>NC_133581.1:34651095-34981595 GCF_964106895.1 Numenius arquata
CCTGCCGTCAGGAGCTGACTCCAACAACCAAGGTGGCAGCCAGAACATCTTTAGATTTTTAGGAATTCCTCTGGGAACATTTTGCATTGCCACCCGGACTTTGGGGCTGCGGGCTTACCTGGCCAGTCTATCGTCAAAAGCACCTTTTGTTCTCTTTCTCCCAGCACCGGCCTCCAAAAATTCCAATCGTCCTGGCCTGGCTCCTACAACCCAAGGCGGTAGCCAGAATAACTCTTGCTTGTTTTCAAGGTCTCTGGGAACTACTTGCATTGCCACCCAGACTTTGGGGCTGTGCGCTTTCCTGGCCACTCTATCCTCACAAGCACCTTTTGTTCACTTTCTCCCAGCACCGACCTCCAAAAATTCCAAACGTCCTGGCCTGGTTCCCACACCCAAGGTGGCAGCCAGAACAACTCATACTTTCTTTCAAGGTCTCTGGGAACTACTTGCATTGCCACCCAGACTTTGGGGCTGCGGGCTTACTTGGCCACTCTATCCTCAAAAGAACCTTTTGTTCACTTTCTCCCAGCACCGGCCTCCAAAAATTCCAAACTATAGGAGCTGACTCCACAACCCAGGTGGCAGCCAGAACACCTCCTGCTTCTTTTGAACGTCTCTGAGAACTACTTGCATTGCCACCCAGACTTCGGGGCTGTGGGCTTTTCTGACCACTCTATCCTCAAAAGCACCTTTTGTTCACTTTTTCCCAAAACCGCCCTCCAATATGCCGATCGTCCTGGCCTGGATCCCAATACCAAGGTAGCAGAAAGAACAACTCTTGCTTTCTTTCAAGGTCTCTGGGAACTACTTGCATTGCCACCCAGACTTTGGGGCTGCGGGCTTACCTGGCCACTCTATCGTCAAAAGCACCTTTTGTTCTCTTTCTCCCAGCACCGGCCTCCAAAAATTCCAAACGTCCTGGCCTGGTTCCCACACCCAAGGTGGCAGCCAGAACAACTCATACTTTCTTTCAAGGTCTCTGGGAACTACTTGCATTGCCACCCAGACTTTGGGGCTGCGGGCTTACCTGGCCACTCTATCCTCACAAGCACCTTTTGTTCTCTTTCTCCCAGCACCGGCCTCCAAAAATTCCAATCGTCCTGGCCTGGCTCCTACAACCCAAGGCGGTAGCCAGAATAACTCTTGCTTGTTTTCAAGGTCTCTGGGAACTACTTGCATTGCCACCCAGACTTTGGGGCTGTGCGCTTTCCTGGCCACTCTATCCTCACAAGCACCTTTTGTTCACTTTCTCCCAGCACCGACCTCCAAAAATTCCAAACGTCCTGGCCTGGTTCCCACACCCAAGGTGGCAGCCAGAACAACTCATACTTTCTTTCAAGGTCTCTGGGAACTACTTGCATTGCCACCCAGACTTTGGGGCTGTGCGCTTTCCTGGCCACTCTATCCTCAAAAGAACCTTTTGTTCACTTTCTCCCAGCACCGGCCTCCAAAAATTCCAAACGATAGGAGCTGACTCCACAACCCAGGTGGCAGCCAGAACACCTCCTGCTTCTTTTGAACGTCTCTGAGAACTACTTGCATTGCCACCCAGACTTCGGGGCTGTGGGCTTTTCTGACCACTCTATCCTCAAAAGCACCTTTTGTTCACTTTTTCCCAAAACCGCCCTCCAATATGCCGATCGTCCTGGCCTGGCTCCCAAAACCAAGGTAGCAGAAAGAACAACTCTTGCTTTCTTTCAAGGTCTCTGGGAACTACTTGCATTGCCACCCAGACTTTGGGGCTGCGGGCTTACCTGGCCACTCTATCGTCAAAAGCACCTTTTGTTCTCTTTCTCCCAGCACCGGCCTCCAAAAATTCCAAACGTCCTGGCCTGGTTCCCACACCCAAGGTGGCAGCCAGAACAACTCTTACTTTCTTTCAAGGTCTCTGGGAACTACTTGCATTGCCACCCAGACTTTGGGGCTGCGGGCTTACTTGGCCACTCTATCGTCAAAAGCACCTTTTGTTCACTTTCTCCCAGCACCGGCCTCCAAAAATTCCAAACGTCCTGGCCTGGTTCCCACACCCAAGGTGGCAGGCAGAACAACTCTTGCTTTCTTTCAAGGTCTCTGGGAACTACTTGCATTGCCACCCAGAGTTTGGGGCTGCGGGCTTTCCTGGCCACTCTATCGTCAAAAGCACCTTTTGTTCACTTTCTCCCAGCACCGGCCTCCAAAAATTCCAAACGTCCTGGCCTGGCTCCTACAACCCAAGGCGGTAGCCAGAATAACTCTTGCTTGTTTTCAAGGTCTCTGGGAACTACTTGCATTGTCACCCAGAGTTTGGGGCTGCGGGCTTTCCTGGCCACTCTGTCCTCACAAGCAACTTTTTTCTTTATCATTTTCCTGCACTGGGCCATAAAAATTCCTGCCGTCAGGAGCTGACTCCAACAACCAAGGTGGCAGCCAGAACATCTTTAGATTTTTAGGAATTCCTCTGGGAACATTTTGCATTGCCACCCGGACTTTGGGGCTGCGGGCTTACCTGGCCAGTCTATCGTCAAAAGCACCTTTTGTTCTCTTTCTCCCAGCACCGGCCTCCAAAAATTCCAATCGTCCTGGCCTGGCTCCTACAACCCAAGGCGGTAGCCAGAATAACTCTTGCTTGTTTTCAAGGTCTCTGGGAACTACTTGCATTGCCACCCAGACTTTGGGGCTGCGGGCTTACTTGGCCACTCTGTCCTCACAAGCACCTTTTGTTCTCTTTCTCCCAGCACCGGCCTCCAAAAATTCCAAACGTCCTGGCCTGGCTCCTACAACCCAAGGTGGCAGCCAGAACAACTCTTACTTTCTTTCAAGGTCTCTGGGAACTACTTGCATTGCCACCCAGAGTTTTGGGCTGCGGGCTTTCCTGGCCACTCTGTCCTCACAAGAAACTTTTTTCTTTATCATTTTCCTGCACCGGGCCATAAAAATTCCTGCCGTCAGGAGCTGACTCCAACAACCAAGGTGGCAGCCAGAACATCTTTGGATTTTTAGGAACTCCTCTGGGAACTACTTGCATTGCAACCCAGACTTTGGGGCTGCGGGCTTTCCTGGCCACTCTATCCACAAAAGAACCTTTTGTTCACTTTTTCCCAACACCGGCCTCCAATATGCCTATCGTCCTGGCCTGGCTCCCAAAACCAAGGTAGCAGACAGAACAACTCTTGCTTTTTTTAAAGTCTCTGGGAACTACTTGCATTTTCACCCAGAGTTTGGGGCTGCGGGCTTTCCTGGCCACTCTGTCCTCAGAAGCAACTTTTTTCTTTATCATTTTCCTGCACTGGGCCATAAAAACTCCTGCCATCAGGAGCTGACTCCAACAACCAAGGTGGCAGCCAGAACATCTTTAGATTTTTAGGAATTCCTCTGGGAACATTTTGCATTGCCACCCAGACTTTGGGGCTGCGGGCTTACCTGGCCACTCTATCCTCACAAGCACCTTTTGTTCACTTTCTCCCAGCACCGGCCTCCAAAAATTCCAAACGTCCTGGCCTGGTTCCCACACCCAAGGTGGCAGCCAGAACAACTCATACTTTCTTTCAAGGTCTCTGGGAACTACTTGCATTGCCACCCAGACTTTGGGGCTGCGGGCTTACCTGGCCACTCTATCCTCACAAGCACCTTTTGTTCTCTTTCTCCCAGCACCGGCCTCCAAAAATTCCAATCGTCCTGGCCTGGCTCCTACAACCCAAGGCGGTAGCCAGAATAACTCTTGCTTGTTTTCAAGGTCTCTGGGAACTACTTGCATTGTCACCCAGACTTTGGGGCTGTGCGCTTTCCTGGCCACTCTATCCTCAAAAGAACCTTTTGTTCACTTTCTCCCAGCACCGGCCTCCAAAAATTCCAAACGATAGGAGCTGACTCCACAACCCAGGTGGCAGCCAGAACACCTCCTGCTTCTTTTGAACGTCTCTGAGAACTACTTGCATTGCCACCCAGACTTCGGGGCTGTGGGCTTTTCTGACCACTCTATCCTCAAAAGCACCTTTTTTTCACTTTTTCCCAACACCGCCCTCCAATATGCCGATCGTCCTGGCCTGGCTCCCAAAACCAAGGTAGCAGAAAGAACAACTCTTGCTTGTTTTCAAGGTCTCTGGGAACTACTTGCATTGCTACCCAGACTTTGGGGCTGTGGGCTTTCCTGGCCACTCTGTCCTCACAAGAACCTTTTGTTCACTTTCTCCCAGCACCGGCCTCCAAAAATTCCAAACGTCCTGGCCTGGTTCCCACACCCAAGGTGGCAGCCAGAACAACTCATACTTTCTTTCAAGGTCTCTGGGAACTACTTGCATTGCCACCCAGACTTTGGGGCTGCGGGCTTACTTGGCCACTCTATCGTCAAAAGCACCTTTTGTTCTCTTTCTCCCAGCACCGGCCTCCAAAAATTCCAATCGTCCTGGCCTGGCTCCTACAACCCAAGGCGGTAGCCAGAATAACTCTTGCTTGTTTTCAAGGTCTCTGGGAACTACTTGCATTGCCACCCAGACTTTGGGGCTGTGCGCTTTCCTGGCCACTCTATCCTCAAAAGAACCTTTTGTTCACTTTCTCCCAGCACCGGCCTCCAAAAATTCCAAACGATAGGAGCTGACTCCACAACCCAGGTGGCAGCCAGAACACCTCCTGCTTCTTTTGAACGTCTCTGAGAACTACTTGCATTGCCACCCAGACTTCGGGGCTGTGGGCTTTTCTGACCACTCTATCCTCAAAAGCACCTTTTGTTCACTTTTTCCCAACACCGCCCTCCAATATGCCGATCGTCCTGGCCTGGCTCCCAAAACCAAGGTAGCAGAAAGAACAACTCTTGCTTTCTTTCAAGGTCTCTGGGAACTACTTGCATTGCTACCCAGACTTTGGGGCTGAGTGCTTTCCTGGCCACTCTATCAACAAAAGCACCTTTTGTTCACTTTTTCCCAACACCGGCCTCCAATATGCCTATCGTCCTGGCCTGGCTCCCAAAACCAAGGTAGCAGCCAGAACAACTCTTGCTTTTTTTAAAGTCTCTGGGAACTACTTGCATTTTCACCCAGAGTTTGGGCTGCGGGCTTTCCTGGCCACTCTGTCCTCACAAGCAACTATTTTCTTTATCATTTTCCTGCACCGGGCCATAAAAATTCCTGCCGTCAGGAGCTGACTCCAACAACCAAGGTGGCAGCCAGAACATCTTTAGATTTTTAGGAACTCCTCTGGGAACTACTTGCATTGCAACCCAGACTTTGGGGCTGCGGGCTTTCCTGGCCACTCTATCCACAAAAGCACCTTTTGTTCACTTTTTCCCAACACCGGCCTCCAATATGCCGATCGTCCTGGTCTGGCTCCCAAAACCAAGGTAGCAGCCAGAACAACTCTTGCTTTTTTTAAAGTCTCTGGGAACTACTTGCATTTTCACCCAGAGTTTGGGGCTGCGGGCTTTCCTGGCCACTCTGTCCTCACAAGCAACTATTTTCTTTATCATTTTCCTGTACTGGGCCATAAAAACTCCTGCCGTCAGGAGCTGAATCCAACAACCAAGGTGGCAGCCAGAACATCTTTAGATTTTTAGGAATTCCTCTGGGAACAATTTGCATTGCCACCCAGACTTTGGGGCTGCGGGCTTACCTGGCCACTCTATCGTCAAAAGCACCTTTTGTTCTCTTTCTCCCAGCACCGGCCTCCAAAAATTCCAATCGTCCTGGCCTGGCTCCTACAACCCAGGTGGCAGCCAGAACACCTCCTGCTTCTTTTGAACGTCTCTGAGAACTACTTGCATTGCCACCCAGACTTTGGGGCTGCGGGCTTACCTGGCCACTCTATCCTCAAAAGCACCTTTTGTTCTCTTTCTCCCAGCACCGGCCTCCAAAAATTCCAATCGTCCTGGCCTGGCTCCTACAACCCAAGGCGGTAGCCAGAATAACTCTTGCTTGTTTTCAAGGTCTCTGGGAACTACTTGCATTGCCACCCAGACTTTGGGGCTGTGCGCTTTCCTGGCCACTCTATCCTCACAAGCACCTTTTGTTCACTTTCTCCCAGCACCGACCTCCAAAAATTCCAAACGTCCTGGCCTGGTTCCCACACCCAAGGTGGCAGCCAGAACAACTCATACTTTCTTTCAAGGTCTCTGGGAACTACTTGCATTGCCACCCAGACTTTGGGGCTGTGCGCTTTCCTGGCCACTCTATCCTCAAAAGAACCTTTTGTTCACTTTCTCCCAGCACCGGCCTCCAAAAATTCCAAACGATAGGAGCTGACTCCACAACCCAGGTGGCAGCCAGAACACCTCCTGCTTCTTTTGAACGTCTCTGAGAACTACTTGCATTGCCACCCAGACTTTGGGGCTGCGGGCTTACCTGGCCACTCTATCCTCACAAGCACCTTTTGTTCACTTTCTCCCAGCACCGGCCTCCAAAAATTCCAAACGTCCTGGCCTGGTTCCCACACCCAAGGTGGCAGCCAGAACAACTCATACTTTCTTTCAAGGTCTCTGGGAACTACTTGCATTGCCACCCAGACTTTGGGGCTGCGGGCTTACCTGGCCACTCTATCCTCACAAGCACCTTTTGTTCACTTTCTCCCAGCACCGGCCTCCAAAAATTCCAATCGTCCTGGCCTGGCTCCTACAACCCAAGGCGGTAGCCAGAATAACTCTTGCTTGTTTTCAAGGTCTCTGGGAACTACTTGCATTGTCACCCAGACTTTGGGGCTGCGGGCTTTCCTGGCCACTCTGTCCTCACAAGCAACTTTTTTCTTTATCATTTTCCTGCACCGGGCCATAAAAATTCCTGCCGTCAGGAGCTGACTCCAACAACCAAGGTGGCAGCGAGAACATCTTTAGATTTTTAGGAATTCCTCTGGGAACATTTTGCATTGCCACCCAGACTTTGGGGCTGCGGGCTTACCTGGCCACTCTATCCTCACAAGCACCTTTTGTTCACTTTCTCCCAGCACCGGCCTCCAAAAATTCCAATCGTCCTGGCCTGGCTCCTACAACCCAAGGCGGTAGCCAGAATAACTCTTGCTTGTTTTCAAGGTCTCTGGGAACTACTTGCATTGCCACCCAGACTTTGGGGCTGTGCGCTTTCCTGGCCACTCTATCCTCAAAAGAACCTTTTGTTCACTTTCTCCCAGCACCGGCCTCCAAAAATTCCAAACGATAGGAGCTGACTCCACAACCCAGGTGGCAGCCAGAACACCTCCTGCTTCTTTTGAACGTCTCTGAGAACTACTTGCATTGCCACCCAGACTTCGGGGCTGTGGGCTTTTCTGACCACTCTATCCTCAAAAGCACCTTTTTTTCACTTTTTCCCAACACCGCCCTCCAATATGCCGATCGTCCTGGCCTGGCTCCCAAAACCAAGGTAGCAGAAAGAACAACTCTTGCTTTCTTTCAAGGTCTCTGGGAACTACTTGCATTGCTACCCAGACTTTGGGGCTGTGGGCTTTCCTGGCCACTCTGTCCTCACAAGAACCTTTTGTTCACTTTCTCCCAGCACCGGCCTCCAAAAATTCCAAACGTCCTGGCCTGGTTCCCACACCCAAGGTGGCAGCCAGAACAACTCATACTTTCTTTCAAGGTCTCTGGGAACTACTTGCATTGCCACCCAGACTTTGGGGCTGCGGGCTTACCTGGCCACTCTATCCTCACAAGCACCTTTTGTTCTCTTTCTCCCAGCACCGGCCTCCAAAAATTCCAATCGTCCTGGCCTGGCTCCTACAACCCAAGGCGGTAGCCAGAATAACTCTTGCTTGTTTTCAAGGTCTCTGGGAACTACTTGCATTGCCACCCAGACTTTGGGGCTGTGCGCTTTCCTGGCCACTCTATCCTCACAAGCACCTTTTGTTCACTTTCTCCCAGCACCGACCTCCAAAAATTCCAAACGTCCTGGCCTGGTTCCCACACCCAAGGTGGCAGCCAGAACAACTCATACTTTCTTTCAAGGTCTCTGGGAACTACTTGCATTGCCACCCAGACTTTGGGGCTGTGCGCTTTCCTGGCCACTCTATCCTCAAAAGAACCTTTTGTTCACTTTCTCCCAGCACCGGCCTCCAAAAATTCCAAACGATAGGAGCTGACTCCACAACCCAGGTGGCAGCCAGAACACCTCCTGCTTCTTTTGAACGTCTCTGAGAACTACTTGCATTGCCACCCAGACTTCGGGGCTGTGGGCTTTTCTGACCACTCTATCCTCAAAAGCACCTTTTGTTCACTTTTTCCCAAAACCGCCCTCCAATATGCCGATCGTCCTGGCCTGGCTCCCAAAACCAAGGTAGCAGAAAGAACAACACTTGCTTTCTTTCAAGGTCTCTGGGAACTACTTGCATTGCCACCCAGACTTTGGGGCTGCGGGCTTACCTGGCCACTCTATCGTCAAAAGCACCTTTTGTTCTCTTTCTCCCAGCACCGGCCTCCAAAAATTCCAAACGTCCTGGCCTGGTTCCCACACCCAAGGTGGCAGCCAGAACAACTCTTACTTTCTTTCAAGGTCTCTGGGAACTACTTGCATTGCCACCCAGACTTTGGGGCTGCGGGCTTACTTGGCCACTCTATCGTCAAAAGCACCTTTTGTTCACTTTCTCCCAGCACCGGCCTCCAAAAATTCCAAACGTCCTGGCCTGGTTCCCACACCCAAGGTGGCAGGCAGAACAACTCTTGCTTTCTTTCAAGGTCTCTGGGAACTACTTGCATTGCCACCCAGAGTTTGGGGCTGCGGGCTTTCCTGGCCACTCTATCGTCAAAAGCACCTTTTGTTCACTTTCTCCCAGCACCGGCCTCCAAAAATTCCAAACGTCCTGGCCTGGCTCCTACAACCCAAGGCGGTAGCCAGAATAACTCTTGCTTGTTTTCAAGGTCTCTGGGAACTACTTGCATTGTCACCCAGAGTTTGGGGCTGCGGGCTTTCCTGGCCACTCTGTCCTCACAAGCAACTTTTTTCTTTATCATTTTCCTGCACTGGGCCATAAAAATTCCTGCCGTCAGGAGCTGACTCCAACAACCAAGGTGGCAGCGAGAACATCTTTAGATTTTTAGGAATTCCTCTGGGAACATTTTGCATTGCCACCCGGACTTTGGGGCTGCGGGCTTACCTGGCCAGTCTATCGTCAAAAGCACCTTTTGTTCTCTTTCTCCCAGCACCGGCCTCCAAAAATTCCAATCGTCCTGGCCTGGCTCCTACAACCCAAGGCGGTAGCCAGAATAACTCTTGCTTGTTTTCAAGGTCTCTGGGAACTACTTGCATTGCCACCCAGACTTTGGGGCTGCGGGCTTACTTGGCCACTCTGTCCTCACAAGCACCTTTTGTTCTCTTTCTCCCAGCACCGGCCTCCAAAAATTCCAAACGTCCTGGCCTGGCTCCTACAACCCAAGGTGGCAGCCAGAACAACTCTTACTTTCTTTCAAGGTCTCTGGGAACTACTTGCATTGCCACCCAGAGTTTTGGGCTGCGGGCTTTCCTGGCCACTCTGTCCTCACAAGAAACTTTTTTCTTTATCATTTTCCTGCACCGGGCCATAAAAATTCCTGCCGTCAGGAGCTGACTCCAACAACCAAGGTGGCAGCCAGAACATCTTTGGATTTTTAGGAACTCCTCTGGGAACTACTTGCATTGCAACCCAGACTTTGGGGCTGCGGGCTTTCCTGGCCACTCTATCCACAAAAGAACCTTTTGTTCACTTTTTCCCAACACCGGCCTCCAATATGCCTATCGTCCTGGCCTGGCTCCCAAAACCAAGGTAGCAGCCAGAACAACTCTTGCTTTTTTTAAAGTCTCTGGGAACTACTTGCATTTTCACCCAGAGTTTGGGGCTGCGGGCTTTCCTGGCCACTCTGTCCTCAGAAGCAACTTTTTTCTTTATCATTTTCCTGCACTGGGCCATAAAAACTCCTGCCATCAGGAGCTGACTCCAACAACCAAGGTGGCAGCCAGAACATCTTTAGATTTTTAGGAATTCCTCTGGGAACATTTTGCATTGCCACCCAGACTTTGGGGCTGCGGGCTTACCTGGCCACTCTATCCTCACAAGCACCTTTTGTTCACTTTCTCCCAGCACCGGCCTCCAAAAATTCCAAACGTCCTGGCCTGGTTCCCACACCCAAGGTGGCAGCCAGAACAACTCATACTTTCTTTCAAGGTCTCTGGGAACTACTTGCATTGCCACCCAGACTTTGGGGCTGCGGGCTTACCTGGCCACTCTATCCTCACAAGCACCTTTTGTTCTCTTTCTCCCAGCACCGGCCTCCAAAAATTCCAATCGTCCTGGCCTGGCTCCTACAACCCAAGGCGGTAGCCAGAATAAATCTTGCTTGTTTTCAAGGTCTCTGGGAACTACTTGCATTGTCACCCAGACTTTGGGGCTGTGCGCTTTCCTGGCCACTCTATCCTCAAAAGAACCTTTTGTTCACTTTCTCCCAGCACCGGCCTCCAAAAATTCCAAACGATAGGAGCTGACTCCACAACCCAGGTGGCAGCCAGAACACCTCCTGCTTCTTTTGAACGTCTCTGAGAACTACTTGCATTGCCACCCAGACTTCGGGGCTGTGGGCTTTTCTGACCACTCTATCCTCAAAAGCACCTTTTGTTCACTTTTTCCCAAAACCGCCCTCCAATATGCCGATCGTCCTGGCCTGGCTCCCAAAACCAAGGTAGCAGAAAGAACAACACTTGCTTTCTTTCAAGGTCTCTGGGAACTACTTGCATTGCCACCCAGACTTTGGGGCTGCGGGCTTACCTGGCCACTCTATCGTCAAAAGCACCTTTTGTTCTCTTTCTCCCAGCACCGGCCTCCAAAAATTCCAAACGTCCTGGCCTGGTTCCCACACCCAAGGTGGCAGCCAGAACAACTCTTACTTTCTTTCAAGGTCTCTGGGAACTACTTGCATTGCCACCCAGACTTTGGGGCTGCGGGCTTACTTGGCCACTCTATCGTCAAAAGCACCTTTTGTTCACTTTCTCCCAGCACCGGCCTCCAAAAATTCCAAACGTCCTGGCCTGGTTCCCACACCCAAGGTGGCAGGCAGAACAACTCTTGCTTTCTTTCAAGGTCTCTGGGAACTACTTGCATTGCCACCCAGAGTTTGGGGCTGCGGGCTTTCCTGGCCACTCTATCGTCAAAAGCACCTTTTGTTCACTTTCTCCCAGCACCGGCCTCCAAAAATTCCAAACGTCCTGGCCTGGCTCCTACAACCCAAGGCGGTAGCCAGAATAACTCTTGCTTGTTTTCAAGGTCTCTGGGAACTACTTGCATTGTCACCCAGAGTTTGGGGCTGCGGGCTTTCCTGGCCACTCTGTCCTCACAAGCAACTTTTTTCTTTATCATTTTCCTGCACTGGGCCATAAAAATTCCTGCCGTCAGGAGCTGACTCCAACAACCAAGGTGGCAGCGAGAACATCTTTAGATTTTTAGGAATTCCTCTGGGAACATTTTGCATTGCCACCCGGACTTTGGGGCTGCGGGCTTACCTGGCCAGTCTATCGTCAAAAGCACCTTTTGTTCTCTTTCTCCCAGCACCGGCCTCCAAAAATTCCAATCGTCCTGGCCTGGCTCCTACAACCCAAGGCGGTAGCCAGAATAACTCTTGCTTGTTTTCAAGGTCTCTGGGAACTACTTGCATTGCCACCCAGACTTTGGGGCTGCGGGCTTACTTGGCCACTCTGTCCTCACAAGCACCTTTTGTTCTCTTTCTCCCAGCACCGGCCTCCAAAAATTCCAAACGTCCTGGCCTGGCTCCTACAACCCAAGGTGGCAGCCAGAACAACTCTTACTTTCTTTCAAGGTCTCTGGGAACTACTTGCATTGCCACCCAGAGTTTTGGGCTGCGGGCTTTCCTGGCCACTCTGTCCTCACAAGAAACTTTTTTCTTTATCATTTTCCTGCACCGGGCCATAAAAATTCCTGCCGTCAGGAGCTGACTCCAACAACCAAGGTGGCAGCCAGAACATCTTTGGATTTTTAGGAACTCCTCTGGGAACTACTTGCATTGCAACCCAGACTTTGGGGCTGCGGGCTTTCCTGGCCACTCTATCCACAAAAGAACCTTTTGTTCACTTTTTCCCAACACCGGCCTCCAATATGCCTATCGTCCTGGCCTGGCTCCCAAAACCAAGGTAGCAGACAGAACAACTCTTGCTTTTTTTAAAGTCTCTGGGAACTACTTGCATTTTCACCCAGAGTTTGGGGCTGCGGGCTTTCCTGGCCACTCTGTCCTCAGAAGCAACTTTTTTCTTTATCATTTTCCTGCACTGGGCCATAAAAACTCCTGCCATCAGGAGCTGACTCCAACAACCAAGGTGGCAGCCAGAACATCTTTAGATTTTTAGGAATTCCTCTGGGAACATTTTGCATTGCCACCCAGACTTTGGGGCTGCGGGCTTACCTGGCCACTCTATCCTCACAAGCACCTTTTGTTCACTTTCTCCCAGCACCGGCCTCCAAAAATTCCAAACGTCCTGGCCTGGTTCCCACACCCAAGGTGGCAGCCAGAACAACTCATACTTTCTTTCAAGGTCTCTGGGAACTACTTGCATTGCCACCCAGACTTTGGGGCTGCGGGCTTACCTGGCCACTCTATCCTCACAAGCACCTTTTGTTCTCTTTCTCCCAGCACCGGCCTCCAAAAATTCCAATCGTCCTGGCCTGGCTCCTACAACCCAAGGCGGTAGCCAGAATAAATCTTGCTTGTTTTCAAGGTCTCTGGGAACTACTTGCATTGTCACCCAGACTTTGGGGCTGTGCGCTTTCCTGGCCACTCTATCCTCAAAAGAACCTTTTGTTCACTTTCTCCCAGCACCGGCCTCCAAAAATTCCAAACGATAGGAGCTGACTCCACAACCCAGGTGGCAGCCAGAACACCTCCTGCTTCTTTTGAACGTCTCTGAGAACTACTTGCATTGCCACCCAGACTTCGGGGCTGTGGGCTTTTCTGACCACTCTATCCTCAAAAGCACCTTTTTTTCACTTTTTCCCAACACCGCCCTCCAATATGCCGATCGTCCTGGCCTGGCTCCCAAAACCAAGGTAGCAGAAAGAACAACTCTTGCTTGTTTTCAAGGTCTCTGGGAACTACTTGCATTGCTACCCAGACTTTGGGGCTGTGGGCTTTCCTGGCCACTCTGTCCTCACAAGAACCTTTTGTTCACTTTCTCCCAGCACCGGCCTCCAAAAATTCCAAACGTCCTGGCCTGGTTCCCACACCCAAGGTGGCAGCCAGAACAACTCATACTTTCTTTCAAGGTCTCTGGGAACTACTTGCATTGCCACCCAGACTTTGGGGCTGCGGGCTTACTTGGCCACTCTATCGTCAAAAGCACCTTTTGTTCTCTTTCTCCCAGCACCGGCCTCCAAAAATTCCAATCGTCCTGGCCTGGCTCCTACAACCCAAGGCGGTAGCCAGAATAACTCTTGCTTGTTTTCAAGGTCTCTGGGAACTACTTGCATTGCCACCCAGACTTTGGGGCTGTGCGCTTTCCTGGCCACTCTATCCTCAAAAGAACCTTTTGTTCACTTTCTCCCAGCACCGGCCTCCAAAAATTCCAAACGATAGGAGCTGACTCCACAACCCAGGTGGCAGCCAGAACACCTCCTGCTTCTTTTGAACGTCTCTGAGAACTACTTGCATTGCCACCCAGACTTCGGGGCTGTGGGCTTTTCTGACCACTCTATCCTCAAAAGCACCTTTTGTTCACTTTTTCCCAACACCGCCCTCCAATATGCCGATCGTCCTGGCCTGGCTCCCAAAACCAAGGTAGCAGAAAGAACAACTCTTGCTTTCTTTCAAGGTCTCTGGGAACTACTTGCATTGCTACCCAGACTTTGGGGCTGAGTGCTTTCCTGGCCACTCTATCAACAAAAGCACCTTTTGTTCACTTTTTCCCAACACCGGCCTCCAATATGCCTATCGTCCTGGCCTGGCTCCCAAAACCAAGGTAGCAGCCAGAACAACTCTTGCTTTTTTTAAAGTCTCTGGGAACTACTTGCATTTTCACCCAGAGTTTGGGCTGCGGGCTTTCCTGGCCACTCTGTCCTCACAAGCAACTATTTTCTTTATCATTTTCCTGCACCGGGCCATAAAAATTCCTGCCGTCAGGAGCTGACTCCAACAACCAAGGTGGCAGCCAGAACATCTTTAGATTTTTAGGAACTCCTCTGGGAACTACTTGCATTGCAACCCAGACTTTGGGGCTGCGGGCTTTCCTGGCCACTCTATCCACAAAAGCACCTTTTGTTCACTTTTTCCCAACACCGGCCTCCAATATGCCGATCGTCCTGGTCTGGCTCCCAAAACCAAGGTAGCAGCCAGAACAACTCTTGCTTTTTTTAAAGTCTCTGGGAACTACTTGCATTTTCACCCAGAGTTTGGGGCTGCGGGCTTTCCTGGCCACTCTGTCCTCACAAGCAACTATTTTCTTTATCATTTTCCTGTACTGGGCCATAAAAACTCCTGCCGTCAGGAGCTGAATCCAACAACCAAGGTGGCAGCCAGAACATCTTTAGATTTTTAGGAATTCCTCTGGGAACAATTTGCATTGCCACCCAGACTTTGGGGCTGCGGGCTTACCTGGCCACTCTATCGTCAAAAGCACCTTTTGTTCTCTTTCTCCCAGCACCGGCCTCCAAAAATTCCAATCGTCCTGGCCTGGCTCCTACAACCCAGGTGGCAGCCAGAACACCTCCTGCTTCTTTTGAACGTCTCTGAGAACTACTTGCATTGCCACCCAGACTTTGGGGCTGCGGGCTTACCTGGCCACTCTATCCTCAAAAGCACCTTTTGTTCTCTTTCTCCCAGCACCGGCCTCCAAAAATTCCAATCGTCCTGGCCTGGCTCCTACAACCCAAGGCGGTAGCCAGAATAACTCTTGCTTGTTTTCAAGGTCTCTGGGAACTACTTGCATTGCCACCCAGACTTTGGGGCTGTGCGCTTTCCTGGCCACTCTATCCTCACAAGCACCTTTTGTTCACTTTCTCCCAGCACCGACCTCCAAAAATTCCAAACGTCCTGGCCTGGTTCCCACACCCAAGGTGGCAGCCAGAACAACTCATACTTTCTTTCAAGGTCTCTGGGAACTACTTGCATTGCCACCCAGACTTTGGGGCTGTGCGCTTTCCTGGCCACTCTATCCTCAAAAGAACCTTTTGTTCACTTTCTCCCAGCACCGGCCTCCAAAAATTCCAAACGTCCTGGCCTGGTTCCCACACCCAAGGTGGCAGCCAGAACAACTCATACTTTCTTTCAAGGTCTCTGGGAACTACTTGCATTGCCACCCAGACTTTGGGGCTGCGGGCTTACCTGGCCACTCTATCCTCACAAGCACCTTTTGTTCACTTTCTCCCAGCACCGGCCTCCAAAAATTCCAATCGTCCTGGCCTGGCTCCTACAACCCAAGGCGGTAGCCAGAATAACTCTTGCTTGTTTTCAAGGTCTCTGGGAACTACTTGCATTGTCACCCAGACTTTGGGGCTGCGGGCTTTCCTGGCCACTCTGTCCTCACAAGCAACTTTTTTCTTTATCATTTTCCTGCACCGGGCCATAAAAATTCCTGCCGTCAGGAGCTGACTCCAACAACCAAGGTGGCAGCGAGAACATCTTTAGATTTTTAGGAATTCCTCTGGGAACATTTTGCATTGCCACCCAGACTTTGGGGCTGCGGGCTTACCTGGCCACTCTATCCTCACAAGCACCTTTTGTTCACTTTCTCCCAGCACCGGCCTCCAAAAATTCCAATCGTCCTGGCCTGGCTCCTACAACCCAAGGCGGTAGCCAGAATAACTCTTGCTTGTTTTCAAGGTCTCTGGGAACTACTTGCATTGCCACCCAGACTTTGGGGCTGTGCGCTTTCCTGGCCACTCTATCCTCAAAAGAACCTTTTGTTCACTTTCTCCCAGCACCGGCCTCCAAAAATTCCAAACGATAGGAGCTGACTCCACAACCCAGGTGGCAGCCAGAACACCTCCTGCTTCTTTTGAACGTCTCTGAGAACTACTTGCATTGCCACCCAGACTTCGGGGCTGTGGGCTTTTCTGACCACTCTATCCTCAAAAGCACCTTTTTTTCACTTTTTCCCAACACCGCCCTCCAATATGCCGATCGTCCTGGCCTGGCTCCCAAAACCAAGGTAGCAGAAAGAACAACTCTTGCTTTCTTTCAAGGTCTCTGGGAACTACTTGCATTGCTACCCAGACTTTGGGGCTGAGTGCTTTCCTGGCCACTCTATCAACAAAAGCACCTTTTGTTCACTTTTTCCCAACACCGGCCTCCAATATGCCTATCGTCCTGGCCTGGCTCCCAAAACCAAGGTAGCAGCCAGAACAACTCTTGCTTTTTTTAAAGTCTCTGGGAACTACTTGCATTTTCACCCAGAGTTTGGGCTGCGGGCTTTCCTGGCCACTCTGTCCTCACAAGCAACTATTTTCTTTATCATTTTCCTGCACCGGGCCATAAAAATTCCTGCCGTCAGGAGCTGACTCCAACAACCAAGGTGGCAGCCAGAACATCTTTAGATTTTTAGGAACTCCTCTGGGAACTACTTGCATTGCAACCCAGACTTTGGGGCTGCGGGCTTTCCTGGCCACTCTATCCACAAAAGCACCTTTTGTTCACTTTTTCCCAACACCGGCCTCCAATATGCCGATCGTCCTGGTCTGGCTCCCAAAACCAAGGTAGCAGCCAGAACAACTCTTGCTTTTTTTAAAGTCTCTGGGAACTACTTGCATTTTCACCCAGAGTTTGGGGCTGCGGGCTTTCCTGGCCACTCTGTCCTCACAAGCAACTATTTTCTTTATCATTTTCCTGTACTGGGCCATAAAAACTCCTGCCGTCAGGAGCTGAATCCAACAACCAAGGTGGCAGCCAGAACATCTTTAGATTTTTAGGAATTCCTCTGGGAACAATTTGCATTGCCACCCAGACTTTGGGGCTGCGGGCTTACCTGGCCACTCTATCGTCAAAAGCACCTTTTGTTCTCTTTCTCCCAGCACCGGCCTCCAAAAATTCCAATCGTCCTGGCCTGGCTCCTACAACCCAGGTGGCAGCCAGAACACCTCCTGCTTCTTTTGAACGTCTCTGAGAACTACTTGCATTGCCACCCAGACTTTGGGGCTGCGGGCTTACCTGGCCACTCTATCCTCAAAAGCACCTTTTGTTCTCTTTCTCCCAGCACCGGCCTCCAAAAATTCCAATCGTCCTGGCCTGGCTCCTACAACCCAAGGCGGTAGCCAGAATAACTCTTGCTTGTTTTCAAGGTCTCTGGGAACTACTTGCATTGTCACCCAGACTTTGGGGCTGCGGGCTTTCCTGGCCACTCTGTCCTCACAAGCAACTTTTTTCTTTATCATTTTCCTGCACCGGGCCATAAAAATTCCTGCCGTCAGGAGCTGACTCCAACAACCAAGGTGGCAGCGAGAACATCTTTAGATTTTTAGGAATTCCTCTGGGAACATTTTGCATTGCCACCCAGACTTTGGGGCTGCGGGCTTACCTGGCCACTCTATCCTCACAAGCACCTTTTGTTCACTTTCTCCCAGCACCGGCCTCCAAAAATTCCAATCGTCCTGGCCTGGCTCCTACAACCCAAGGCGGTAGCCAGAATAACTCTTGCTTGTTTTCAAGGTCTCTGGGAACTACTTGCATTGCCACCCAGACTTTGGGGCTGTGCGCTTTCCTGGCCACTCTATCCTCAAAAGAACCTTTTGTTCACTTTCTCCCAGCACCGGCCTCCAAAAATTCCAAACGATAGGAGCTGACTCCACAACCCAGGTGGCAGCCAGAACACCTCCTGCTTCTTTTGAACGTCTCTGAGAACTACTTGCATTGCCACCCAGACTTCGGGGCTGTGGGCTTTTCTGACCACTCTATCCTCAAAAGCACCTTTTTTTCACTTTTTCCCAACACCGCCCTCCAATATGCCGATCGTCCTGGCCTGGCTCCCAAAACCAAGGTAGCAGAAAGAACAACTCTTGCTTTCTTTCAAGGTCTCTGGGAACTACTTGCATTGCTACCCAGACTTTGGGGCTGTGGGCTTTCCTGGCCACTCTGTCCTCACAAGAACCTTTTGTTCACTTTCTCCCAGCACCGGCCTCCAAAAATTCCAAACGTCCTGGCCTGGTTCCCACACCCAAGGTGGCAGCCAGAACAACTCATACTTTCTTTCAAGGTCTCTGGGAACTACTTGCATTGCCACCCAGACTTTGGGGCTGCGGGCTTACTTGGCCACTCTATCGTCAAAAGCACCTTTTGTTCTCTTTCTCCCAGCACCGGCCTCCAAAAATTCCAATCGTCCTGGCCTGGCTCCTACAACCCAAGGCGGTAGCCAGAATAACTCTTGCTTGTTTTCAAGGTCTCTGGGAACTACTTGCATTGCCACCCAGACTTTGGGGCTGTGCGCTTTCCTGGCCACTCTATCCTCAAAAGAACCTTTTGTTCACTTTCTCCCAGCACCGGCCTCCAAAAATTCCAAACGATAGGAGCTGACTCCACAACCCAGGTGGCAGCCAGAACACCTCCTGCTTCTTTTGAACGTCTCTGAGAACTACTTGCATTGCCACCCAGACTTCGGGGCTGTGGGCTTTTCTGACCACTCTATCCTCAAAAGCACCTTTTTTTCACTTTTTCCCAAAACCGCCCTCCAATATGCCGATCGTCCTGGCCTGGCTCCCAAAACCAAGGTAGCAGAAAGAACAACTCTTGCTTGTTTTCAAGGTCTCTGGGAACTACTTGCATTGCTACCCAGACTTTGGGGCTGAGTGCTTTCCTGGCCACTCTATCCAAAAAAGCACCTTTTGTTCACTTTTTCCCAACACCGCCCTCCAATATGCCGATCGTCCTGGCCTGGCTCCCAAAACCAAGGTAGCAGAAAGAACAACTCTTGCTTTCTTTCAAGGTCTCTGGGAACTACTTGCATTGTTACCCAGACTTTGGGGCTGCGGGCTTACCTGGCCACTCTATCGTCAAAAGCACCTTTTGTTCACTTTCTCCCAGCACCGGCCTCCAAAAATTCCAATCGTACTGGCCTGGCTCCTACAACCCAAGGCGGTAGCCAGAATAACTCTTGCTTGTTTTCAAGGTCTCTGGGAACTACTTGCATTGCCACCCAGACTTTGGGGCTGCGGGCTTACTTGGCCACTCTATCCTCAAAAGAACCTTTTGTTCACTTTCTCCCAGCACCGGCCTCCAAAAATTCCAAACTATAGGAGCTGACTCCACAACCCAGGTGGCAGCCAGAACACCTCCTGCTTCTTTTGAACGTCTCTGAGAACTACTTGCATTGCCACCCAGACTTCGGGGCTGTGGGCTTTTCTGACCACTCTATCCTCAAAAGCACCTTTTGTTCACTTTTTCCCAAAACCGCCCTCCAATATGCCGATCGTCCTGGCCTGGCTCCCAAAACCAAGGTAGCAGAAAGAACAACTCTTGCTTTCTTTCAAGGTCTCTGGGAACTACTTGCATTGCCACCCAGACTTTGGGGCTGCGGGCTTACCTGGCCACTCTATCGTCAAAAGCACCTTTTGTTCTCTTTCTCCCAGCACCGGCCTCCAAAAATTCCAAACGTCCTGGCCTGGTTCCCACACCCAAGGTGGCAGGCAGAACAACTCTTGCTTTCTTTCAAGGTCTCTGGGAACTACTTGCATTGCTACCCAGACTTTGGGGCTGCGGGCTTACCTGGCCACTCTATCCTCACAAGCACCTTTTGTTCACTTTCTCCCAGCACCGGCCTCCAAAAATTCCAATCGTCCTGGCCTGGCTCCTACAACCCAAGGCGGTAGCCAGAACAACTCTTACTTTCTTTCAAGGTCTCTGGGAACTACTTGCATTGTCACCCAGAGTTTGGGGCTGCGGGCTTTCCTGGCCACTCTGTCCTCACAAGCAACTTTTTTCTTTATCATTTTCCTGCACTGGGCCATAAAAATTCCTGCCGTCAGGAGCTGACTCCAACAACCAAGGTGGCAGCCAGAACATCTTTAGATTTTTAGGAATTCCTCTGGGAACATTTTGCATTGCCACCCGGACTTTGGGGCTGCGGGCTTACCTGGCCACTCTATCGTCAAAAGCACCTTTTGTTCTCTTTCTCCCAGCACCGGCCTCCAAAAATTCCAATCGTCCTGGCCTGGCTCCTACAACCCAAGGCGGTAGCCAGAATAACTCTTGCTTGTTTTCAAGGTCTCTGGGAACTACTTGCATTGCCACCCAGACTTTGGGGCTGTGCGCTTTCCTGGCCACTCTATCCTCAAAAGCACCTTTTGTTCTCTTTCTCCCAGCACCGGCCTCCAAAAATTCCAAACGTCCTGGCCTGGTTCCCACACCCAAGGTGGCAGCCAGAACAACTCATACTTTCTTTCAAGGTCTCTGGGACCTACTTGCATTGCCACCCAGACTTTGGGGCTGCGGGCTTACTTGGCCACTCTATCCTCACAAGCACCTTTTGTTCTCTTTCTCCCAGCACCGGCCTCCAAAAATTCCAATCGTCCTGGCCTGGCTCCTACAACCCAAGGCGGTAGCCAGAATAACTCTTGCTTGTTTTCAAGGTCTCTGGGAACTACTTGCATTGTCACCCAGACTTTGGGGCTGCGGGCTTTCCTGGCCACTCTGTCCTCACAAGCAACTTTTTTCTTTATCATTTTCCTGCACCGGGCCATAAAAATTCCTGCCGTCAGGAGCTGACTCCAACAACCAAGGTGGCAGCCAGAACATCTTTAGATTTTTAGGAATTCCTCTGGGAACATTTTGCATTGCCACCCAGACTTTGGGGCTGCGGGCTTACCTGGCCACTCTATCCTCACAAGCACCTTTTGTTCACTTTCTCCCAGCACCGGCCTCCAAAAATTCCAAAAGTCCTGGCCTGGTTCCCACACCCAAGTTGGCAGCCAGAATAACTCTTGCTTGTTTTCAAGGTCTCTGGGAACTACTTGCATTGCCACCCAGACTTTGGGGCTGCGGGCTTTTCTGACCACTCTATCCTCAAAAGCACCTTTTTTTCACTTTTTCCCAACACCGCCCTCCAATATGCCGATCGTCCTGGCCTGGCTCCCAAAACCAAGGTAGCAGAAAGAACAACTCTTGCTTGTTTTCAAGGTCTCTGGGAACTACTTGCATTGCTACCCAGACTTTGGGGCTGTGGGCTTTCCTGGCCACTCTGTCCTCACAAGAACCTTTTGTTCACTTTCTCCCAGCACCGGCCTCCAAAAATTCCAAACGTCCTGGCCTGCTTCCCACACCCAAGGTGGCAGCCAGAACAACTCATACTTTCTTTCATGGTCTCTGGGAACTACTTGCATTGCCACCCAGACTTTGGGGCTGCGGGCTTACTTGGCCACTCTATCGTCAAAAGCACCTTTTGTTCTCTTTCTCCCAGCACCGGCCTCCAAAAATTCCAATCGTCCTGGCCTGGCTCCTACAACCCAAGGCGGTAGCCAGAATAACTCTTGCTTGTTTTCAAGGTCTCTGGGAACTACTTGCATTGCCACCCAGACTTTGGGGCTGTGCGCTTTCCTGGCCACTCTATCCTCAAAAGAACCTTTTGTTCACTTTCTCCCAGCACCGGCCTCCAAAAATTCCAAACGATAGGAGCTGACTCCACAACCCAGGTGGCAGCCAGAACACCTCCTGCTTCTTTTGAACGTCTCTGAGAACTACTTGCATTGCCACCCAGACTTCGGGGCTGTGGGCTTTTCTGACCACTCTATCCTCAAAAGCACCTTTTGTTCACTTTTTCCCAACACCGCCCTCCAATATGCCGATCGTCCTGGCCTGGCTCCCAAAACCAAGGTAGCAGAAAGAACAACTCTTGCTTTCTTTCAAGGTCTCTGGGAACTACTTGCATTGCTACCCAGACTTTGGGGCTGAGTGCTTTCCTGGCCACTCTATCCAAAAAAGCACCTTTTGTTCCATTTTTCCCAACACCGCCCTCCAATATGCCGATCGTCCTGGTCTGGCTCCCAAAACCAAGGTAGCAGCCAGAACAACTCTTGCTTTTTTTAAAGTCTCTGGGAACTACTTGCATTTTCACCCAGAGTTTGGGGCTGCGGGCTTTCCTGGCCACTCTGTCCTCACAAGCAACTATTTTCTTTATCATTTTCCTGTACCGGGCCATAAAAACTCCTGCCGTCAGGAGCTGACTCCAACAACCAAGGTGGCAGCCAGAACATCTTTAGATTATTAGGAATTCCTCTGGGAAATATTTGCATTGCCACCCAGACTTTGGGGCTGCGGGCTTACCTGGCCACTCTATCGTCAAAAGCACCTTTTGTTCTCTTTCTCCCAGCACCGGCCTCCAAAAATTCCAATCGTCCTGGCCTGGCTCCTACAACCCAGGTGGCAGCCAGAACACCTCCTGCTTCTTTTGAACGTCTCTGGGAACTACTTGCATTGCCACCCAGACTTTGGGGCTGTGCGCTTTCCTGGCCACTCTATCCTCACAAGCACCTTTTGTTCACTTTTTCCCAACACCGCCCTCCAATATGCCGATCGTCCTGGCCTGGCTCCCAAAACCAAGGTAGCAGAAAGAACAACTCTTGCTTTCTTTCAAGGTCTCTGGGAACTACTTGCATTGCTACCCAGACTTTGGGGCTGCGGGCTTACCTGGCCACTCTATCGTCAAAAGCACCTTTTGTTCACTTTCTCCCAGCACCGGCCTCCAAAAATTCCAAACGTCCTGGCCTGGTTCCCACACCCAAGGTGGCAGCCAGAACAACTCATACTTTCTTTCAAGGTCTCTGGGAACTACTTGCATTGCCACCCAGACTTTGGGGCTGCGGGCTTACCTGGCCACTCTATCGTCAAAAGCACCTTTTGTTCTCTTTCTCCCAGCACCGGCCTCCAAAAATTCGAATCGTCCTGGCCTGGCTCCTACAACCCAAGGCGGTAGCCAGAATAACTCATGCTTGTTTTCAAGGTCTCTGGGAACTACTTGCATTGCCACCCAGACTTTGGGGCTGTGCGCTTTCCTGGCCACTCTATCCTCAAAAGAACCTTTTGTTCACTTTCTCCCAGCACCGGCCTCCAAAAATTCCAAACGATAGGAGCTGACTCCACAACCCAGGTGGCAGCCAGAACACCTCCTGCTTCTTTTGAACGTCTCTGAGAACTACTTGCATTGCCACCCAGACTTCGGGGCTGTGGGCTTTTCTGACCACTCTATCCTCAAAAGCACCTTTTGTTCACTTTTTCCCAAAACCGCCCTCCAATATGCCGATCGTCCTGGCCTGGCTCCCAAAACCAAGGTAGCAGAAAGAACAACTCTTGCTTTCTTTCAAGGTCTCTGGGAACTACTTGCATTTTCACCCAGACTTTGGGGCTGAGTGCTTTCCTGGCCACTCTATCAACAAAAGCACCTTTTGTTCACTTTTTCCCAACACCGGCCTCCAATATGCCTATCGTCCTGGCCTGGCTCCCAAAACCAAGGTAGCAGCCAGAACAACTCTTGCTTTTTTTAAAGTCTCTGGGAACTACTTGCATTTTCACCCAGAGTTTGGGCTGCGGGCTTTCCTGGCCACTCTGTCCTCACAAGCAACTATTTTCTTTATCATTTTCCTGTACCGGGCCATAAAAACTCCTGCCGTCAGGAGCTGACTCCAACAACCAAGGTGGCAGCCAGAACATCTTTAGATTTTTAGGAATTCCTCTGGGAACTATTTGCATTGCCACCCAGACTTTGGGGCTGCGGGCTTACCTGGCCACTCTATCCTCACAAGCACCTTTTGTTCTCTTTCTCCCAGCACCGGCCTCCAAAAATTCCAATCGTCCTGGCCTGGCTCCTACAACCCAGGTGGCAGCCAGAACACCTCCTGCTTCTTTTGAACGTCTCTGAGAACTACTTGCATTGCCACCCAGACTTTGGGGCTGCGGGCTTACCTGGCCACTCTATCGTCAAAAGCACCTTTTGTTCTCTTTCTCCCAGCACCGGCCTCCAAAAATTCCAATCGTCCTGGCCTGGCTCCTACAACCCAAGGCGGTAGCCAGAATAACTCTTGCTTGTTTTCAAGGTCTCTGGGAACTACTTGCATTGCCACCCAGACTTTGGGGCTGTGCGCTTTCCTGGCCACTCTATCCTCACAAGCACCTTTTGTTCACTTTCTCCCAGCACCGACCTCCAAAAATTCCAAACGTCCTGGCCTGGTTCCCACACCCAAGGTGGCAGCCAGAACAACTCATACTTTCTTTCAAGGTCTCTGGGAACTACTTGCATTGCCACCCAGACTTTGGGGCTGTGCGCTTTCCTGGCCACTCTATCCTCAAAAGAACCTTTTGTTCACTTTCTCCCAGCACCGGCCTCCAAAAATTCCAAACGATAGGAGCTGACTCCACAACCCAGGTGGCAGCCAGAACACCTCCTGCTTCTTTTGAACGTCTCTGAGAACTACTTGCATTGCCACCCAGACTTTGGGGCTGCGGGCTTACCTGGCCACTCTATCCTCACAAGCACCTTTTGTTCACTTTCTCCCAGCACCGGCCTCCAAAAATTCCAAACGTCCTGGCCTGGTTCCCACACCCAAGGTGGCAGCCAGAACAACTCATACTTTCTTTCAAGGTCTCTGGGAACTACTTGCATTGCCACCCAGACTTTGGGGCTGCGGGCTTACCTGGCCACTCTATCCTCACAAGCACCTTTTGTTCACTTTCTCCCAGCACCGGCCTCCAAAAATTCCAATCGTCCTGGCCTGGCTCCTACAACCCAAGGCGGTAGCCAGAATAACTCTTGCTTGTTTTCAAGGTCTCTGGGAACTACTTGCATTGTCACCCAGACTTTGGGGCTGCGGGCTTTCCTGGCCACTCTGTCCTCACAAGCAACTTTTTTCTTTATCATTTTCCTGCACCGGGCCATAAAAATTCCTGCCGTCAGGAGCTGACTCCAACAACCAAGGTGGCAGCGAGAACATCTTTAGATTTTTAGGAATTCCTCTGGGAACATTTTGCATTGCCACCCAGACTTTGGGGCTGCGGGCTTACCTGGCCACTCTATCCTCACAAGCACCTTTTGTTCACTTTCTCCCAGCACCGGCCTCCAAAAATTCCAATCGTCCTGGCCTGGCTCCTACAACCCAAGGCGGTAGCCAGAATAACTCTTGCTTGTTTTCAAGGTCTCTGGGAACTACTTGCATTGCCACCCAGACTTTGGGGCTGTGCGCTTTCCTGGCCACTCTATCCTCAAAAGAACCTTTTGTTCACTTTCTCCCAGCACCGGCCTCCAAAAATTCCAAACGATAGGAGCTGACTCCACAACCCAGGTGGCAGCCAGAACACCTCCTGCTTCTTTTGAACGTCTCTGAGAACTACTTGCATTGCCACCCAGACTTCGGGGCTGTGGGCTTTTCTGACCACTCTATCCTCAAAAGCACCTTTTTTTCACTTTTTCCCAACACCGCCCTCCAATATGCCGATCGTCCTGGCCTGGCTCCCAAAACCAAGGTAGCAGAAAGAACAACTCTTGCTTTCTTTCAAGGTCTCTGGGAACTACTTGCATTGCTACCCAGACTTTGGGGCTGTGGGCTTTCCTGGCCACTCTGTCCTCACAAGAACCTTTTGTTCACTTTCTCCCAGCACCGGCCTCCAAAAATTCCAAACGTCCTGGCCTGGTTCCCACACCCAAGGTGGCAGCCAGAACAACTCATACTTTCTTTCAAGGTCTCTGGGAACTACTTGCATTGCCACCCAGACTTTGGGGCTGCGGGCTTACCTGGCCACTCTATCCTCACAAGCACCTTTTGTTCTCTTTCTCCCAGCACCGGCCTCCAAAAATTCCAATCGTCCTGGCCTGGCTCCTACAACCCAAGGCGGTAGCCAGAATAACTCTTGCTTGTTTTCAAGGTCTCTGGGAACTACTTGCATTGCCACCCAGACTTTGGGGCTGTGCGCTTTCCTGGCCACTCTATCCTCACAAGCACCTTTTGTTCACTTTCTCCCAGCACCGACCTCCAAAAATTCCAAACGTCCTGGCCTGGTTCCCACACCCAAGGTGGCAGCCAGAACAACTCATACTTTCTTTCAAGGTCTCTGGGAACTACTTGCATTGCCACCCAGACTTTGGGGCTGTGCGCTTTCCTGGCCACTCTATCCTCAAAAGAACCTTTTGTTCACTTTCTCCCAGCACCGGCCTCCAAAAATTCCAAACGATAGGAGCTGACTCCACAACCCAGGTGGCAGCCAGAACACCTCCTGCTTCTTTTGAACGTCTCTGAGAACTACTTGCATTGCCACCCAGACTTCGGGGCTGTGGGCTTTTCTGACCACTCTATCCTCAAAAGCACCTTTTGTTCACTTTTTCCCAAAACCGCCCTCCAATATGCCGATCGTCCTGGCCTGGCTCCCAAAACCAAGGTAGCAGAAAGAACAACACTTGCTTTCTTTCAAGGTCTCTGGGAACTACTTGCATTGCCACCCAGACTTTGGGGCTGCGGGCTTACCTGGCCACTCTATCGTCAAAAGCACCTTTTGTTCTCTTTCTCCCAGCACCGGCCTCCAAAAATTCCAAACGTCCTGGCCTGGTTCCCACACCCAAGGTGGCAGCCAGAACAACTCTTACTTTCTTTCAAGGTCTCTGGGAACTACTTGCATTGCCACCCAGACTTTGGGGCTGCGGGCTTACTTGGCCACTCTATCGTCAAAAGCACCTTTTGTTCACTTTCTCCCAGCACCGGCCTCCAAAAATTCCAAACGTCCTGGCCTGGTTCCCACACCCAAGGTGGCAGGCAGAACAACTCTTGCTTTCTTTCAAGGTCTCTGGGAACTACTTGCATTGCCACCCAGAGTTTGGGGCTGCGGGCTTTCCTGGCCACTCTATCGTCAAAAGCACCTTTTGTTCACTTTCTCCCAGCACCGGCCTCCAAAAATTCCAAACGTCCTGGCCTGGCTCCTACAACCCAAGGCGGTAGCCAGAATAACTCTTGCTTGTTTTCAAGGTCTCTGGGAACTACTTGCATTGTCACCCAGAGTTTGGGGCTGCGGGCTTTCCTGGCCACTCTGTCCTCACAAGCAACTTTTTTCTTTATCATTTTCCTGCACTGGGCCATAAAAATTCCTGCCGTCAGGAGCTGACTCCAACAACCAAGGTGGCAGCCAGAACATCTTTAGATTTTTAGGAATTCCTCTGGGAACATTTTGCATTGCCACCCGGACTTTGGGGCTGCGGGCTTACCTGGCCAGTCTATCGTCAAAAGCACCTTTTGTTCTCTTTCTCCCAGCACCGGCCTCCAAAAATTCCAATCGTCCTGGCCTGGCTCCTACAACCCAAGGCGGTAGCCAGAATAACTCTTGCTTGTTTTCAAGGTCTCTGGGAACTACTTGCATTGCCACCCAGACTTTGGGGCTGCGGGCTTACTTGGCCACTCTGTCCTCACAAGCACCTTTTGTTCTCTTTCTCCCAGCACCGGCCTCCAAAAATTCCAAACGTCCTGGCCTGGCTCCTACAACCCAAGGTGGCAGCCAGAACAACTCTTACTTTCTTTCAAGGTCTCTGGGAACTACTTGCATTGCCACCCAGAGTTTTGGGCTGCGGGCTTTCCTGGCCACTCTGTCCTCACAAGAAACTTTTTTCTTTATCATTTTCCTGCACCGGGCCATAAAAATTCCTGCCGTCAGGAGCTGACTCCAACAACCAAGGTGGCAGCCAGAACATCTTTGGATTTTTAGGAACTCCTCTGGGAACTACTTGCATTGCAACCCAGACTTTGGGGCTGCGGGCTTTCCTGGCCACTCTATCCACAAAAGAACCTTTTGTTCACTTTTTCCCAACACCGGCCTCCAATATGCCTATCGTCCTGGCCTGGCTCCCAAAACCAAGGTAGCAGACAGAACAACTCTTGCTTTTTTTAAAGTCTCTGGGAACTACTTGCATTTTCACCCAGAGTTTGGGGCTGCGGGCTTTCCTGGCCACTCTGTCCTCAGAAGCAACTTTTTTCTTTATCATTTTCCTGCACTGGGCCATAAAAACTCCTGCCATCAGGAGCTGACTCCAACAACCAAGGTGGCAGCCAGAACATCTTTAGATTTTTAGGAATTCCTCTGGGAACATTTTGCATTGCCACCCAGACTTTGGGGCTGCGGGCTTACCTGGCCACTCTATCCTCACAAGCACCTTTTGTTCACTTTCTCCCAGCACCGGCCTCCAAAAATTCCAAACGTCCTGGCCTGGTTCCCACACCCAAGGTGGCAGCCAGAACAACTCATACTTTCTTTCAAGGTCTCTGGGAACTACTTGCATTGCCACCCAGACTTTGGGGCTGCGGGCTTACCTGGCCACTCTATCCTCACAAGCACCTTTTGTTCTCTTTCTCCCAGCACCGGCCTCCAAAAATTCCAATCGTCCTGGCCTGGCTCCTACAACCCAAGGCGGTAGCCAGAATAACTCTTGCTTGTTTTCAAGGTCTCTGGGAACTACTTGCATTGTCACCCAGACTTTGGGGCTGTGCGCTTTCCTGGCCACTCTATCCTCAAAAGAACC
Organism: Numenius arquata; assembly: GCF_964106895.1. Classification (NCBI taxonomy): domain Eukaryota; kingdom Metazoa; phylum Chordata; class Aves; order Charadriiformes; family Scolopacidae; genus Numenius; species Numenius arquata. Next base: position 34,679,475 of record NC_133581.1, read on the forward strand.
TTTTGTTCACTTTCTCCCAGCACCGGCCTCCAAAAATTCCAAACGATAGGAGCTGACTCCACAACCCAGGTGGCAGCCAGAACACCTCCTGCTTCTTTTGAACGTCTCTGAGAACTACTTGCATTGCCACCCAGACTTCGGGGCTGTGGGCTTTTCTGACCACTCTATCCTCAAAAGCACCTTTTTTTCACTTTTTCCCAACACCGCCCTCCAATATGCCGATCGTCCTGGCCTGGCTCCCAAAACCAAGGTAGCAGAAAGAACAACTCTTGCTTGTTTTCAAGGTCTCTGGGAACTACTTGCATTGCTACCCAGACTTTGGGGCTGTGGGCTTTCCTGGCCACTCTGTCCTCACAAGAACCTTTTGTTCACTTTCTCCCAGCACCGGCCTCCAAAAATTCCAAACGTCCTGGCCTGGTTCCCACACCCAAGGTGGCAGCCAGAACAACTCATACTTTCTTTCAAGGTCTCTGGGAACTACTTGCATTGCCACCCAGACTTTGGGGCTGCGGGCTTACTTGGCCACTCTATCGTCAAAAGCACCTTTTGTTCTCTTTCTCCCAGCACCGGCCTCCAAAAATTCCAATCGTCCTGGCCTGGCTCCTACAACCCAAGGCGGTAGCCAGAATAACTCTTGCTTGTTTTCAAGGTCTCTGGGAACTACTTGCATTGCCACCCAGACTTTGGGGCTGTGCGCTTTCCTGGCCACTCTATCCTCAAAAGAACCTTTTGTTCACTTTCTCCCAGCACCGGCCTCCAAAAATTCCAAACGATAGGAGCTGACTCCACAACCCAGGTGGCAGCCAGAACACCTCCTGCTTCTTTTGAACGTCTCTGAGAACTACTTGCATTGCCACCCAGACTTCGGGGCTGTGGGCTTTTCTGACCACTCTATCCTCAAAAGCACCTTTTGTTCACTTTTTCCCAACACCGCCCTCCAATATGCCGATCGTCCTGGCCTGGCTCCCAAAACCAAGGTAGCAGCCAGAACAACTCTTGCTTTTTTTAAAGTCTCTGGGAACTACTTGCATTTTCACCCAGAGTTTGGGCTGCGGGCTTTCCTGGCCACTCTGTCCTCACAAGCAACTATTTTCTTTATCATTTTCCTGCACCGGGCCATAAAAATTCCTGCCGTCAGGAGCTGACTCCAACAACCAAGGTGGCAGCCAGAACATCTTTAGATTTTTAGGAACTCCTCTGGGAACTACTTGCATTGCAACCCAGACTTTGGGGCTGCGGGCTTTCCTGGCCACTCTATCCACAAAAGCACCTTTTGTTCACTTTTTCCCAACACCGGCCTCCAATATGCCGATCGTCCTGGTCTGGCTCCCAAAACCAAGGTAGCAGCCAGAACAACTCTTGCTTTTTTTAAAGTCTCTGGGAACTACTTGCATTTTCACCCAGAGTTTGGGGCTGCGGGCTTTCCTGGCCACTCTGTCCTCACAAGCAACTATTTTCTTTATCATTTTCCTGTACTGGGCCATAAAAACTCCTGCCGTCAGGAGCTGAATCCAACAACCAAGGTGGCAGCCAGAACATCTTTAGATTTTTAGGAATTCCTCTGGGAACAATTTGCATTGCCACCCAGACTTTGGGGCTGCGGGCTTACCTGGCCACTCTATCGTCAAAAGCACCTTTTGTTCTCTTTCTCCCAGCACCGGCCTCCAAAAATTCCAATCGTCCTGGCCTGGCTCCTACAACCCAGGTGGCAGCCAGAACACCTCCTGCTTCTTTTGAACGTCTCTGAGAACTACTTGCATTGCCACCCAGACTTTGGGGCTGCGGGCTTACCTGGCCACTCTATCCTCAAAAGCACCTTTTGTTCTCTTTCTCCCAGCACCGGCCTCCAAAAATTCCAATCGTCCTGGCCTGGCTCCTACAACCCAAGGCGGTAGCCAGAATAACTCTTGCTTGTTTTCAAGGTCTCTGGGAACTACTTGCATTGCCACCCAGACTTTGGGGCTGTGCGCTTTCCTGGCCACTCTATCCTCACAAGCACCTTTTGTTCACTTTCTCCCAGCACCGACCTCCAAAAATTCCAAACGTCCTGGCCTGGTTCCCACACCCAAGGTGGCAGCCAGAACAACTCATACTTTCTTTCAAGGTCTCTGGGAACTACTTGCATTGCCACCCAGACTTTGGGGCTGTGCGCTTTCCTGGCCACTCTATCCTCAAAAGAACCTTTTGTTCACTTTCTCCCAGCACCGGCCTCCAAAAATTCCAAACGATAGGAGCTGACTCCACAACCCAGGTGGCAGCCAGAACACCTCCTGCTTCTTTTGAACGTCTCTGAGAACTACTTGCATTGCCACCCAGACTTTGGGGCTGCGGGCTTACCTGGCCACTCTATCCTCACAAGCACCTTTTGTTCACTTTCTCCCAGCACCGGCCTCCAAAAATTCCAAACGTCCTGGCCTGGTTCCCACACCCAAGGTGGCAGCCAGAACAACTCATACTTTCTTTCAAGGTCTCTGGGAACTACTTGCATTGCCACCCAGACTTTGGGGCTGCGGGCTTACCTGGCCACTCTATCCTCACAAGCACCTTTTGTTCACTTTCTCCCAGCACCGGCCTCCAAAAATTCCAATCGTCCTGGCCTGGCTCCTACAACCCAAGGCGGTAGCCAGAATAACTCTTGCTTGTTTTCAAGGTCTCTGGGAACTACTTGCATTGTCACCCAGACTTTGGGGCTGCGGGCTTTCCTGGCCACTCTGTCCTCACAAGCAACTTTTTTCTTTATCATTTTCCTGCACCGGGCCATAAAAATTCCTGCCGTCAGGAGCTGACTCCAACAACCAAGGTGGCAGCGAGAACATCTTTAGATTTTTAGGAATTCCTCTGGGAACATTTTGCATTGCCACCCAGACTTTGGGGCTGCGGGCTTACCTGGCCACTCTATCCTCACAAGCACCTTTTGTTCACTTTCTCCCAGCACCGGCCTCCAAAAATTCCAATCGTCCTGGCCTGGCTCCTACAACCCAAGGCGGTAGCCAGAATAACTCTTGCTTGTTTTCAAGGTCTCTGGGAACTACTTGCATTGCCACCCAGACTTTGGGGCTGTGCGCTTTCCTGGCCACTCTATCCTCAAAAGAACCTTTTGTTCACTTTCTCCCAGCACCGGCCTCCAAAAATTCCAAACGATAGGAGCTGACTCCACAACCCAGGTGGCAGCCAGAACACCTCCTGCTTCTTTTGAACGTCTCTGAGAACTACTTGCATTGCCACCCAGACTTCGGGGCTGTGGGCTTTTCTGACCACTCTATCCTCAAAAGCACCTTTTTTTCACTTTTTCCCAACACCGCCCTCCAATATGCCGATCGTCCTGGCCTGGCTCCCAAAACCAAGGTAGCAGAAAGAACAACTCTTGCTTTCTTTCAAGGTCTCTGGGAACTACTTGCATTGCTACCCAGACTTTGGGGCTGTGGGCTTTCCTGGCCACTCTGTCCTCACAAGAACCTTTTGTTCACTTTCTCCCAGCACCGGCCTCCAAAAATTCCAAACGTCCTGGCCTGGTTCCCACACCCAAGGTGGCAGCCAGAACAACTCATACTTTCTTTCAAGGTCTCTGGGAACTACTTGCATTGCCACCCAGACTTTGGGGCTGCGGGCTTACTTGGCCACTCTATCGTCAAAAGCACCTTTTGTTCTCTTTCTCCCAGCACCGGCCTCCAAAAATTCCAATCGTCCTGGCCTGGCTCCTACAACCCAAGGCGGTAGCCAGAATAACTCTTGCTTGTTTTCAAGGTCTCTGGGAACTACTTGCATTGCCACCCAGACTTTGGGGCTGTGCGCTTTCCTGGCCACTCTATCCTCAAAAGAACCTTTTGTTCACTTTCTCCCAGCACCGGCCTCCAAAAATTCCAAACGATAGGAGCTGACTCCACAACCCAGGTGGCAGCCAGAACACCTCCTGCTTCTTTTGAACGTCTCTGAGAACTACTTGCATTGCCACCCAGACTTCGGGGCTGTGGGCTTTTCTGACCACTCTATCCTCAAAAGCACCTTTTTTTCACTTTTTCCCAAAACCGCCCTCCAATATGCCGATCGTCCTGGCCTGGCTCCCAAAACCAAGGTAGCAGAAAGAACAACTCTTGCTTGTTTTCAAGGTCTCTGGGAACTACTTGCATTGCTACCCAGACTTTGGGGCTGAGTGCTTTCCTGGCCACTCTATCCAAAAAAGCACCTTTTGTTCAATTTTTCCCAACACCGCCCTCCAATATGCCGATCGTCCTGGTCTGGCTCCCAAAACCAAGGTAGCAGCCAGAACAACTCTTGCTTTTTTTAAAGTCTCTGGGAACTACTTGCATTTTCACCCAGAGTTTGGGGCTGCGGGCTTTCCTGGCCACTCTGTCCTCACAAGCAACTATTTTCTTTATCATTTTCCTGTACCGGGCCATAAAAACTCCTGCCGTCAGGAGCTGACTCCAACAACCAAGGTGGCAGCCAGAACATCTTTAGATTTTTAGGAATTCCTCTGGGAACAATTTGCATTGCCACCCAGACTTCGGGGCTGTGGGCTTTTCTGACCACTCTATCCTCAAAAGCACCTTTTGTTCACTTTTTCCCAACACCGCCCTCCAATATGCCGATCGTCCTGGCCTGGCTCCCAAAACCAAGGTAGCAGAAAGAACAACTCTTGCTTTCTTTCAAGGTCTCTGGGAACTACTTGCATTGCTACCCAGACTTTGGGGCTGCGGGCTTACCTGGCCACTCTATCGTCAAAAGCACCTTTTGTTCACTTTCTCCCAGCACCGGCCTCCAAAAATTCCAATCGTACTGGCCTGGCTCCTACAACCCAAGGCGGTAGCCAGAATAACTCTTGCTTGTTTTCAAGGTCTCTGGGAACTACTTGCATTGCCACCCAGACTTTGGGGCTGCGGGCTTACTTGGCCACTCTATCCTCAAAAGAACCTTTTGTTCACTTTCTCCCAGCACCGGCCTCCAAAAATTCCAAACGATAGGAGCTGACTCCACAACCCAGGTGGCAGCCAGAACACCTCCTGCTTCTTTTGAACGTCTCTGAGAACTACTTGCATTGCCACCCAGACTTCGGGGCTGTGGGCTTTTCTGACCACTCTATCCTCAAAAGCACCTTTTGTTCACTTTTTCCCAAAACCGCCCTCCAATATGCCGATCGTCCTGGCCTGGCTCCCAAAACCAAGGTAGCAGAAAGAACAACTCTTGCTTTCTTTCAAGGTCTCTGGGAACTACTTGCATTGCCACCCAGACTTTGGGGCTGCGGGCTTACCTGGCCACTCTATCGTCAAAAGCACCTTTTGTTCTCTTTCTCCCAGCACCGGCCTCCAAAAATTCCAAACGTCCTGGCCTGGTTCCCACACCCAAGGTGGCAGGCAGAACAACTCTTGCTTTCTTTCAAGGTCTCTGGGAACTACTTGCATTGCTACCCAGACTTTGGGGCTGCGGGCTTACCTGGCCACTCTATCCTCACAAGCACCTTTTGTTCACTTTCTCCCACCACCGGCCTCCAAAAATTCCAATCGTCCTGGCCTGGCTCCTACAACCCAAGGCGGTAGCCAGAACAACTCTTACTTTCTTTCAAGGTCTCTGGGAACTACTTGCATTGTCACCCAGAGTTTGGGGCTGCGGGCTTTCCTGGCCACTCTGTCCTCACAAGCAACTTTTTTCTTTATCATTTTCCTGCACTGGGCCATAAAAATTCCTGCCGTCAGGAGCTGACTCCAACAACCAAGGTGGCAGCCAGAACATCTTTAGATTTTTAGGAATTCCTCTGGGAACATTTTGCATTGCCACCCGGACTTTGGGGCTGCGGGCTTACCTGGCCACTCTATCGTCAAAAGCACCTTTTGTTCTCTTTCTCCCAGCACCGGCCTCCAAAAATTCCAATCGTCCTGGCCTGGCTCCTACAACCCAAGGCGGTAGCCAGAATAACTCTTGCTTGTTTTCAAGGTCTCTGGGAACTACTTGCATTGCCACCCAGACTTTGGGGCTGTGCGCTTTCCTGGCCACTCTATCCTCAAAAGCACCTTTTGTTCTCTTTCTCCCAGCACCGGCCTCCAAAAATTCCAATCGTCCTGGCCTGGCTCCTACAACCCAAGGCGGTAGCCAGAATAACTCTTGCTTGTTTTCAAGGTCTCTGGGAACTACTTGCATTGTCACCCAGACTTTGGGGCTGCGGGCTTTCCTGGCCACTCTGTCCTCACAAGCAACTTTTTTCTTTATCATTTTCCTGCACCGGGCCATAAAAATTCCTGCCGTCAGGAGCTGACTCCAACAACCAAGGTGGCAGCGAGAACATCTTTAGATTTTTAGGAATTCCTCTGGGAACATTTTGCATTGCCACCCAGACTTTGGGGCTGCGGGCTTACCTGGCCACTCTATCCTCACAAGCACCTTTTGTTCACTTTCTCCCAGCACCGGCCTCCAAAAATTCCAAACGTCCTGGCCTGGTTCCCACACCCAAGTTGGCAGCCAGAATAACTCTTGCTTGTTTTCAAGGTCTCTGGGAACTACTTGCATTGCCACCCAGACTTTGGGGCTGCGGGCTTTTCTGACCACTCTATCCTCAAAAGCACCTTTTTTTCACTTTTTCCCAACACCGCCCTCCAATATGCCGATCGTCCTGGCCTGGCTCCCAAAACCAAGGTAGCAGAAAGAACAACTCTTGCTTGTTTTCAAGGTCTCTGGGAACTACTTGCATTGCTACCCAGACTTTGGGGCTGTGGGCTTTCCTGGCCACTCTGTCCTCACAAGAACCTTTTGTTCACTTTCTCCCAGCACCGGCCTCCAAAAATTCCAAACGTCCTGGCCTGCTTCCCACACCCAAGGTGGCAGCCAGAACAACTCATACTTTCTTTCATGGTCTCTGGGAACTACTTGCATTGCCACCCAGACTTTGGGGCTGCGGGCTTACTTGGCCACTCTATCGTCAAAAGCACCTTTTGTTCTCTTTCTCCCAGCACCGGCCTCCAAAAATTCCAATCGTCCTGGCCTGGCTCCTACAACCCAAGGCGGTAGCCAGAATAACTCTTGCTTGTTTTCAAGGTCTCTGGGAACTACTTGCATTGCCACCCAGACTTTGGGGCTGTGCGCTTTCCTGGCCACTCTATCCTCAAAAGAACCTTTTGTTCACTTTCTCCCAGCACCGGCCTCCAAAAATTCCAAACGATAGGAGCTGACTCCACAACCCAGGTGGCAGCCAGAACACCTCCTGCTTCTTTTGAACGTCTCTGAGAACTACTTGCATTGCCACCCAGACTTCGGGGCTGTGGGCTTTTCTGACCACTCTATCCTCAAAAGCACCTTTTGTTCACTTTTTCCCAACACCGCCCTCCAATATGCCGATCGTCCTGGCCTGGCTCCCAAAACCAAGGTAGCAGAAAGAACAACTCTTGCTTTCTTTCAAGGTCTCTGGGAACTACTTGCATTGCTACCCAGACTTTGGGGCTGAGTGCTTTCCTGGCCACTCTATCCAAAAAAGCACCTTTTGTTCCATTTTTCCCAACACCGCCCTCCAATATGCCGATCGTCCTGGTCTGGCTCCCAAAACCAAGGTAGCAGCCAGAACAACTCTTGCTTTTTTTAAAGTCTCTGGGAACTACTTGCATTTTCACCCAGACTTTGGGGCTGCGGGCTTTCCTGGCCACTCTGTCCTCACAAGCAACTATTTTCTTTATCATTTTCCTGTACCGGGCCATAAAAACTCCTGCCGTCAGGAGCTGACTCCAACAACCAAGGTGGCAGCCAGAACATCTTTAGATTATTAGGAATTCCTCTGGGAAATATTTGCATTGCCACCCAGACTTTGGGGCTGCGGGCTTACCTGGCCACTCTATCCTCACAAGCACCTTTTGTTCTCTTTCTCCCAGCACCGGCCTCCAAAAATTCCAATCGTCCTGGCCTGGCTCCTACAACCCAGGTGGCAGCCAGAACACCTCCTGCTTCTTTTGAACGTCTCTGGGAACTACTTGCATTGCCACCCAGACTTTGGGGCTGTGCGCTTTCCTGGCCACTCTATCCTCACAAGCACCTTTTGTTCACTTTTTCCCAACACCGCCCTCCAATATGCCGATCGTCCTGGCCTGGCTCCCAAAACCAAGGTAGCAGAAAGAACAACTCTTGCTTTCTTTCAAGGTCTCTGGGAACTACTTGCATTGCTACCCAGACTTTGGGGCTGCGGGCTTACCTGGCCACTCTATCGTCAAAAGCACCTTTTGTTCACTTTCTCCCAGCACCGGCCTCCAAAAATTCCAAACGTCCTGGCCTGGTTCCCACACCCAAGGTGGCAGCCAGAACAACTCATACTTTCTTTCAAGGTCTCTGGGAACTACTTGCATTGCCACCCAGACTTTGGGGCTGCGGGCTTACCTGGCCACTCTATCGTCAAAAGCACCTTTTGTTCTCTTTCTCCCAGCACCGGCCTCCAAAAATTCGAATCGTCCTGGCCTGGCTCCTACAACCCAAGGCGGTAGCCAGAATAACTCATGCTTGTTTTCAAGGTCTCTGGGAACTACTTGCATTGCCACCCAGACTTTGGGGCTGTGCGCTTTCCTGGCCACTCTATCCTCAAAAGAACCTTTTGTTCACTTTCTCCCAGCACCGGCCTCCAAAAATTCCAAACGATAGGAGCTGACTCCACAACCCAGGTGGCAGCCAGAACACCTCCTGCTTCTTTTGAACGTCTCTGAGAACTACTTGCATTGCCACCCAGACTTCGGGGCTGTGGGCTTTTCTGACCACTCTATCCTCAAAAGCACCTTTTGTTCACTTTTTCCCAAAACCGCCCTCCAATATGCCGATCGTCCTGGCCTGGCTCCCAAAACCAAGGTAGCAGAAAGAACAACTCTTGCTTTCTTTCAAGGTCTCTGGGAACTACTTGCATTTTCACCCAGACTTTGGGGCTGAGTGCTTTCCTGGCCACTCTATCAACAAAAGCACCTTTTGTTCACTTTTTCCCAACACCGGCCTCCAATATGCCTATCGTCCTGGCCTGGCTCCCAAAACCAAGGTAGCAGCCAGAACAACTCTTGCTTTTTTTAAAGTCTCTGGGAACTACTTGCATTTTCACCCAGAGTTTGGGCTGCGGGCTTTCCTGGCCACTCTGTCCTCACAAGCAACTATTTTCTTTATCATTTTCCTGTACCGGGCCATAAAAACTCCTGCCGTCAGGAGCTGACTCCAACAACCAAGGTGGCAGCCAGAACATCTTTAGATTTTTAGGAATTCCTCTGGGAACTATTTGCATTGCCACCCAGACTTTGGGGCTGCGGGCTTACCTGGCCACTCTATCCTCACAAGCACCTTTTGTTCTCTTTCTCCCAGCACCGGCCTCCAAAAATTCCAATCGTCCTGGCCTGGCTCCTACAACCCAGGTGGCAGCCAGAACACCTCCTGCTTCTTTTGAACGTCTCTGAGAACTACTTGCATTGCCACCCAGACTTTGGGGCTGCGGGCTTTCCTGGCCGCTCTGTCCTCACAAGAAACTTTTTTCTTTATCATTTTCCTGCACCGGGCCATAAAAATTCCTGCCGTCAGGAGCTGACTCCAACAACCAAGGTGGCAGCCAGAACATCTTTAGATTTTTAGGAATTTCTCTGGGAACAATTTGCATTGGCACCCAGACTTTGGGGCTGCGGGCTTTCCTGGCCACTCTATCCACAAAAGCACCTTTTGTTCACTTTTTCCCAACACCGGCCTCCAATATGCCGATCGTCCTGGCCTGGCTCCCAAAACCAAGGTAGCAGACAGAACAACTCTTGCTTTTTTTAAAGTCTCTGGGAACTACTTGCATTTTCACCCAGAGTTTGGGGCTGCGGGCTTTCCTGGCCACTCTGTCCTCACAAGCAACTTTTTTCTTTATCATTTTCCTGCACTGGGCCATAAAAACTCCTGCCGTCAGGAGCTGACTCCAACAACCAAGGTGGCAGCCAGAACATCTTTAGATTTTTAGGAATTCCTCTGGGAACATTTTGCATTGCCACCCAGACTTTGGGGCTGCGGGCTTACCTGGCCATTCTATCCTCACAAGCACCTTTTGTTCACTTTCTCCCAGCACCGGCCTCCAAAAATTCCAAACGTCCTGGCCTGGTTCCCACACCCAAGGTGGCAGCCAGAACAACTCATACTTTCTTTCAAGGTCTCTGGGAACTACTTGCATTGCCACCCAGACTTTGGGGCTGCGGGCTTACCTGGCCACTCTATCCTCACAAGCACCTTTTGTTCTCTTTCTCCCAGCACCGGCCTCCAAAAATTCCAATCGTCCTGGCCTGGCTCCTACAACCCAAGGCGGTAGCCAGAATAACTCTTGCTTGTTTTCAAGGTCTCTGGGAACTACTTGCATTGTCACCCAGACTTTGGGGCTGCGGGCTTTCCTGGCCACTCTGTCCTCACAAGCAACTTTTTTCTTTATCATTTTCCTGCACCGGGCCATAAAAATTCCTGCCGTCAGGAGCTGACTCCAACAACCAAGGTGGCAGCGAGAACATCTTTAGATTTTTAGGAATTCCTCTGGGAACATTTTGCATTGCCACCCAGACTTTGGGGCTGCGGGCTTACCTGGCCACTCTATCCTCACAAGCACCTTTTGTTCACTTTCTCCCAGCACCGGCCTCCAAAAATTCCAAACGTCCTGGCCTGGTTCCCACACCCAAGTTGGCAGCCAGAACAACTCATACTTTCTTTCAAGGTCTCTGGGAACTACTTGCATTGCCACCCAGACTTTGGGGCTGCGGGCTTACTTGGCCACTCTATCGTCAAAAGCACCTTTTGTTCTCTTTCTCCCAGCACCGGCCTCCAAAAATTCCAATCGTCCTGGCCTGGCTCCTACAACCCAAGGCGGTAGCCAGAATAACTCTTGCTTGTTTTCAAGGTCTCTGGGAACTACTTGCATTGCCACCCAGACTTTGGGGCTGTGCGCTTTCCTGGCCACTCTATCCTCAAAAGAACCTTTTTTTTCACTTTCTCCCAGCACCGGCCTCCAAAAATTCCAAACGATAGGAGCTGACTCCACAACCCAGGTGGCAGCCAGAACACCTCCTGCTTCTTTTGAACGTCTCTGAGAACTACTTGCATTGCCACCCAGACTTCGGGGCTGTGGGCTTTTCTGACCACTCTATCCTCAAAAGCACCTTTTGTTCACTTTTTCCCAACACCGCCCTCCAATATGCCGATCGTCCTGGCCTGGCTCCCAAAACCAAGGTAGCAGAAAGAACAACTCTTGCTTTCTTTCAAGGTCTCTGGGAACTACTTGCATTGCCACCCAGACTTTGGGGCTGCGGGCTTACCTGGCCACTCTATCGTCAAAAGCACCTTTTGTTCTCTTTCTCCCAGCACCGGCCTCCAAAAATTCCAAACGTCCTGGCCTGGTTCCCACACCCAAGGTGGCAGGCAGAACAACTCTTGCTTTCTTTCAAGGTCTCTGGGAACTACTTGCATTGCTACCCAGACTTTGGGGCTGCGGGCTTACCTGGCCACTCTATCCTCACAAGCACCTTTTGTTCACTTTCTCCCAGCACCGGCCTCCAAAAATTCCAATCGTCCTGGCCTGGCTCCTACAACCCAAGGCGGTAGCCAGAACAACTCTTACTTTCTTTCAAGGTCTCTGGGAACTACTTGCATTGTCACCCAGAGTTTGGGGCTGCGGGCTTTCCTGGCCACTCTGTCCTCACAAGCAACTTTTTTCTTTATCATTTTCCTGCACTGGGCCATAAAAATTCCTGCCGTCAGGAGCTGACTCCAACAACCAAGGTGGCAGCCAGAACATCTTTAGATTTTTAGGAATTCCTCTGGGAACATTTTGCATTGCCACCCGGACTTTGGGGCTGCGGGCTTACCTGGCCACTCTATCGTCAAAAGCACCTTTTGTTCTCTTTCTCCCAGCACCGGCCTCCAAAAATTCCAATCGTCCTGGCCTGGCTCCTACAACCCAAGGCGGTAGCCAGAATAACTCTTGCTTGTTTTCAAGGTCTCTGGGAACTACTTGCATTGCCACCCAGACTTTGGGGCTGTGCGCTTTCCTGGCCACTCTATCCTCAAAAGCACCTTTTGTTCACTTTCTCCCAGCACCGGCCTCCAAAAATTCCAAACGTCCTGGCCTGGTTCCCACACCCAAGGTGGCAGCCAGAACAACTCATACTTTCTTTCAAGGTCTCTGGGACCTACTTGCATTGCCACCCAGACTTTGGGGCTGCGGGCTTACTTGGCCACTCTATCCTCACAAGCACCTTTTGTTCTCTTTCTCCCAGCACCGGCCTCCAAAAATTCCAAACGTCCTGGCCTGGCTCCTACAACCCAAGGTGGCAGCCAGAACAACTCTTACTTTCTTTCAAGGTCTCTGGGAACTACTTGCATTGCCACCCAGAGTTTTGGGCTGCGGGCTTTCCTGGCCGCTCTGTCCTCACAAGAAACTTTTTTCTTTATCATTTTCCTGCACCGGGCCATAAAAATTCCTGCCGTCAGGAGCTGACTCCAACAACCAAGGTGGCAGCCAGAACATCTTTGGATTTTTAGGAACTCCTCTGGGAACTACTTGCATTGCAACCCAGACTTTGGGGCTGCGGGCTTTCCTGGCCACTCTATCCACAAAAGAACCTTTTGTTCACTTTTTCCCAACACCGCCCTCCAATATGCCTATCGTCCTGGCCTGGCTCCCAAAACCAAGGTAGCAGACAGAACAACTCTTGCTTTTTTTAAAGTCTCTGGGAACTACTTGCATTTTCACCCAGAGTTTGGGGCTGCGGGCTTTCCTGGCCACTCTGTCCTCACAAGCAACTTTTTTCTTTATCATTTTCCTGCACTGGGCCATAAAAACTCCTGCCGTCAGGAGCTGACTCCAACAACCAAGGTGGCAGCCAGAACATCTTTAGATTTTTAGGAATTTCTCTGGGAACAATTTGCATTGCCACCCAGACTTTGGGGCTGCGGGCTTACCTGGCCACTCTATCGTCAAAAGCACCTTTTGTTCTCTTTCTCCCAGCACCGGCCTCCAAAAATTCCAATCGTCCTGGCCTGGCTCCTACAACCCAAGGCGGTAGCCAGAATAACTCTTGCTTGTTTTCAAGGTCTCTGGGAACTACTTGCATTGTCACCCAGACTTTGGGGCTGCGGGCTTTCCTGGCCACTCTGTCCTCACAAGCAACTTTTTTCTTTATCATTTTCCTGCACCGGGCCATAAAAATTCCTGCCGTCAGGAGCTGACTCCAACAACCAAGGTGGCAGCGAGAACATCTTTAGATTTTTAGGAATTCCTCTGGGAACATTTTGCATTGCCACCCAGACTTTGGGGCTGCGGGCTTACCTGGCCACTCTATCCTCACAAGCACCTTTTGTTCACTTTCTCCCAGCACCGGCCTCCAAAAATTCAAAACGTCCTGGCCTGGTTCCCACACCCAAGTTGGCAGCCAGAACAACTCTTGCTTGTTTTCAAGGTCTCTGGGAACTACTTGCATTGCCACCCAGACTTTGGGGCTGTGGGCTTTTCTGACCACTCTATCCTCAAAAGCACCTTTTTTTCACTTTTTCCCAACACCGCCCTCCAATATGCCGATCGTCCTGGCCTGGCTCCCAAAACCAAGGTAGCAGAAAGAACAACTCTTGCTTGTTTTCAAGGTCTCTGGGAACTACTTGCATTGCTACCCAGACTTTGGGGCTGTGGGCTTTCCTGGCCACTCTGTCCTCACAAGAACCTTTTGTTCACTTTCTCCCAGCACCGGCCTCCAAAAATTCCAAACGTCCTGGCCTGGTTCCCACACCCAAGGTGGCAGCCAGAACAACTCATACTTTCTTTCAAGGTCTCTGGGAACTACTTGCATTGCCACCCAGACTTTGGGGCTGCGGGCTTACTTGGCCACTCTATCGTCAAAAGCACCTTTTGTTCTCTTTCTCCCAGCACCGGCCTCCAAAAATTCCAATCGTCCTGGCCTGGCTCCTACAACCCAAGGCGGTAGCCAGAACAACTCATACTTTCTTTCAAGGTCTCTGGGAACTACTTGCATTGCCACCCAGACTTTGGGGCTGTGCGCTTTCCTGGCCACTCTATCCTCAAAAGAACCTTTTGTTCACTTTCTCCCAGCACCGGCCTCCAAAAATTCCAAACGATAGGAGCTGACTCCACAACCCAGGTGGCAGCCAGAACACCTCCTGCTTCTTTTGAACGTCTCTGAGAACTACTTGCATTGCCACCCAGACTTCGGGGCTGTGGGCTTTTCTGACCACTCTATCCTCAAAAGCACCTTTTGTTCACTTTTTCCCAAAACCGCCCTCCAATATGCCGATCGTCCTGGCCTGGCTCCCAAAACCAAGGTAGCAGAAAGAACAACTCTTGCTTTCTTTCAAGGTCTCTGGGAACTACTTGCATTGCTACCCAGACTTTGGGGCTGAGTGCTTTCCTGGCCACTCTATCCAAAAAAGCACCTTTTGTTCACTTTTTCCCAACACCGCCCTCCAATATGCCGATCGTCCTGGTCTGGCTCCCAAAACCAAGGTAGCAGCCAGAACAACTCTTGCTTTTTTTAAAGTCTCTGGGAACTACTTGCATTTTCACCCAGAGTTTGGGGCTGCGGGCTTTCCTGGCCACTCTGTCCTCACAAGCAACTATTTTCTTTATCATTTTCCTGTACCGGGCCATAAAAATTCCTGCCGTCAGGAGCTGACTCCAACAACCAAGGTGGCAGCCAGAACATCTTTAGATTTTTAGGAATTCCTCTGGGAACTATTTGCATTGCCACCCAGACTTTGGGGCTGCGGGCTTACTTGGCCACTTTATCCTCACAAGCACCTTTTGTTCTCTTTCTCCCAGCACCGGCCTCCAAAAATTCCAATCGTCCTGGCCTGGCTCCTACAACCCAGGTGGCAGCCAGAACACCTCCTGCTTCTTTTGAACGTCTCTGAGAACTACTTGCATTGCCACCCAGACTTTGGGGCTGCGGGCTTTCCTGGCCGCTCTGTCCTCACAAGAAACTTTTTTCTTTATCATTTTCCTGCACCGGGCCATAAAAATTCCTGCCGTCAGGAGCTGACTCCAACAACCAAGGTGGCAGCCAGAACATCTTTAGATTTTTAGGAACTCCTCTGGGAACAATTTGCATTGCCACCCAGACTTTGGGGCTGCGGGCTTACCTGGCCACTCTATCGTCAAAAGCACCTTTTGTTCTCTTTCTCCCAGCACCGGCCTCCAAAAATTCCAATCGTCCTGGCCTGGCTCCTACAACCCAAGGCGGTAGCCAGAATAACTCTTGCTTGTTTTCAAGGTCTCTGGGAACTACTTGCATTGCCACCCAGACTTTGGGGCTGTGGGCTTTCCTGGCCACTCTATCCTCACAAGAACCTTTTGTTAACTTTCTCCCAGCACCGGCCTCCAAAAATTCCAAACGTCCTGGCCTGGTTCCCACACCCAAGGTGGCAGCCAGAACAACTCATACTTTCTTTCAAGGTCTCTGGGAACTACTTGCATTGCCACCCAGACTTTGGGGCTGCGGGCTTTCCTGGCCACTCTGTCCTCACAAGCAACTATTTTCTTTATCATTTTCCTGTACCGGGCCATAAAAACTCCTGCCGTCAGGAGCTGACTCCAACAACCAAGGTGGCAGCCAGAACATCTTTAGATTTTTAGGAATTCCTCTGGGAACTATTTGCATTGCCACCCAGACTTTGGGGCTGCGGGCTTACCTGGCCACTCTATCGTCAAAAGCACCTTTTGTTCTCTTTCTCCCAGCACCGGCCTCCAAAAATTCCAATCGTCCTGGCCTGGCTCCTACAACCCAGGTGGCAGCCAGAACACCTCCTGCTTCTTTTGAACGTCTCTGAGAACTACGTGCATTGCCACCCAGACTTTGGGGCTGCGGGCTTTCCTGGCCACTCTATCCACAAAAGCACCTTTTGTTCACTTTCTCCCAGCACCGGCCTCCAAAAATTCCAAACGTCCTGGCCTGGTTCCCACACCCAAGGTGGCAGCCAGAACAACTCATACTTTCTTTCAAGGTCTCTGGGAACTACTTGCATTGCCACCCAGACTTTGGGGCTGCGGGCTTACTTGGCCACTCTATCCTCACAAGCACCTTTTGTTCTCTTTCTCCCAGCACCGGCCTCCAAAAATTCCAAACGTCCTGGCCTGGCTCCTACAACCCAAGGTGGCAGCCAGAACAACTCTTACTTTCTTTCAAGGTCTCTGGGAACTACTTGCATTGCCACCCAGAGTTTTGGGCTGCGGGCTTTCCTGGCCGCTCTGTCCTCACAAGAAACTTTTTTCTTTATCATTTTCCTGCACCGGGCCATAAAAATTCCTGCCGTCAGGAGCTGACTCCAACAACCAAGGTGGCAGCCAGAACATCTTTAGATTTTTAGGAACTCCTCTGGGAACTACTTGCATTGCCACCCAGACTTTGGGGCTGCGGGCTTTCCTGGCCACTCTATCCACAAAAGCACCTTTTGTTCACTTTTTCCCAACACCGGCCTCCAATATGCCGATCGTCCTGGCCTGGCTCCCAAAACCAAGGTAGCAGCCAGAACAACTCTTGCTTTTTTTAAAGTCTCTGGGAACTACTTGCATTTTCACCCAGACTTTGGGGCTGCGGGCTTTCCTGGCCACTCTATCGTCAAAAGCACCTTTTGTTCTCTTTCTCCCAGCACCGGCCTCCAAAAATTCCAATCGTCCTGGCCTGGCTCCTACAACCCAAGGCGGTAGCCAGAATAACTCTTGCTTGTTTTCAAGGTCTCTGGGAACTACTTGCATTGCCACCCAGACTTTGGGGCTGTGCGCTTTCCTGGCCACTCTATCCTCAAAAGCACCTTTTGTTCACTTTCTCCCAGCACCGGCCTCCAAAAATTCCAAACGTCCTGGCCTGGTTCCCACACCCAAGGTGGCAGCCAGAACAACTCATACTTTCTTTCAAGGTCTCTGGGACCTACTTGCATTGCCACCCAGACTTTGGGGCTGCGGGCTTACTTGGCCACTCTATCCTCACAAGCACCTTTTGTTCTCTTTCTCCCAGCACCGGCCTCCAAAAATTCCAAACGTCCTGGCCTGGCTCCTACAACCCAAGGTGGCAGCCAGAACAACTCTTACTTTCTTTCAAGGTCTCTGGGAACTACTTGCATTGCCACCCAGAGTTTTGGGCTGCGGGCTTTCCTGGCCGCTCTGTCCTCACAAGAAACTTTTTTCTTTATCATTTTCCTGCACCGGGCCATAAAAATTCCTGCCGTCAGGAGCTGACTCCAACAACCAAGGTGGCAGCCAGAACATCTTTGGATTTTTAGGAACTCCTCTGGGAACTACTTGCACTGCAACCCAGACTTTGGGGCTGCGGGCTTTCCTGGCCACTCTATCCACAAAAGAACCTTTTGTTCACTTTTTCCCAACACCGCCCTCCAATATGCCTATCGTCCTGGCCTGGCTCCCAAAACCAAGGTAGCAGACAGAACAACTCTTGCTTTTTTTAAAGTCTCTGGGAACTACTTGCATTTTCACCCAGAGTTTGGGGCTGCGGGCTTTCCTGGCCACTCTGTCCTCACAAGCAACTTTTTTCTTTATCATTTTCCTGCACTGGGCCATAAAAACTCCTGCCGTCAGGAGCTGACTCCAACAACCAAGGTGGCAGCCAGAACATCTTTAGATTTTTAGGAATTTCTCTGGGAACAATTTGCATTGCCACCCAGACTTTGGGGCTGCGGGCTTACCTGGCCACTCTATCGTCAAAAGCACCTTTTGTTCTCTTTCTCCCAGCACCGGCCTCCAAAAATTCCAATCGTCCTGGCCTGGCTCCTACAACCCAAGGCGGTAGCCAGAATAACTCTTGCTTGTTTTCAAGGTCTCTGGGAACTACTTGCATTGTCACCCAGACTTTGGGGCTGCGGGCTTTCCTGGCCTCTCTGTCCTCACAAGCAACTTTTTTCTTTATCATTTTCCTGCACCGGGCCATAAAAATTCCTGCCGTCAGGAGCTGACTCCAACAACCAAGGTGGCAGCGAGAACATCTTTAGATTTTTAGGAATTCCTCTGGGAACATTTTGCATTGCCACCCAGACTTTGGGGCTGCGGGCTTACCTGGCCACTCTATCCTCACAAGCACCTTTTGTTCACTTTCTCCCAGCACCGGCCTCCAAAAATTCAAAACGTCCTGGCCTGGTTCCCACACCCAAGTTGGCAGCCAGAACAACTCTTGCTTGTTTTCAAGGTCTCTGGGAACTACTTGCATTGCCACCCAGACTTTGGGGCTGCGGGCTTTTCTGACCACTCTATCCTCAAAAGCACCTTTTTTTCACTTTTTCCCAACACCGCCCTCCAATATGCCGATCGTCCTGGCCTGGCTCCCAAAACCAAGGTAGCAGAAAGAACAACTCTTGCTTGTTTTCAAGGTCTCTGGGAACTACTTGCATTGCTACCCAGACTTTGGGGCTGTGGGCTTTCCTGGCCACTCTGTCCTCACAAGAACCTTTTGTTCACTTTCTCCCAGCACCGGCCTCCAAAAATTCCAAACGTCCTGGCCTGGTTCCCACACCCAAGGTGGCAGCCAGAACAACTCATACTTTCTTTCAAGGTCTCTGGGAACTACTTGCATTGCCACCCAGACTTTGGGGCTGCGGGCTTACTTGGCCACTCTATCGTCAAAAGCACCTTTTGTTCTCTTTCTCCCAGCACCGGCCTCCAAAAATTCCAATCGTCCTGGCCTGGCTCCTACAACCCAAGGCGGTAGCCAGAATAACTCTTGCTTGTTTTCAAGGTCTCTGGGAACTACTTGCATTGCCACCCAGACTTTGGGGCTGTGCGCTTTCCTGGCCACTCTATCCTCAAAAGAACCTTTTGTTCACTTTCTCCCAGCACCGGCCTCCAAAAATTCCAAACGATAGGAGCTGACTCCACAACCCAGGTGGCAGCCAGAACACCTCCTGCTTCTTTTGAACGTCTCTGAGAACTACTTGCATTGCCACCCAGACTTCGGGGCTGTGGGCTTTTCTGACCACTCTATCCTCAAAAGCACCTTTTGTTCACTTTTTCCCAACACCGCCCTCCAATATGCCGATCGTCCTGGCCTGGCTCCCAAAACCAAGGTAGCAGAAAGAACAACTCTTGCTTTCTTTCAAGGTCTCTGGGAACTACTTGCATTGCTACCCAGACTTTGGGGCTGAGTGCTTTCCTGGCCACTCTATCCAAAAAAGCACCTTTTGTTCCATTTTTCCCAACACCGGCCTCCAATATGCCGATCGTCCTGGTCTGGCTCCCAAAACCAAGGTAGCAGCCAGAACAACTCTTGCTTTTTTTAAAGTCTCTGGGAACTACTTGCATTTTCACCCAGAGTTTGGGGCTGCGGGCTTTCCTGGCCACTCTGTCCTCACAAGCAACTATTTTCTTTATCATTTTCCTGTACCGGGCCATAAAAACTCCTGCCGTCAGGAGCTGACTCCAACAACCATGGTGGCAGCCAGAACATCTTTAGATTATTAGGAATTCCTCTGGGAACTATTTGCATTGCCACCCAGACTTTGGGGCTGCGGGCTTACCTGGCCACTCTATCGTCAAAAGCACCTTTTGTTCTCTTTCTCCCAGCACCGGCCTCCAAAAATTCCAATCGTCCTGGCCTGGCTCCTACAACCCAGGTGGCAGCCAGAACACCTCCTGCTTCTTTTGAACGTCTCTGGGAACTACTTGCATTGCCACCCAGACTTTGGGGCTGTGCGCTTTCCTGGCCACTCTATCCTCACAAGCACCTTTTGTTCACTTTTTCCCAACACCGCCCTCCAAAAATTCCAAACGTCCTGGCCTGGTTCCCACATCCAAGGTGGCAGCCAGAACAACTCATACTTTCTTTCAAGGTCTCTGGGAACTACTTGCATTGCCACCCAGACTTTGGGGCTGTGCGCTTTCCTGGCCACTCTATCCTCAAAAGAACCTTTTGTTCACTTTCTCCCAGCACCGGCCTCCAAAAATTCCAAACGATAGGAGCTGACTCCACAACCCAGGTGGCAGCCAGAACACCTCCTGCTTCTTTTGAACGTCTCTGAGAACTACTTGCATTGCCACCCAGACTTCGGGGCTGTGGGCTTTTCTGACCACTCTATCCTCAAAAGCACCTTTTGTTCACTTTTTCCCAACACCGCCCTCCAATATGCCGATCGTCCTGGCCTGGCTCCCAAAACCAAGGTAGCAGAAAGAACAACTCTTGCTTGTTTTCAAGGTCTCTGGGAACTACTTGCATTGCTACCCAGACTTTGGGGCTGAGTGCTTTCCTGGCCACTCTATCCAAAAAAGCACCTTTTGTTCCATTTTTCCCAACACCGGCCTCCAATATGCCGATCGTCCTGGTCTGGCTCCCAAAACCAAGGTAGCAGCCAGAACAACTCTTGCTTTTTTTAAAGTCTCTGGGAACTACTTGCATTTTCACCCAGAGTTTGGGGCTGCGGGCTTTCCTGGCCACTCTGTCCTCACAAGCAACTATTTTCTTTATCATTTTCCTGTACCGGGCCATAAAAACTCCTGCCGTCAGGAGCTGACTCCAACAACCATGGTGGCAGCCAGAACATCTTTAGATTATTAGGAATTCCTCTGGGAACTATTTGCATTGCCACCCAGACTTTGGGGCTGCGGGCTTACCTGGCCACTCTATCGTCAAAAGCACCTTTTGTTCTCTTTCTCCCAGCACCGGCCTCCAAAAATTCCAATCGTCCTGGCCTGGCTCCTACAACCCAGGTGGCAGCCAGAACACCTCCTGCTTCTTTTGAACGTCTCTGGGAACTACTTGCATTGCCACCCAGACTTTGGGGCTGTGCGCTTTCCTGGCCACTCTATCCTCACAAGCACCTTTTGTTCACTTATTCCCAACACCGCCCTCCAAAAATTCCAAACGTCCTGGCCTGGTTCCCACATCCAAGGTGGCAGCCAGAACAACTCATACTTTCTTTCAAGGTCTCTGGGAACTACTTGCATTGCCACCCAGACTTTGGGGCTGTGCGCTTTCCTGGCCACTCTATCCTCAAAAGAACCTTTTGTTCACTTTCTCCCAGCACCGGCCTCCAAAAATTCCAAACGATAGGAGCTGACTCCACAACCCAGGTGGCAGCCAGAACACCTCCTGCTTCTTTTGAACGTCTCTGAGAACTACTTGCATTGCCACCCAGACTTCGGGGCTGTGGGCTTTTCTGACCACTCTATCCTCAAAAGCACCTTTTGTTCACTTTTTCCCAAAACCGCCCTCCAATATGACGATCGTCCTGGCCTGGCTCCCAAAACCAAGGTAGCAGAAAGAACAACTCTTGCTTTCTTTCAAGGTCTCTGGGAACTACTTGCATTGCTACCCAGACTTTGGGGCTGAGTGCTTTCCTGGCCACTCTATCCAAAAAAGCACCTTTTGTTCACTTTTTCCCAACACCGCCCTCCAATATGCCGATCGTCCTGGTCTGGCTCCCAAAACCAAGGTAGCAGCCAGAACAACTCTTGCTTTTTTTAAAGTCTCTGGGAACTACTTGCATTTTCACCCAGAGTTTGGGGCTGCGGGCTTTCCTGGCCACTCTGTCCTCACAAGCAACTATTTTCTTTATCATTTTCCTGTACCGGGCCATAAAAATTCCTGCCGTCAGGAGCTGACTCCAACAACCAAGGTGGCAGCCAGAACATCTTTAGATTTTTAGGAATTCCTCTGGGAACTATTTGCATTGCCACCCAGACTTTGGGGCTGCGGGCTTACTTGGCCACTTTATCCTCACAAGCACCTTTTATTCTCTTTCTCCCAGCACCGGCCTCCAAAAATTCCAATCGTCCTGGCCTGGCTCCTACAACCCAGGTGGCAGCCAGAACACCTCCTGCTTCTTTTGAACGTCTCTGAGAACTACTTGCATTGCCACCCAGACTTTGGGGCTGCGGGCTTTCCTGGCCGCTCTGTCCTCACAAGAAACTTTTTTCTTTATCATTTTCCTGCACCGGGCCATAAAAATTCCTGCCGTCAGGAGCTGACTCCAACAACCAAGGTGGCAGCCAGAACATCTTTAGATTTTTAGGAACTCCTCTGGGAACAATTTGCATTGCCACCCAGACTTTGGGGCTGCGGGCTTACCTGGCCACTCTATCGTCAAAAGCACCTTTTGTTCTCTTTCTCCCAGCACCGGCCTCCAAAAATTCCAATCGTCCTGGCCTGGCTCCTACAACCCAAGGCGGTAGCCAGAATAACTCTTGCTTGTTTTCAAGGTCTCTGGGAACTACTTGCATTGCCACCCAGACTTTGGGGCTGTGGGCTTTCCTGGCCACTCTATCCTCACAAGAACCTTTTGTTCACTTTCTCCCAGCACCGGCCTCCAAAAATTCCAAACGTCCTGGCCTGGTTCCCACACCCAAGGTGGCAGCCAGAACAACTCATACTTTCTTTCAAGGTCTCTGGGAACTACTTGCATTGCCACCCAGACTTTGGGGCTGCGGGCTTTCCTGGCCACTCTGTCCTCACAAGCAACTATTTTCTTTATCATTTTCCTGTACCGGGCCATAAAAACTCCTGCCGTCAGGAGCTGACTCCAACAACCAAGGTGGCAGCCAGAACATCTTTAGATTTTTAGGAATTCCTCTGGGAACTATTTGCATTGCCACCCAGACTTTGGGGCTGCGGGCTTACCTGGCCACTCTATCGTCAAAAGCACCTTTTGTTCTCTTTCTCCCAGCACCGGCCTCCAAAAATTCCAATCGTCCTGGCCTGGCTCCTACAACCCAGGTGGCAGCCAGAACACCTCCTGCTTCTTTTGAACGTCTCTGAGAACTACGTGCATTGCCACCCAGACTTTGGGGCTGCGGGCTTTCCTGGCCACTCTATCCACAAAAGCACCTTTTGTTCACTTTCTCCCAGCACCGGCCTCCAAAAATTCCAAACGTCCTGGCCTGGTTCCCACACCCAAGGTGGCAGCCAGAACAACTCTTACTTTCTTTCAAGGTCTCTGGGAACTACTTGCATTGCCACCCAGACTTTGGGGCTGCGGGCTTACTTGGCCACTCTATCCTCACAAGCACCTTTTGTTCTCTTTCTCCCAGCACCGGCCTCCAAAAATTCCAAACGTCCTGGCCTGGCTCCTACAACCCAAGGTGGCAGCCAGAACAACTCTTACTTTCTTTCAAGGTCTCTGGGAACTACTTGCATTGCCACCCAGAGTTTTGGGCTGCGGGCTTTCCTGGCCGCTCTGTCCTCACAAGAAACTTTTTTCTTTATCATTTTCCTGCACCGGGCCATAAAAATTCCTGCCGTCAGGAGCTGACTCCAACAACCAAGGTGGCAGCCAGAACATCTTTAGATTTTTAGGAACTCCTCTGGGAACTACTTGCATTGCCACCCAGACTTTGGGGCTGCGGGCTTTCCTGGCCACTCTATCGTCAAAAGCACCTTTTGTTCTCTTTCTCCCAGCACCGGCCTCCAAAAATTCCAAACGTCCTGGCCTGGTTCCCACACCCAAGGTGGCAGCCAGAACAACTCATACTTTCTTTCAAGGTCTCTGGGAACTACTTGCATTGCCACCCAGACTTTGGGGCTGTGCGCTTTCCTGGCCACTCTATCCTCAAAAGCACCTTTTGTTCACTTTCTCCCAGCACCGGCCTCCAAAAATTCCAAATGATAGGAGCTGACTCCACAACCCAGGTGGCAGCCAGAACACCTCCTGCTTCTTTTGAACTTCTCTGAGAACTACTTGCATTGCCACCCAGACTTCGGGGCTGCGGGCTTTTCTGACCACTCTATCCTCAAAAGCACCTTTTGTTCACTTTTTCCCAACACCGCCCTCCAATATGCCGATCGTCCTGGCCTGGCTCCCAAAACCAAGAGAGCAGAAAGAACAACTCTTGCTTTCTTTCAAGGTCTCTGGGAACTACTTGCATTGCTACCCAGACTTTGGGGCTGCGGGCTTACTTGGCCACTCTATCGTCAAAAGCACCTTTTGTTCTCTTTCTCCCAGCACCGGCCTCCAAAAATTCCAATCGTCCTGGCCTGGCTCCTACAACCCAAGGCGGTAGCCAGAATAACTCTTGCTTGTTTTCAAGGTCTCTGGGAACTACTTGCATTGCCACCCAGACTTTGGGGCTGTGCGCTTTCCTGGCCACTCTATCCTCAAAAGAACCTTTTGTTCACTTTCTCCCAGCACCGGCCTCCAAAAATTCCAAACGATAGGAGCTGACTCCACAACCCAGGTGGCAGCCAGAACACCTCCTGCTTCTTTTGAACATCTCTGAGAACTACTTGCATTGCCACCCAGACTTTGGGGCTGAGTGCTTTCCTGGCCACTCTATCCTCAAAAGCACCTTTTGTTCACTTTTTCCCAACACCGCCCTCCAATATGCCGATCGTCCTGGTCTGGCTCCCAAAACCAAGGTAGCAGCCAGAACAACTCTTGCTTTTTTTAAAGTCTCTGGGAACTACTTGCATTTTCACCCAGAGTTTGGGGCTGCGGGCTTTCCTGGCCACTCTGTCCTCACAAGCAACTATTTTCTTTATCATTTTCCTGTACCGGGCCATAAAAATTCCTGCCGTCAGGAGCTGACTCCAACAACCAAGGTGGCAGCCAGAACATCTTTAGATTTTTAGGAATTCCTCTGGGAATTATTTGCATTGCCACCCAGACTTTGGGGCTGCGGGCTTACTTGGCCACTCTATCCTCACAAGCACCTTTTGTTCTCTTTCTCCCAGCACCGGCCTCCAAAAATTCCAATCGTCCTGGCCTGGCTCCTACAACCCAGGTGGCAGCCAGAACACCTCCTGCTTCTTTTGAACGTCTCTGAGAACTACTTGCATTTTCACCCAGAGTTTGGGGCTGTGGGCTTTCCTGGCCACTCTGTCCTCACAAGCACCTTTTGTTCACTTTCTCCCAGCACCGGCCTCCAAAAATTCCAAACGTCCTGGCCTGGTTCCCACACCCAAGGTGGCAGCCAGAACAACTCATACTTTCTTTCAAGGTCTCTGGGAACTACTTGCATTGCCACCCAGACTTTGGGGCTGCGGGCTTACCTGGCCACTCTATCCTCACAAGCACCTTTTGTTCTCTTTCTCCCAGCACCGGCCTCCAAAAATTCCAATCGTCCTGGCCTGGCTCCTACAACCCAAGGCGGTAGCCAGAATAACTCTTGCTTGTTTTCAAGGTCTCTGGGAACTACTTGCATTGTCACCCAGACTTTGGGGCTGCGGGCTTTCCTGGCCACTCTGTCCTCACAAGCAACTTTTTTCTTTATCATTTTCCTGCACCGGGCCATAAAAATTCCTGCCGTCAGGAGCTGACTCCAACAACCAAGGTGGCAGCGAGAACATCTTTAGATTTTTAGGAATTCCTCTGGGAACATTTTGCATTGCCACCCAGACTTTGGGGCTGCGGGCTTACCTGGCCACTCTATCCTCACAAGCACCTTTTGTTCACTTTCTCCCAGCACCGGCCTCCAAAAATTCCAAACGTCCTGGCCTGGTTCCCACACCCAAGTTGGCAGCCAGAACAACTCTTGCTTGTTTTCAAGGTCTCTGGGAACTACTTGCATTGCCACCCAGACTTTGGGGCTGCGGGCTTACCTGGCCACTCTATCGTCAAAAGCACCTTTTGTTCTCTTTCTCCCAGCACCGGCCTCCAAAAATTCCAATCGTCCTGGCCTGGCTCCTACAACCCAAGGCGGTAGCCAGAATAACTCTTGCTTGTTTTCAAGGTCTCTGGGAACTACTTGCATTGCCACCCAGACTTTGGGGCTGTGCGCTTTCCTGGCCACTCTATCCTCAAAAGAACCTTTTGTTCACTTTCTCCCAGCACCGGCCTCCAAAAATTCCAAACGATAGGAGCTGACTCCACAACCCAGGTGGCAGCCAGAACACCTCCTGCTTCTTTTGAACGTCTCTGAGAACTACTTGCATTGCCACCCAGACTTCGGGGCTGTGGGCTTTTCTGACCACTCTATCCTCAAAAGCACCTTTTGTTCACTTTTTCCCAACACCGCCCTCCAATATGCCGATCGTCCTGGCCTGGCTCCCAAAACCAAGGTAGCAGAAAGAACAACTCTTGCTTGTTTTCAAGGTCTCTGGGAACTACTTGCATTGCTACCCAGACTTTGGGGCTGTGGGCTTTCCTGGCCACTCTGTCCTCACAAGAACCTTTTGTTCACTTTCTCCCAGCACCGGCCTCCAAAAATTCCAAACGTCCTGGCCTGGTTCCCACACCCAAGGTGGCAGCCAGAACAACTCATACTTTCTTTCAAGGTCTCTGGGAACTACTTGCATTGCCACCCAGACTTTGGGGCTGCGGGCTTACTTGGCCACTCTATCGTCAAAAGCACCTTTTGTTCTCTTTCTCCCAGCACCGGCCTCCAAAAATTCCAATCGTCCTGGCCTGGCTCCTACAACCCAAGGCGGTAGCCAGAATAACTCTTGCTTGTTTTCAAGGTCTCTGGGAACTACTTGCATTGCCACCCAGACTTTGGGGCTGTGCGCTTTCCTGGCCACTCTATCCTCAAAAGAACCTTTTGTTCACTTTCTCCCAGCACCGGCCTCCAAAAATTCCAAACGATAGGAGCTGACTCCACAACCCAGGTGGCAGCCAGAACACCTCCTGCTTCTTTTGAACGTCTCTGAGAACTACTTGCATTGCCACCCAGACTTCGGGGCTGTGGGCTTTTCTGACCACTCTATCCTCAAAAGCACCTTTTGTTCACTTTTTCCCAACACCGCCCTCCAATATGCCGATCGTCCTGGCCTGGCTCCCAAAACCAAGGTAGCAGAAAGAACAACTCTTGCTTTCTTTCAAGGTCTCTGGGAACTACTTGCATTGCTACCCAGACTTTGGGGCTGCGGGCTTACCTGGCCACTCTATCGTCAAAAGCACCTTTTGTTCACTTTCTCCCAGCACCGGCCTCCAAAAATTCCAATCGTCCTGGCCTGGCTCCTACAACCCAAGGCGGTAGCCAGAATAACTCTTGCTTGTTTTCAAGGTCTCTGGGAACTACTTGCATTGCCACCCAGACTTTGGGGCTGCGGGCTTACTTGGCCACTCTATCCTCAAAAGAACCTTTTGTTCACTTTCTCCCAGCACCGGCCTCCAAAAATTCCAAACTATAGGAGCTGACTCCACAACCCAGGTGGCAGCCAGAACACCTCCTGCTTCTTTTGAACGTCTCTGAGAACTACTTGCATTGCCACCCAGACTTCGGGGCTGTGGGCTTTTCTGACCACTCTATCCTCAAAAGCACCTTTTGTTCACTTTTTCCCAAAACCGCCCTCCAATATGCCGATCGTCCTGGCCTGGCTCCCAAAACCAAGGTAGCAGAAAGAACAACTCTTGCTTTCTTTCAAGGTCTCTGGGAACTACTTGCATTGCCACCCAGACTTTGGGGCTGCGGGCTTACCTGGCCACTCTATCGTCAAAAGCACCTTTTGTTCTCTTTCTCCCAGCACCGGCCTCCAAAAATTCCAAACGTCCTGGCCTGGTTCCCACACCCAAGGTGGCAGGCAGAACAACTCTTGCTTTCTTTCAAGGTCTCTGGGAACTACTTGCATTGCTACCCAGACTTTGGGGCTGCGGGCTTACCTGGCCACTCTATCCTCACAAGCACCTTTTGTTCACTTTCTCCCAGCACCGGCCTCCAAAAATTCCAATCGTCCTGGCCTGGCTCCTACAACCCAAGGCGGTAGCCAGAACAACTCTTACTTTCTTTCAAGGTCTCTGGGAACTACTTGCATTGTCACCCAGAGTTTGGGGCTGCGGGCTTTCCTGGCCACTCTGTCCTCACAAGCAACTTTTTTCTTTATCATTTTCCTGCACTGGGCCATAAAAATTCCTGCCGTCAGGAGCTGACTCCAACAACCAAGGTGGCAGCCAGAACATCTTTAGATTTTTAGGAATTCCTCTGGGAACATTTTGCATTGCCAGCCGGACTTTGGGGCTGCGGGCTTACCTGGCCACTCTATCGTCAAAAGCACCTTTTGTTCTCTTTCTCCCAGCACCGGCCTCCAAAAATTCCAATCGTCCTGGCCTGGCTCCTACAACCCAAGGCGGTAGCCAGAATAACTCTTGCTTGTTTTCAAGGTCTCTGGGAACTACTTGCATTGCCACCCAGACTTTGGGGCTGTGCGCTTTCCTGGCCACTCTATCCTCAAAAGCACCTTTTGTTCACTTTCTCCCAGCACCGGCCTCCAAAAATTCCAAACGTCCTGGCCTGGTTCCCACACCCAAGGTGGCAGCCAGAACAACTCATACTTTCTTTCAAGGTCTCTGGGACCTACTTGCATTGCCACCCAGACTTTGGGGCTGCGGGCTTACTTGGCCACTCTATCCTCACAAGCACCTTTTGTTCTCTTTCTCCCAGCACCGGCCTCCAAAAATTCCAAACGTCCTGGCCTGGCTCCTA
Organism: Numenius arquata; assembly: GCF_964106895.1. Lineage (NCBI taxonomy): Eukaryota > Metazoa > Chordata > Aves > Charadriiformes > Scolopacidae > Numenius > Numenius arquata. Next base: position 34,707,775 of record NC_133581.1, read on the forward strand.
CAACCCAAGGTGGCAGCCAGAACAACTCTTACTTTCTTTCAAGGTCTCTGGGAACTACTTGCATTGCCACCCAGAGTTTTGGGCTGCGGGCTTTCCTGGCCGCTCTGTCCTCACAAGAAACTTTTTTCTTTATCATTTTCCTGCACCGGGCCATAAAAATTCCTGCCGTCAGGAGCTGACTCCAACAACCAAGGTGGCAGCCAGAACATCTTTGGATTTTTAGGAACTCCTCTGGGAACTACTTGCATTGCAACCCAGACTTTGGGGCTGCGGGCTTTCCTGGCCACTCTATCCTCAAAAGAACCTTTTGTTCACTTTTTCCCAACACCGCCCTCCAATATGCCGATCGTCCTGGCCTGGCTCCCAAAACCAAGGTAGCAGACAGAACAACTCTTGCTTTTTTTAAAGTCTCTGGGAACTACTTGCATTTTCACCCAGAGTTTGGGGCTGCGGGCTTTCCTGGCCACTCTGTCCTCACAAGCAACTTTTTTCTTTATCATTTTCCTGCACTGGGCCATAAAAACTCCTGCCGTCAGGAGCTGACTCCAACAACCAAGGTGGCAGCCAGAACATCTTTAGATTTTTAGGAATTTCTCTGGGAACAATTTGCATTGCCACCCAGACTTTGGGGCTGCGGGCTTACCTGGCCACTCTATCGTCAAAAGCACCTTTTGTTCTCTTTCTCCCAGCACCGGCCTCCAAAAATTCCAATCGTCCTGGCCTGGCTCCTACAACCCAAGGCGGTAGCCAGAATAACTCTTGCTTGTTTTCAAGGTCTCTGGGAACTACTTGCATTGTCACCCAGACTTTGGGGCTGCGGGCTTTCCTGGCCACTCTGTCCTCACAAGCAACTTTTTTCTTTATCATTTTCCTGCACCGGGCCATAAAAATTCCTGCCGTCAGGAGCTGACTCCAACAACCAAGGTGGCAGCGAGAACATCTTTAGATTTTTAGGAATTCCTCTGGGAACATTTTGCATTGCCACCCAGACTTTGGGGCTGCGGGCTTACCTGGCCACTCTATCCTCACAAGCACCTTTTGTTCACTTTCTCCCAGCACCGGCCTCCAAAAATTCCAAACGTCCTGGCCTGGTTCCCACACCCAAGTTGGCAGCCAGAACAACTCTTGCTTGTTTTCAAGGTCTCTGGGAACTACTTGCATTGCCACCCAGACTTTGGGGCTGCGGGCTTACCTGGCCACTCTATCGTCAAAAGCACCTTTTGTTCTCTTTCTCCCAGCACCGGCCTCCAAAAATTCCAATCGTCCTGGCCTGGCTCCTACAACCCAAGGCGGTAGCCAGAATAACTCTTGCTTGTTTTCAAGGTCTCTGGGAACTACTTGCATTGCCACCCAGACTTTGGGGCTGTGCGCTTTCCTGGCCACTCTATCCTCACAAGAACCTTTTGTTAACTTTCTCCCAGCACCGGCCTCCAAAAATTCCAAACGTCCTGGCCTGGTTCCCACACCCAAGGTGGCAGCCAGAACAACTCATACTTTCTTTCAAGGTCTCTGGGAACTACTTGCATTGCCACCCAGACTTTGGGGCTGCGGGCTTACCTGGCCACTCTATCGTCAAAAGCACCTTTTGTTCTCTTTCTCCCAGCACCGGCCTCCAAAAATTCCAATCGTCCTGGCCTGGCTCCTACAACCCAAGGCGGTAGCCAGAATAACTCTTGCTTGTTTTCAAGGTCTCTGGGAACTACTTGCATTGCCACCCAGACTTTGGGGCTGTGCGCTTTCCTGGCCACTCTATCCTCACAAGAACCTTTTGTTAACTTTCTCCCAGCACCGGCCTCCAAAAATTCCAAACGTCCTGGCCTGGTTCCCACACCCAAGGTGGCAGCCAGAACAACTCATACTTTCTTTCAAGGTCTCTGGGAACTACTTGCATTGCCACCCAGACTTTGGGGCTGCGGGCTTACTTGGCCACTCTATCGTCAAAAGCACCTTTTGTTCTCTTTCTCCCAGCACCGGCCTCCAAAAATTCCAATCGTCCTGGCCTGGCTCCTACAACCCAAGGCGGTAGCCAGAATAACTCTTGCTTGTTTTCAAGGTCTCTGGGAACTACTTGCATTGCCACCCAGACTTTGGGGCTGTGCGCTTTCCTGGCCACTCTATCCTCAAAAGAACCTTTTGTTCACTTTCTCCCAGCACCGGCCTCCAAAAATTCCAAACGATAGGAGCTGACTCCACAACCCAGGTGGCAGCCAGAACACCTCCTGCTTCTTTTGAATGTCTCTGAGAACTACTTGCATTGCCACCCAGACTTCGGGGCTGTGGGCTTTTCTGACCACTCTATCCTCAAAAGCACCTTTTGTTCACTTTTTCCCAAAACCGCCCTCCAATATGCCGATCGTCCTGGCCTGGCTCCCAAAACCAAGGTAGCAGCCAGAACAACTCTTGCTTTCTTTCAAGGTCTCTGGGAACTACTTGCATTGCTACCCAGACTTTGGGGCTGAGTGCTTTCCTGGCCACTCTATCCAAAAAAGCACCTTTTGTTCACTTTTTCCCAACACCGGCCTCCAATATGCCGATCGTCCTGGTCTGGCTCCCAAAACCAAGGTAGCAGCCAGAACAACTCTTGCTTTTTTTAAAGTCTCTGGGAACTACTTGCATTTTCACCCAGAGTTTGGGGCTGCGGGCTTTCCTGGCCACTCTGTCCTCACAAGCAACTATTTTCTTTATCATTTTCCTGTACCGGGCCATAAAAACTCCTGCCGTCAGGAGCTGACTCCAACAACCAAGGTGGCAGCCAGAACATCTTTAGATTTTTAGGAATTCCTCTGGGAACTATTTGCATTGCCACCCAGACTTTGTGGCTGCGGGCTTACCTGGCCACTCTATCGTCAAAAGCACCTTTTGTTCTCTTTCTCCCAGCACCGGCCTCCAAAAATTCCAATCGTCCTGGCCTGGCTCCTACAACCCAGGTGGCAGCCAGAACACCTCCTGCTTCTTTTGAACGTCTCTGAGAACTACGTGCATTGCCACCCAGACTTTGGGGCTGTGCGCTTTCCTGGCCACTCTATCCACAAAAGCACCTTTTGTTCACTTTCTCCCAGCACCGGCCTCCAAAAATTCCAAACGTCCTGGCCTGGTTCCCACACCCAAGGTGGCAGCCAGAACAACTCATACTTTCTTTCAAGGTCTCTGGGACCTACTTGCATTGCCACCCAGACTTTGGGGCTGCGGGCTTACTTGGCCACTCTATCCTCACAAGCACCTTTTGTTCTCTTTCTCCCAGCACCGGCCTCCAAAAATTCCAAACGTCCTGGCCTGGCTCCTACAACCCAAGGTGGCAGCCAGAACAACTCTTACTTTCTTTCAAGGTCTCTGGGAACTACTTGCATTGCCACCCAGAGTTTTGGGCTGCGGGCTTTCCTGGCCGCTCTGTCCTCACAAGAAACTTTTTTCTTTATCATTTTCCTGCACCGGGCCATAAAAATTCCTGCCGTCAGGAGCTGACTCCAACAACCAAGGTGGCAGCCAGAACATCTTTGGATTTTTAGGAACTCCTCTGGGAACTACTTGCATTGCAACCCAGACTTTGGGGCTGCGGGCTTTCCTGGCCACTCTATCCACAAAAGAACCTTTTGTTCACTTTTTCCCAACACCGCCCTCCAATATGCCGATCGTCCTGGTCTGGCTCCCAAAACCAAGGTAGCAGCCAGAACAACTCTTGCTTTTTTTAAAGTCTCTGGGAACTACTTGCATTTTCACCCAGAGTTTGGGGCTGCGGGCTTTCCTGGCCACTCTGTCCTCACAAGCAACTATTTTCTTTATCATTTTCCTGTACCGGGCCATAAAAATTCCTGCCGTCAGGAGCTGACTCCAACAACCAAGGTGGCAGCCAGAACATCTTTAGATTTTTAGGAATTCCTCTGGGAATTATTTGCATTGCCACCCAGACTTTGGGGCTGCGGGCTTACTTGGCCACTCTATCCTCACAAGCACCTTTTGTTCTCTTTCTCCCAGCACCGGCCTCCAAAAATTCCAATCGTCCTGGCCTGGCTCCTACAACCCAGGTGGCAGCCAGAACACCTCCTGCTTCTTTTGAACGTCTCTGAGAACTACTTGCATTGCCACCCAGACTTTGGGGCTGTGGGCTTTCCTGGCCACTCTGTCCTCACAAGAACCTTTTGTTCACTTTCTCCCAGCACCGGCCTCCAAAAATTCCAAACGTCCTGGCCTGGTTCCCACACCCAAGGTGGCAGCCAGAACAACTCATACTTTCTTTCAAGGTCTCTGGGAACTACTTGCATTGCCACCCAGACTTTGGGGCTGCGGGCTTACTTGGCCACTCTATCGTCAAAAGCACCTTTTGTTCTCTTTCTCCCAGCACCGGCCTCCAAAAATTCCAATCGTCCTGGCCTGGCTCCTACAACCCAAGGCGGTAGCCAGAATAACTCTTGCTTGTTTTCAAGGTCTCTGGGAACTACTTGCATTGCCACCCAGACTTTGGGGCTGTGCGCTTTCCTGGCCACTCTATCCTCACAAGCACCTTTTGTTCACTTTCTCCCAGCACCGGCCTCCAAAAATTCCAAACGTCCTGGCCTGGTTCCCACACCCAAGGTGGCAGCCAGAACAACTCATACTTTCTTTCAAGGTCTCTGGGAACTACTTGCATTGCCACCCAGACTTTGGGGCTGCGGGCTTACCTGGCCACTCTATCCTCACAAGCACCTTTTGTTCTCTTTCTCCCAGCACCGGCCTCCAAAAATTCCAATCGTCCTGGCCTGGCTCCTACAACCCAAGGCGGTAGCCAGAATAACTCTTGCTTGTTTTCAAGGTCTCTGGGAACTACTTGCATTGTCACCCAGACTTTGGGGCTGCGGGCTTTCCTGGCCACTCTGTCCTCACAAGCAACTTTTTTCTTTATCATTTTCCTGCACCGGGCCATAAAAATTCCTGCCGTCAGGAGCTGACTCCAACAACCAAGGTGGCAGCGAGAACATCTTTAGATTTTTAGGAATTCCTCTGGGAACATTTTGCATTGCCACCCAGACTTTGGGGCTGCGGGCTTACCTGGCCACTCTATCCTCACAAGCACCTTTTGTTCACTTTCTCCCAGCACCGGCCTCCAAAAATTCCAAACGTCCTGGCCTGGTTCCCACACCCAAGGTGGCAGCCAGAACAACTCTTGCTTGTTTTCAAGGTCTCTGGGAACTACTTGCATTGCCACCCAGACTTTGGGGCTGCGGGCTTACCTGGCCACTCTATCGTCAAAAGCACCTTTTGTTCTCTTTCTCCCAGCACCGGCCTCCAAAAATTCCAATCGTCCTGGCCTGGCTCCTACAACCCAAGGCGGTAGCCAGAATAACTCTTGCTTGTTTTCAAGGTCTCTGGGAACTACTTGCATTGCCACCCAGACTTTGGGGCTGTGCGCTTTCCTGGCCACTCTATCCTCAAAAGAACCTTTTGTTCACTTTCTCCCAGCACCGGCCTCCAAAAATTCCAAACGATAGGAGCTGACTCCACAACCCAGGTGGCAGCCAGAACACCTCCTGCTTCTTTTGAACGTCTCTGAGAACTACTTGCATTGCCACCCAGACTTCGGGGCTGTGGGCTTTTCTGACCACTCTATCCTCAAAAGCACCTTTTGTTCACTTTTTCCCAACACCGCCCTCCAATATGCCGATCGTCCTGGCCTGGCTCCCAAAACCAAGGTAGCAGAAAGAACAACTCTTGCTTGTTTTCAAGGTCTCTGGGAACTACTTGCATTGCTACCCAGACTTTGGGGCTGTGGGCTTTCCTGGCCACTCTGTCCTCACAAGAACCTTTTGTTCACTTTCTCCCAGCACCGGCCTCCAAAAATTCCAAACGTCCTGGCCTGGTTCCCACACCCAAGGTGGCAGCCAGAACAACTCATACTTTCTTTCAAGGTCTCTGGGAACTACTTGCATTGCCACCCAGACTTTGGGGCTGCGGGCTTACTTGGCCACTCTATCGTCAAAAGCACCTTTTGTTCTCTTTCTCCCAGCACCGGCCTCCAAAAATTCCAATCGTCCTGGCCTGGCTCCTACAACCCAAGGCGGTAGCCAGAATAACTCTTGCTTGTTTTCAAGGTCTCTGGGAACTACTTGCATTGCCACCCAGACTTTGGGGCTGTGCGCTTTCCTGGCCACTCTATCCTCAAAAGAACCTTTTGTTCACTTTCTCCCAGCACCGGCCTCCAAAAATTCCAAACGATAGGAGCTGACTCCACAACCCAGGTGGCAGCCAGAACACCTCCTGCTTCTTTTGAACGTCTCTGAGAACTACTTGCATTGCCACCCAGACTTCGGGGCTGTGGGCTTTTCTGACCACTCTATCCTCAAAAGCACCTTTTGTTCACTTTTTCCCAACACCGCCCTCCAATATGCCGATCGTCCTGGCCTGGCTCCCAAAACCAAGGTAGCAGAAAGAACAACTCTTGCTTTCTTTCAAGGTCTCTGGGAACTACTTGCATTGCTACCCAGACTTTGGGGCTGCGGGCTTACCTGGCCACTCTATCGTCAAAAGCACCTTTTGTTCACTTTCTCCCAGCACCGGCCTCCAAAAATTCCAATCGTCCTGGCCTGGCTCCTACAACCCAAGGCGGTAGCCAGAATAACTCTTGCTTGTTTTCAAGGTCTCTGGGAACTACTTGCATTGCCACCCAGACTTTGGGGCTGCGGGCTTACTTGGCCACTCTATCCTCAAAAGAACCTTTTGTTCACTTTCTCCCAGCACCGGCCTCCAAAAATTCCAAACTATAGGAGCTGACTCCACAACCCAGGTGGCAGCCAGAACACCTCCTGCTTCTTTTGAACGTCTCTGAGAACTACTTGCATTGCCACCCAGACTTCGGGGCTGTGGGCTTTTCTGACCACTCTATCCTCAAAAGCACCTTTTGTTCACTTTTTCCCAAAACCGCCCTCCAATATGCCGATCGTCCTGGCCTGGCTCCCAAAACCAAGGTAGCAGAAAGAACAACTCTTGCTTTCTTTCAAGGTCTCTGGGAACTACTTGCATTGCCACCCAGACTTTGGGGCTGCGGGCTTACCTGGCCACTCTATCGTCAAAAGCACCTTTTGTTCTCTTTCTCCCAGCACCGGCCTCCAAAAATTCCAAACGTCCTGGCCTGGTTCCCACACCCAAGGTGGCAGGCAGAACAACTCTTGCTTTCTTTCAAGGTCTCTGGGAACTACTTGCATTGCTACCCAGACTTTGGGGCTGCGGGCTTACCTGGCCACTCTATCCTCACAAGCACCTTTTGTTCACTTTCTCCCAGCACCGGCCTCCAAAAATTCCAATCGTCCTGGCCTGGCTCCTACAACCCAAGGCGGTAGCCAGAACAACTCTTACTTTCTTTCAAGGTCTCTGGGAACTACTTGCATTGTCACCCAGAGTTTGGGGCTGCGGGCTTTCCTGGCCACTCTGTCCTCACAAGCAACTTTTTTCTTTATCATTTTCCTGCACTGGGCCATAAAAATTCCTGCCGTCAGGAGCTGACTCCAACAACCAAGGTGGCAGCCAGAACATCTTTAGATTTTTAGGAATTCCTCTGGGAACATTTTGCATTGCCAGCCGGACTTTGGGGCTGCGGGCTTACCTGGCCACTCTATCGTCAAAAGCACCTTTTGTTCTCTTTCTCCCAGCACCGGCCTCCAAAAATTCCAATCGTCCTGGCCTGGCTCCTACAACCCAAGGCGGTAGCCAGAATAACTCTTGCTTGTTTTCAAGGTCTCTGGGAACTACTTGCATTGCCACCCAGACTTTGGGGCTGTGCGCTTTCCTGGCCACTCTATCCTCAAAAGCACCTTTTGTTCACTTTCTCCCAGCACCGGCCTCCAAAAATTCCAAACGTCCTGGCCTGGTTCCCACACCCAAGGTGGCAGCCAGAACAACTCATACTTTCTTTCAAGGTCTCTGGGACCTACTTGCATTGCCACCCAGACTTTGGGGCTGCGGGCTTACTTGGCCACTCTATCCTCACAAGCACCTTTTGTTCTCTTTCTCCCAGCACCGGCCTCCAAAAATTCCAAACGTCCTGGCCTGGCTCCTACAACCCAAGGTGGCAGCCAGAACAACTCTTACTTTCTTTCAAGGTCTCTGGGAACTACTTGCATTGCCACCCAGAGTTTTGGGCTGCGGGCTTTCCTGGCCGCTCTGTCCTCACAAGAAACTTTTTTCTTTATCATTTTCCTGCACCGGGCCATAAAAATTCCTGCCGTCAGGAGCTGACTCCAACAACCAAGGTGGCAGCCAGAACATCTTTGGATTTTTAGGAACTCCTCTGGGAACTACTTGCATTGCAACCCAGACTTTGGGGCTGCGGGCTTTCCTGGCCACTCTATCCGCAAAAGAACCTTTTGTTCACTTTTTCCCAACACCGCCCTCCAATATGCCGATCGTCCTGGCCTGGCTCCCAAAACCAAGGTAGCAGACAGAACAACTCTTGCTTTTTTTAAAGTCTCTGGGAACTACTTGCATTGCCACCCAGACTTTGGGGCTGCGGGCTTTCCTGGCCACTCTGTCCTCACAAGCAACTTTTTTCTTTATCATTTTCCTGCACTGGGCCATAAAAACTCCTGCCGTCAGGAGCTGACTCCAACAACCAAGGTGGCAGCCAGAACATCTTTAGATTTTTAGGAATTTCTCTGGGAACAATTTGCATTGCCACCCAGACTTTGGGGCTGCGGGCTTACCTGGCCACTCTATCGTCAAAAGCACCTTTTGTTCTCTTTCTCCCAGCACCGGCCTCCAAAAATTCCAATCGTCCTGGCCTGGCTCCTACAACCCAAGGCGGTAGCCAGAATAACTCTTGCTTGTTTTCAAGGTCTCTGGGAACTACTTGCATTGTCACCCAGACTTTGGGGCTGCGGGCTTTCCTGGCCACTCTGTCCTCACAAGCAACTTTTTTCTTTATCATTTTCCTGCACCGGGCCATAAAAATTCCTGCCGTCAGGAGCTGACTCCAACAACCAAGGTGGCAGCGAGAACATCTTTAGATTTTTAGGAATTCCTCTGGGAACATTTTGCATTGCCACCCAGACTTTGGGGCTGCGGGCTTACCTGGCCACTCTATCCTCACAAGCACCTTTTGTTCACTTTCTCCCAGCACCGGCCTCCAAAAATTCCAAACGTCCTGGCCTGGTTCCCACACCCAAGTTGGCAGCCAGAACAACTCTTGCTTGTTTTCAAGGTCTCTGGGAACTACTTGCATTGCCACCCAGACTTTGGGGCTGCGGGCTTACCTGGCCACTCTATCGTCAAAAGCACCTTTTGTTCTCTTTCTCCCAGCACCGGCCTCCAAAAATTCCAATCGTCCTGGCCTGGCTCCTACAACCCAAGGCGGTAGCCAGAATAACTCTTGCTTGTTTTCAAGGTCTCTGGGAACTACTTGCATTGCCACCCAGACTTTGGGGCTGTGGGCTTTCCTGGCCACTCTATCCTCACAAGAACCTTTTGTTAACTTTCTCCCAGCACCGGCCTCCAAAAATTCCAAACGTCCTGGCCTGGTTCCCACACCCAAGGTGGCAGCCAGAACAACTCATACTTTCTTTCAAGGTCTCTGGGAACTACTTGCATTGCCACCCAGACTTTGGGGCTGCGGGCTTACTTGGCCACTCTATCGTCAAAAGCACCTTTTGTTCTCTTTCTCCCAGCACCGGCCTCCAAAAATTCCAATCGTCCTGGCCTGGCTCCTACAACCCAAGGCGGTAGCCAGAATAACTCTTGCTTGTTTTCAAGGTCTCTGGGAACTACTTGCATTGCCACCCAGACTTTGGGGCTGTGCGCTTTCCTGGCCACTCTATCCTCAAAAGAACCTTTTGTTCACTTTCTCCCAGCACCGGCCTCCAAAAATTCCAAACGATAGGAGCTGACTCCACAACCCAGGTGGCAGCCAGAACACCTCCTGCTTCTTTTGAATGTCTCTGAGAACTACTTGCATTGCCACCCAGACTTCGGGGCTGTGGGCTTTTCTGACCACTCTATCCTCAAAAGCACCTTTTGTTCACTTTTTCCCAAAACCGCCCTCCAATATGCCGATCGTCCTGGCCTGGCTCCCAAAACCAAGGTAGCAGCCAGAACAACTCTTGCTTTCTTTCAAGGTCTCTGGGAACTACTTGCATTGCTACCCAGACTTTGGGGCTGAGTGCTTTCCTGGCCACTCTATCCAAAAAAGCACCTTTTGTTCACTTTTTCCCAACACCGGCCTCCAATATGCCGATCGTCCTGGTCTGGCTCCCAAAACCAAGGTAGCAGCCAGAACAACTCTTGCTTTTTTTAAAGTCTCTGGGAACTACTTGCATTTTCACCCAGAGTTTGGGGCTGCGGGCTTTCCTGGCCACTCTGTCCTCACAAGCAACTATTTTCTTTATCATTTTCCTGTACCGGGCCATAAAAACTCCTGCCGTCAGGAGCTGACTCCAACAACCAAGGTGGCAGCCAGAACATCTTTAGATTTTTAGGAATTCCTCTGGGAACTATTTGCATTGCCACCCAGACTTTGGGGCTGCGGGCTTACCTGGCCACTCTATCGTCAAAAGCACCTTTTGTTCTCTTTCTCCCAGCACCGGCCTCCAAAAATTCCAATCGTCCTGGCCTGGCTCCTACAACCCAGGTGGCAGCCAGAACACCTCCTGCTTCTTTTGAACGTCTCTGAGAACTACGTGCATTGCCACCCAGACTTTGGGGCTGTGCGCTTTCCTGGCCACTCTATCCACAAAAGCACCTTTTGTTCACTTTCTCCCAGCACCGGCCTCCAAAAATTCCAAACGTCCTGGCCTGGTTCCCACACCCAAGGTGGCAGCCAGAACAACTCATACTTTCTTTCAAGGTCTCTGGGACCTACTTGCATTGCCACCCAGACTTTGGGGCTGCGGGCTTACTTGGCCACTCTATCCTCACAAGCACCTTTTGTTCTCTTTCTCCCAGCACCGGCCTCCAAAAATTCCAAACGTCCTGGCCTGGCTCCTACAACCCAAGGTGGCAGCCAGAACAACTCTTACTTTCTTTCAAGGTCTCTGGGAACTACTTGCATTGCCACCCAGAGTTTTGGGCTGCGGGCTTTCCTGGCCGCTCTGTCCTCACAAGAAACTTTTTTCTTTATCATTTTCCTGCACCGGGCCATAAAAATTCCTGCCGTCAGGAGCTGACTCCAACAACCAAGGTGGCAGCCAGAACATCTTTGGATTTTTAGGAACTCCTCTGGGAACTACTTGCATTGCAACCCAGACTTTGGGGCTGCGGGCTTTCCTGGCCACTCTATCCACAAAAGAACCTTTTGTTCACTTTTTCCCAACACCGCCCTCCAATATGCCGATCGTCCTGGTCTGGCTCCCAAAACCAAGGTAGCAGCCAGAACAACTCTTGCTTTTTTTAAAGTCTCTGGGAACTACTTGCATTTTCACCCAGAGTTTGGGGCTGCGGGCTTTCCTGGCCACTCTGTCCTCACAAGCAACTATTTTCTTTATCATTTTCCTGTACCGGGCCATAAAAATTCCTGCCGTCAGGAGCTGACTCCAACAACCAAGGTGGCAGCCAGAACATCTTTAGATTTTTAGGAATTCCTCTGGGAATTATTTGCATTGCCACCCAGACTTTGGGGCTGCGGGCTTACTTGGCCACTCTATCCTCACAAGCACCTTTTGTTCTCTTTCTCCCAGCACCGGCCTCCAAAAATTCCAATCGTCCTGGCCTGGCTCCTACAACCCAGGTGGCAGCCAGAACACCTCCTGCTTCTTTTGAACGTCTCTGAGAACTACTTGCATTGCCACCCAGACTTTGGGGCTGTGGGCTTTCCTGGCCACTCTGTCCTCACAAGAACCTTTTGTTCACTTTCTCCCAGCACCGGCCTCCAAAAATTCCAAACGTCCTGGCCTGGTTCCCACACCCAAGGTGGCAGCCAGAACAACTCATACTTTCTTTCAAGGTCTCTGGGAACTACTTGCATTGCCACCCAGACTTTGGGGCTGCGGGCTTACTTGGCCACTCTATCGTCAAAAGCACCTTTTGTTCTCTTTCTCCCAGCACCGGCCTCCAAAAATTCCAATCGTCCTGGCCTGGCTCCTACAACCCAAGGCGGTAGCCAGAATAACTCTTGCTTGTTTTCAAGGTCTCTGGGAACTACTTGCATTGCCACCCAGACTTTGGGGCTGTGCGCTTTCCTGGCCACTCTATCCTCACAAGCACCTTTTGTTCACTTTCTCCCAGCACCGGCCTCCAAAAATTCCAAACGTCCTGGCCTGGTTCCCACACCCAAGGTGGCAGCCAGAACAACTCATACTTTCTTTCAAGGTCTCTGGGAACTACTTGCATTGCCACCCAGACTTTGGGGCTGCGGGCTTACCTGGCCACTCTATCCTCACAAGCACCTTTTGTTCTCTTTCTCCCAGCACCGGCCTCCAAAAATTCCAATCGTCCTGGCCTGGCTCCTACAACCCAAGGCGGTAGCCAGAATAACTCTTGCTTGTTTTCAAGGTCTCTGGGAACTACTTGCATTGTCACCCAGACTTTGGGGCTGCGGGCTTTCCTGGCCACTCTGTCCTCACAAGCAACTTTTTTCTTTATCATTTTCCTGCACCGGGCCATAAAAATTCCTGCCGTCAGGAGCTGACTCCAACAACCAAGGTGGCAGCGAGAACATCTTTAGATTTTTAGGAATTCCTCTGGGAACATTTTGCATTGCCACCCAGACTTTGGGGCTGCGGGCTTACCTGGCCACTCTATCCTCACAAGCACCTTTTGTTCACTTTCTCCCAGCACCGGCCTCCAAAAATTCCAAACGTCCTGGCCTGGTTCCCACACCCAAGTTGGCAGCCAGAACAACTCTTGCTTGTTTTCAAGGTCTCTGGGAACTACTTGCATTGCCACCCAGACTTTGGGGCTGCGGGCTTACCTGGCCACTCTATCGTCAAAAGCACCTTTTGTTCTCTTTCTCCCAGCACCGGCCTCCAAAAATTCCAATCGTCCTGGCCTGGCTCCTACAACCCAAGGCGGTAGCCAGAATAACTCTTGCTTGTTTTCAAGGTCTCTGGGAACTACTTGCATTGCCACCCAGACTTTGGGGCTGTGCGCTTTCCTGGCCACTCTATCCTCAAAAGAACCTTTTGTTCACTTTCTCCCAGCACCGGCCTCCAAAAATTCCAAACGATAGGAGCTGACTCCACAACCCAGGTGGCAGCCAGAACACCTCCTGCTTCTTTTGAACGTCTCTGAGAACTACTTGCATTGCCACCCAGACTTCGGGGCTGTGGGCTTTTCTGACCACTCTATCCTCAAAAGCACCTTTTGTTCACTTTTTCCCAACACCGCCCTCCAATATGCCGATCGTCCTGGCCTGGCTCCCAAAACCAAGGTAGCAGAAAGAACAACTCTTGCTTGTTTTCAAGGTCTCTGGGAACTACTTGCATTGCCACCCAGACTTCGGGGCTGTGGGCTTTTCTGACCACTCTATCCTCAAAAGCACCTTTTGTTCACTTTTTCCCAACACCGCCCTCCAATATGCCGATCGTCCTGGCCTGGCTCCCAAAACCAAGGTAGCAGAAAGAACAACTCTTGCTTGTTTTCAAGGTCTCTGGGAACTACTTGCATTGCCACCCAGACTTTGGGGCTGTGCGCTTTCCTGGCCACTCTATCCTCACAAGCACCTTTTGTTCACTTTCTCCCAGCACCGGCCTCCAAAAATTCCAAACGTCCTGGCCTGGTTCCCACACCCAAGGTGGCAGCCAGAACAACTCATACTTTCTTTCAAGGTCTCTGGGAACTACTTGCATTGCCACCCAGACTTTGGGGCTGCGGGCTTACCTGGCCACTCTATCCTCACAAGCACCTTTTGTTCTCTTTCTCCCAGCACCGGCCTCCAAAAATTCCAATCGTCCTGGCCTGGCTCCTACAACCCAAGGCGGTAGCCAGAATAACTCTTGCTTGTTTTCAAGGTCTCTGGGAACTACTTGCATTGTCACCCAGACTTTGGGGCTGCGGGCTTTCCTGGCCACTCTGTCCTCACAAGCAACTTTTTTCTTTATCATTTTCCTGCACCGGGCCATAAAAATTCCTGCCGTCAGGAGCTGACTCCAACAACCAAGGTGGCAGCGAGAACATCTTTAGATTTTTAGGAATTCCTCTGGGAACATTTTGCATTGCCACCCAGACTTTGGGGCTGCGGGCTTACCTGGCCACTCTATCCTCACAAGCACCTTTTGTTCACTTTCTCCCAGCACCGGCCTCCAAAAATTCCAAACGTCCTGGCCTGGTTCCCACACCCAAGTTGGCAGCCAGAACAACTCTTGCTTGTTTTCAAGGTCTCTGGGAACTACTTGCATTGCCACCCAGACTTTGGGGCTGCGGGCTTACCTGGCCACTCTATCGTCAAAAGCACCTTTTGTTCTCTTTCTCCCAGCACCGGCCTCCAAAAATTCCAATCGTCCTGGCCTGGCTCCTACAACCCAAGGCGGTAGCCAGAATAACTCTTGCTTGTTTTCAAGGTCTCTGGGAACTACTTGCATTGCCACCCAGACTTTGGGGCTGTGGGCTTTCCTGGCCACTCTATCCTCACAAGAACCTTTTGTTAACTTTCTCCCAGCACCGGCCTCCAAAAATTCCAAACGTCCTGGCCTGGTTCCCACACCCAAGGTGGCAGCCAGAACAACTCATACTTTCTTTCAAGGTCTCTGGGAACTACTTGCATTGCCACCCAGACTTTGGGGCTGCGGGCTTACTTGGCCACTCTATCGTCAAAAGCACCTTTTGTTCTCTTTCTCCCAGCACCGGCCTCCAAAAATTCCAATCGTCCTGGCCTGGCTCCTACAACCCAAGGCGGTAGCCAGAATAACTCTTGCTTGTTTTCAAGGTCTCTGGGAACTACTTGCATTGCCACCCAGACTTTGGGGCTGTGCGCTTTCCTGGCCACTCTATCCTCAAAAGAACCTTTTGTTCACTTTCTCCCAGCACCGGCCTCCAAAAATTCCAAACGATAGGAGCTGACTCCACAACCCAGGTGGCAGCCAGAACACCTCCTGCTTCTTTTGAATGTCTCTGAGAACTACTTGCATTGCCACCCAGACTTCGGGGCTGTGGGCTTTTCTGACCACTCTATCCTCAAAAGCACCTTTTGTTCACTTTTTCCCAAAACCGCCCTCCAATATGCCGATCGTCCTGGCCTGGCTCCCAAAACCAAGGTAGCAGCCAGAACAACTCTTGCTTTCTTTCAAGGTCTCTGGGAACTACTTGCATTGCTACCCAGACTTTGGGGCTGAGTGCTTTCCTGGCCACTCTATCCAAAAAAGCACCTTTTGTTCACTTTTTCCCAACACCGGCCTCCAATATGCCGATCGTCCTGGTCTGGCTCCCAAAACCAAGGTAGCAGCCAGAACAACTCTTGCTTTTTTTAAAGTCTCTGGGAACTACTTGCATTTTCACCCAGAGTTTGGGGCTGCGGGCTTTCCTGGCCACTCTGTCCTCACAAGCAACTATTTTCTTTATCATTTTCCTGTACCGGGCCATAAAAACTCCTGCCGTCAGGAGCTGACTCCAACAACCAAGGTGGCAGCCAGAACATCTTTAGATTTTTAGGAATTCCTCTGGGAACTATTTGCATTGCCACCCAGACTTTGGGGCTGCGGGCTTACCTGGCCACTCTATCGTCAAAAGCACCTTTTGTTCTCTTTCTCCCAGCACCGGCCTCCAAAAATTCCAATCGTCCTGGCCTGGCTCCTACAACCCAGGTGGCAGCCAGAACACCTCCTGCTTCTTTTGAACGTCTCTGAGAACTACGTGCATTGCCACCCAGACTTTGGGGCTGTGCGCTTTCCTGGCCACTCTATCCACAAAAGCACCTTTTGTTCACTTTCTCCCAGCACCGGCCTCCAAAAATTCCAAACGTCCTGGCCTGGTTCCCACACCCAAGGTGGCAGCCAGAACAACTCATACTTTCTTTCAAGGTCTCTGGGACCTACTTGCATTGCCACCCAGACTTTGGGGCTGCGGGCTTACTTGGCCACTCTATCCTCACAAGCACCTTTTGTTCTCTTTCTCCCAGCACCGGCCTCCAAAAATTCCAAACGTCCTGGCCTGGCTCCTACAACCCAAGGTGGCAGCCAGAACAACTCTTACTTTCTTTCAAGGTCTCTGGGAACTACTTGCATTGCCACCCAGAGTTTTGGGCTGCGGGCTTTCCTGGCCGCTCTGTCCTCACAAGAAACTTTTTTCTTTATCATTTTCCTGCACCGGGCCATAAAAATTCCTGCCGTCAGGAGCTGACTCCAACAACCAAGGTGGCAGCCAGAACATCTTTGGATTTTTAGGAACTCCTCTGGGAACTACTTGCATTGCAACCCAGACTTTGGGGCTGCGGGCTTTCCTGGCCACTCTATCCACAAAAGAACCTTTTGTTCACTTTTTCCCAACACCGCCCTCCAATATGCCGATCGTCCTGGTCTGGCTCCCAAAACCAAGGTAGCAGCCAGAACAACTCTTGCTTTTTTTAAAGTCTCTGGGAACTACTTGCATTTTCACCCAGAGTTTGGGGCTGCGGGCTTTCCTGGCCACTCTGTCCTCACAAGCAACTATTTTCTTTATCATTTTCCTGTACCGGGCCATAAAAATTCCTGCCGTCAGGAGCTGACTCCAACAACCAAGGTGGCAGCCAGAACATCTTTAGATTTTTAGGAATTCCTCTGGGAATTATTTGCATTGCCACCCAGACTTTGGGGCTGCGGGCTTACTTGGCCACTCTATCCTCACAAGCACCTTTTGTTCTCTTTCTCCCAGCACCGGCCTCCAAAAATTCCAATCGTCCTGGCCTGGCTCCTACAACCCAGGTGGCAGCCAGAACACCTCCTGCTTCTTTTGAACGTCTCTGAGAACTACTTGCATTGCCACCCAGACTTTGGGGCTGTGGGCTTTCCTGGCCACTCTGTCCTCACAAGAACCTTTTGTTCACTTTCTCCCAGCACCGGCCTCCAAAAATTCCAAACGTCCTGGCCTGGTTCCCACACCCAAGGTGGCAGCCAGAACAACTCATACTTTCTTTCAAGGTCTCTGGGAACTACTTGCATTGCCACCCAGACTTTGGGGCTGCGGGCTTACTTGGCCACTCTATCGTCAAAAGCACCTTTTGTTCTCTTTCTCCCAGCACCGGCCTCCAAAAATTCCAATCGTCCTGGCCTGGCTCCTACAACCCAAGGCGGTAGCCAGAATAACTCTTGCTTGTTTTCAAGGTCTCTGGGAACTACTTGCATTGCCACCCAGACTTTGGGGCTGTGCGCTTTCCTGGCCACTCTATCCTCACAAGCACCTTTTGTTCACTTTCTCCCAGCACCGGCCTCCAAAAATTCCAAACGTCCTGGCCTGGTTCCCACACCCAAGGTGGCAGCCAGAACAACTCATACTTTCTTTCAAGGTCTCTGGGAACTACTTGCATTGCCACCCAGACTTTGGGGCTGCGGGCTTACCTGGCCACTCTATCCTCACAAGCACCTTTTGTTCTCTTTCTCCCAGCACCGGCCTCCAAAAATTCCAATCGTCCTGGCCTGGCTCCTACAACCCAAGGCGGTAGCCAGAATAACTCTTGCTTGTTTTCAAGGTCTCTGGGAACTACTTGCATTGTCACCCAGACTTTGGGGCTGCGGGCTTTCCTGGCCACTCTGTCCTCACAAGCAACTTTTTTCTTTATCATTTTCCTGCACCGGGCCATAAAAATTCCTGCCGTCAGGAGCTGACTCCAACAACCAAGGTGGCAGCGAGAACATCTTTAGATTTTTAGGAATTCCTCTGGGAACATTTTGCATTGCCACCCAGACTTTGGGGCTGCGGGCTTACCTGGCCACTCTATCCTCACAAGCACCTTTTGTTCACTTTCTCCCAGCACCGGCCTCCAAAAATTCCAAACGTCCTGGCCTGGTTCCCACACCCAAGTTGGCAGCCAGAACAACTCTTGCTTGTTTTCAAGGTCTCTGGGAACTACTTGCATTGCCACCCAGACTTTGGGGCTGCGGGCTTACCTGGCCACTCTATCGTCAAAAGCACCTTTTGTTCTCTTTCTCCCAGCACCGGCCTCCAAAAATTCCAATCGTCCTGGCCTGGCTCCTACAACCCAAGGCGGTAGCCAGAATAACTCTTGCTTGTTTTCAAGGTCTCTGGGAACTACTTGCATTGCCACCCAGACTTTGGGGCTGTGCGCTTTCCTGGCCACTCTATCCTCAAAAGAACCTTTTGTTCACTTTCTCCCAGCACCGGCCTCCAAAAATTCCAAACGATAGGAGCTGACTCCACAACCCAGGTGGCAGCCAGAACACCTCCTGCTTCTTTTGAACGTCTCTGAGAACTACTTGCATTGCCACCCAGACTTCGGGGCTGTGGGCTTTTCTGACCACTCTATCCTCAAAAGCACCTTTTGTTCACTTTTTCCCAACACCGCCCTCCAATATGCCGATCGTCCTGGCCTGGCTCCCAAAACCAAGGTAGCAGAAAGAACAACTCTTGCTTGTTTTCAAGGTCTCTGGGAACTACTTGCATTGCTACCCAGACTTTGGGGCTGTGGGCTTTCCTGGCCACTCTGTCCTCACAAGAACCTTTTGTTCACTTTCTCCCAGCACCGGCCTCCAAAAATTCCAAACGTCCTGGCCTGGTTCCCACACCCAAGTTGGCAGCCAGAACAACTCTTGCTTGTTTTCAAGGTCTCTGGGAACTACTTGCATTGCCACCCAGACTTTGGGGCTGCGGGCTTACTTGGCCACTCTATCGTCAAAAGCACCTTTTGTTCTCTTTCTCCCAGCACCGGCCTCCAAAAATTCCAATCGTCCTGGCCTGGCTCCTACAACCCAAGGCGGTAGCCAGAATAACTCTTGCTTGTTTTCAAGGTCTCTGGGAACTACTTGCATTGCCACCCAGACTTTGGGGCTGTGCGCTTTCCTGGCCACTCTATCCTCAAAAGAACCTTTTGTTCACTTTCTCCCAGCACCGGCCTCCAAAAATTCCAAACGATAGGAGCTGACTCCACAACCCAGGTGGCAGCCAGAACACCTCCTGCTTCTTTTGAACGTCTCTGAGAACTACTTGCATTGCCACCCAGACTTCGGGGCTGTGGGCTTTTCTGACCACTCTATCCTCAAAAGCACCTTTTGTTCACTTTTTCCCAACACCGCCCTCCAATATGCCGATCGTCCTGGCCTGGCTCCCAAAACCAAGGTAGCAGAAAGAACAACTCTTGCTTTCTTTCAAGGTCTCTGGGAACTACTTGCATTGCTACCCAGACTTTGGGGCTGCGGGCTTACCTGGCCACTCTATCGTCAAAAGCACCTTTTGTTCACTTTCTCCCAGCACCGGCCTCCAAAAATTCCAATCGTCCTGGCCTGGCTCCTACAACCCAAGGCGGTAGCCAGAATAACTCTTGCTTGTTTTCAAGGTCTCTGGGAACTACTTGCATTGCCACCCAGACTTTGGGGCTGCGGGCTTACTTGGCCACTCTATCCTCAAAAGAACCTTTTGTTCACTTTCTCCCAGCACCGGCCTCCAAAAATTCCAAACTATAGGAGCTGACTCCACAACCCAGGTGGCAGCCAGAACACCTCCTGCTTCTTTTGAACGTCTCTGAGAACTACTTGCATTGCCACCCAGACTTCGGGGCTGTGGGCTTTTCTGACCACTCTATCCTCAAAAGCACCTTTTGTTCACTTTTTCCCAAAACCGCCCTCCAATATCCCGATCGTCCTGGCCTGGCTCCCAAAACCAAGGTAGCAGAAAGAACAACTCTTGCTTTCTTTCAAGGTCTCTGGGAACTACTTGCATTGCCACCCAGACTTTGGGGCTGCGGGCTTACCTGGCCACTCTATCGTCAAAAGCACCTTTTGTTCTCTTTCTCCCAGCACCGGCCTCCAAAAATTCCAAACGTCCTGGCCTGGTTCCCACACCCAAGGTGGCAGCCAGAACAACTCATACTTTCTTTCAAGGTCTCTGGGAACTACTTGCATTGCCACCCAGACTTTGGGGCTGCGGGCTTACCTGGCCACTCTATCCTCACAAGCACCTTTTGTTCTCTTTCTCCCAGCACCGGCCTCCAAAAATTCCAATCGTCCTGGCCTGGCTCCTACAACCCAAGGCGGTAGCCAGAATAACTCTTGCTTGTTTTCAAGGTCTCTGGGAACTACTTGCATTGTCACCCAGACTTTGGGGCTGCGGGCTTTCCTGGCCACTCTGTCCTCACAAGCAACTTTTTTCTTTATCATTTTCCTGCACCGGGCCATAAAAATTCCTGCCGTCAGGAGCTGACTCCAACAACCAAGGTGGCAGCGAGAACATCTTTAGATTTTTAGGAATTCCTCTGGGAACATTTTGCATTGCCACCCAGACTTTGGGGCTGCGGGCTTACCTGGCCACTCTATCCTCACAAGCACCTTTTGTTCACTTTCTCCCAGCACCGGCCTCCAAAAATTCCAAACGTCCTGGCCTGGTTCCCACACCCAAGTTGGCAGCCAGAACAACTCTTGCTTGTTTTCAAGGTCTCTGGGAACTACTTGCATTGCCACCCAGACTTTGGGGCTGCGGGCTTACCTGGCCACTCTATCGTCAAAAGCACCTTTTGTTCTCTTTCTCCCAGCACCGGCCTCCAAAAATTCCAATCGTCCTGGCCTGGCTCCTACAACCCAAGGCGGTAGCCAGAATAACTCTTGCTTGTTTTCAAGGTCTCTGGGAACTACTTGCATTGCCACCCAGACTTTGGGGCTGTGCGCTTTCCTGGCCACTCTATCCTCAAAAGAACCTTTTGTTCACTTTCTCCCAGCACCGGCCTCCAAAAATTCCAAACGATAGGAGCTGACTCCACAACCCAGGTGGCAGCCAGAACACCTCCTGCTTCTTTTGAACGTCTCTGAGAACTACTTGCATTGCCACCCAGACTTCGGGGCTGTGGGCTTTTCTGACCACTCTATCCTCAAAAGCACCTTTTGTTCACTTTTTCCCAACACCGCCCTCCAATATGCCGATCGTCCTGGCCTGGCTCCCAAAACCAAGGTAGCAGAAAGAACAACTCTTGCTTGTTTTCAAGGTCTCTGGGAACTACTTGCATTGCTACCCAGACTTTGGGGCTGTGGGCTTTCCTGGCCACTCTGTCCTCACAAGAACCTTTTGTTCACTTTCTCCCAGCACCGGCCTCCAAAAATTCCAAACGTCCTGGCCTGGTTCCCACACCCAAGGTGGCAGCCAGAACAACTCATACTTTCTTTCAAGGTCTCTGGGAACTACTTGCATTGCCACCCAGACTTTGGGGCTGCGGGCTTACTTGGCCACTCTATCGTCAAAAGCACCTTTTGTTCTCTTTCTCCCAGCACCGGCCTCCAAAAATTCCAATCGTCCTGGCCTGGCTCCTACAACCCAAGGCGGTAGCCAGAATAACTCTTGCTTGTTTTCAAGGTCTCTGGGAACTACTTGCATTGCCACCCAGACTTTGGGGCTGTGCGCTTTCCTGGCCACTCTATCCTCAAAAGAACCTTTTGTTCACTTTCTCCCAGCACCGGCCTCCAAAAATTCCAAACGATAGGAGCTGACTCCACAACCCAGGTGGCAGCCAGAACACCTCCTGCTTCTTTTGAACGTCTCTGAGAACTACTTGCATTGCCACCCAGACTTCGGGGCTGTGGGCTTTTCTGACCACTCTATCCTCAAAAGCACCTTTTGTTCACTTTTTCCCAAAACCGCCCTCCAATATGCCGATCGTCCTGGCCTGGCTCCCAAAACCAAGGTAGCAGAAAGAACAACTCTTGCTTTCTTTCAAGGTCTCTGGGAACTACTTGCATTGCTACCCAGACTTTGGGGCTGCGGGCTTACCTGGCCACTCTATCGTCAAAAGCACCTTTTGTTCACTTTCTCCCAGCACCGGCCTCCAAAAATTCCAATCGTCCTGGCCTGGCTCCTACAACCCAAGGCGGTAGCCAGAATAACTCTTGCTTGTTTTCAAGGTCTCTGGGAACTACTTGCATTGCCACCCAGACTTTGGGGCTGCGGGCTTACTTGGCCACTCTATCCTCAAAAGAACCTTTTGTTCACTTTCTCCCAGCACCGGCCTCCAAAAATTCCAAACTATAGGAGCTGACTCCACAACCCAGGTGGCAGCCAGAACACCTCCTGCTTCTTTTGAACGTCTCTGAGAACTACTTGCATTGCCACCCAGACTTCGGGGCTGTGGGCTTTTCTGACCACTCTATCCTCAAAAGCACCTTTTGTTCACTTTTTCCCAAAACCGCCCTCCAATATGCCGATCGTCCTGGCCTGGCTCCCAAAACCAAGGTAGCAGAAAGAACAACTCTTGCTTTCTTTCAAGGTCTCTGGGAACTACTTGCATTGCCACCCAGACTTTGGGGCTGCGGGCTTACCTGGCCACTCTATCGTCAAAAGCACCTTTTGTTCTCTTTCTCCCAGCACCGGCCTCCAAAAATTCCAAACGTCCTGGCCTGGTTCCCACACCCAAGGTGGCAGGCAGAACAACTCTTGCTTTCTTTCAAGGTCTCTGGGAACTACTTGCATTGCTACCCAGACTTTGGGGCTGCGGGCTTACCTGGCCACTCTATCCTCACAAGCACCTTTTGTTCACTTTCTCCCAGCACCGGCCTCCAAAAATTCCAATCGTCCTGGCCTGGCTCCTACAACCCAAGGCGGTAGCCAGAACAACTCTTACTTTCTTTCAAGGTCTCTGGGAACTACTTGCATTGTCACCCAGAGTTTGGGGCTGCGGGCTTTCCTGGCCACTCTGTCCTCACAAGCAACTTTTTTCTTTATCATTTTCCTGCACTGGGCCATAAAAATTCCTGCCGTCAGGAGCTGACTCCAACAACCAAGGTGGCAGCCAGAACATCTTTGGATTTTTAGGAACTCCTCTGGGAACTACTTGCATTGCAACCCAGACTTTGGGGCTGCGGGCTTTCCTGGCCACTCTATCCGCAAAAGAACCTTTTGTTCACTTTTTCCCAACACCGCCCTCCAATATGCCGATCGTCCTGGCCTGGCTCCCAAAACCAAGGTAGCAGACAGAACAACTCTTGCTTTTTTTAAAGTCTCTGGGAACTACTTGCATTGCCACCCAGACTTTGGGGCTGCGGGCTTTCCTGGCCACTCTGTCCTCACAAGCAACTTTTTTCTTTATCATTTTCCTGCACTGGGCCATAAAAACTCCTGCCGTCAGGAGCTGACTCCAACAACCAAGGTGGCAGCCAGAACATCTTTAGATTTTTAGGAATTTCTCTGGGAACAATTTGCATTGCCACCCAGACTTTGGGGCTGCGGGCTTACCTGGCCACTCTATCGTCAAAAGCACCTTTTGTTCTCTTTCTCCCAGCACCGGCCTCCAAAAATTCCAATCGTCCTGGCCTGGCTCCTACAACCCAAGGCGGTAGCCAGAATAACTCTTGCTTGTTTTCAAGGTCTCTGGGAACTACTTGCATTGTCACCCAGACTTTGGGGCTGCGGGCTTTCCTGGCCACTCTGTCCTCACAAGCAACTTTTTTCTTTATCATTTTCCTGCACCGGGCCATAAAAATTCCTGCCGTCAGGAGCTGACTCCAACAACCAAGGTGGCAGCGAGAACATCTTTAGATTTTTAGGAATTCCTCTGGGAACATTTTGCATTGCCACCCAGACTTTGGGGCTGCGGGCTTACCTGGCCACTCTATCCTCACAAGCACCTTTTGTTCACTTTCTCCCAGCACCGGCCTCCAAAAATTCCAAACGTCCTGGCCTGGTTCCCACACCCAAGTTGGCAGCCAGAACAACTCTTGCTTGTTTTCAAGGTCTCTGGGAACTACTTGCATTGCCACCCAGACTTTGGGGCTGCGGGCTTACCTGGCCACTCTATCGTCAAAAGCACCTTTTGTTCTCTTTCTCCCAGCACCGGCCTCCAAAAATTCCAATCGTCCTGGCCTGGCTCCTACAACCCAAGGCGGTAGCCAGAATAACTCTTGCTTGTTTTCAAGGTCTCTGGGAACTACTTGCATTGCCACCCAGACTTTGGGGCTGTGGGCTTTCCTGGCCACTCTATCCTCACAAGAACCTTTTGTTAACTTTCTCCCAGCACCGGCCTCCAAAAATTCCAAACGTCCTGGCCTGGTTCCCACACCCAAGGTGGCAGCCAGAACAACTCATACTTTCTTTCAAGGTCTCTGGGAACTACTTGCATTGCCACCCAGACTTTGGGGCTGCGGGCTTACTTGGCCACTCTATCGTCAAAAGCACCTTTTGTTCTCTTTCTCCCAGCACCGGCCTCCAAAAATTCCAATCGTCCTGGCCTGGCTCCTACAACCCAAGGCGGTAGCCAGAATAACTCTTGCTTGTTTTCAAGGTCTCTGGGAACTACTTGCATTGCCACCCAGACTTTGGGGCTGTGCGCTTTCCTGGCCACTCTATCCTCAAAAGAACCTTTTGTTCACTTTCTCCCAGCACCGGCCTCCAAAAATTCCAAACGATAGGAGCTGACTCCACAACCCAGGTGGCAGCCAGAACACCTCCTGCTTCTTTTGAATGTCTCTGAGAACTACTTGCATTGCCACCCAGACTTCGGGGCTGTGGGCTTTTCTGACCACTCTATCCTCAAAAGCACCTTTTGTTCACTTTTTCCCAAAACCGCCCTCCAATATGCCGATCGTCCTGGCCTGGCTCCCAAAACCAAGGTAGCAGCCAGAACAACTCTTGCTTTCTTTCAAGGTCTCTGGGAACTACTTGCATTGCTACCCAGACTTTGGGGCTGAGTGCTTTCCTGGCCACTCTATCCAAAAAAGCACCTTTTGTTCACTTTTTCCCAACACCGGCCTCCAATATGCCGATCGTCCTGGTCTGGCTCCCAAAACCAAGGTAGCAGCCAGAACAACTCTTGCTTTTTTTAAAGTCTCTGGGAACTACTTGCATTTTCACCCAGAGTTTGGGGCTGCGGGCTTTCCTGGCCACTCTGTCCTCACAAGCAACTATTTTCTTTATCATTTTCCTGTACCGGGCCATAAAAACTCCTGCCGTCAGGAGCTGACTCCAACAACCAAGGTGGCAGCCAGAACATCTTTAGATTTTTAGGAATTCCTCTGGGAACTATTTGCATTGCCACCCAGACTTTGGGGCTGCGGGCTTACCTGGCCACTCTATCGTCAAAAGCACCTTTTGTTCTCTTTCTCCCAGCACCGGCCTCCAAAAATTCCAATCGTCCTGGCCTGGCTCCTACAACCCAGGTGGCAGCCAGAACACCTCCTGCTTCTTTTGAACGTCTCTGAGAACTACGTGCATTGCCACCCAGACTTTGGGGCTGTGCGCTTTCCTGGCCACTCTATCCACAAAAGCACCTTTTGTTCACTTTCTCCCAGCACCGGCCTCCAAAAATTCCAAACGTCCTGGCCTGGTTCCCACACCCAAGGTGGCAGCCAGAACAACTCATACTTTCTTTCAAGGTCTCTGGGACCTACTTGCATTGCCACCCAGACTTTGGGGCTGCGGGCTTACTTGGCCACTCTATCCTCACAAGCACCTTTTGTTCTCTTTCTCCCAGCACCGGCCTCCAAAAATTCCAAACGTCCTGGCCTGGCTCCTACAACCCAAGGTGGCAGCCAGAACAACTCTTACTTTCTTTCAAGGTCTCTGGGAACTACTTGCATTGCCACCCAGAGTTTTGGGCTGCGGGCTTTCCTGGCCGCTCTGTCCTCACAAGAAACTTTTTTCTTTATCATTTTCCTGCACCGGGCCATAAAAATTCCTGCCGTCAGGAGCTGACTCCAACAACCAAGGTGGCAGCCAGAACATCTTTGGATTTTTAGGAACTCCTCTGGGAACTACTTGCATTGCAACCCAGACTTTGGGGCTGCGGGCTTTCCTGGCCACTCTATCCACAAAAGAACCTTTTGTTCACTTTTTCCCAACACCGCCCTCCAATATGCCGATCGTCCTGGTCTGGCTCCCAAAACCAAGGTAGCAGCCAGAACAACTCTTGCTTTTTTTAAAGTCTCTGGGAACTACTTGCATTTTCACCCAGAGTTTGGGGCTGCGGGCTTTCCTGGCCACTCTGTCCTCACAAGCAACTATTTTCTTTATCATTTTCCTGTACCGGGCCATAAAAATTCCTGCCGTCAGGAGCTGACTCCAACAACCAAGGTGGCAGCCAGAACATCTTTAGATTTTTAGGAATTCCTCTGGGAATTATTTGCATTGCCACCCAGACTTTGGGGCTGCGGGCTTACTTGGCCACTCTATCCTCACAAGCACCTTTTGTTCTCTTTCTCCCAGCACCGGCCTCCAAAAATTCCAATCGTCCTGGCCTGGCTCCTACAACCCAGGTGGCAGCCAGAACACCTCCTGCTTCTTTTGAACGTCTCTGAGAACTACTTGCATTGCCACCCAGACTTTGGGGCTGTGGGCTTTCCTGGCCACTCTGTCCTCACAAGAACCTTTTGTTCACTTTCTCCCAGCACCGGCCTCCAAAAATTCCAAACGTCCTGGCCTGGTTCCCACACCCAAGGTGGCAGCCAGAACAACTCATACTTTCTTTCAAGGTCTCTGGGAACTACTTGCATTGCCACCCAGACTTTGGGGCTGCGGGCTTACTTGGCCACTCTATCGTCAAAAGCACCTTTTGTTCTCTTTCTCCCAGCACCGGCCTCCAAAAATTCCAATCGTCCTGGCCTGGCTCCTACAACCCAAGGCGGTAGCCAGAATAACTCTTGCTTGTTTTCAAGGTCTCTGGGAACTACTTGCATTGCCACCCAGACTTTGGGGCTGTGCGCTTTCCTGGCCACTCTATCCTCACAAGCACCTTTTGTTCACTTTCTCCCAGCACCGGCCTCCAAAAATTCCAAACGTCCTGGCCTGGTTCCCACACCCAAGGTGGCAGCCAGAACAACTCATACTTTCTTTCAAGGTCTCTGGGAACTACTTGCATTGCCACCCAGACTTTGGGGCTGCGGGCTTACCTGGCCACTCTATCCTCACAAGCACCTTTTGTTCTCTTTCTCCCAGCACCGGCCTCCAAAAATTCCAATCGTCCTGGCCTGGCTCCTACAACCCAAGGCGGTAGCCAGAATAACTCTTGCTTGTTTTCAAGGTCTCTGGGAACTACTTGCATTGTCACCCAGACTTTGGGGCTGCGGGCTTTCCTGGCCACTCTGTCCTCACAAGCAACTTTTTTCTTTATCATTTTCCTGCACCGGGCCATAAAAATTCCTGCCGTCAGGAGCTGACTCCAACAACCAAGGTGGCAGCGAGAACATCTTTAGATTTTTAGGAATTCCTCTGGGAACATTTTGCATTGCCACCCAGACTTTGGGGCTGCGGGCTTACCTGGCCACTCTATCCTCACAAGCACCTTTTGTTCACTTTCTCCCAGCACCGGCCTCCAAAAATTCCAAACGTCCTGGCCTGGTTCCCACACCCAAGTTGGCAGCCAGAACAACTCTTGCTTGTTTTCAAGGTCTCTGGGAACTACTTGCATTGCCACCCAGACTTTGGGGCTGCGGGCTTACCTGGCCACTCTATCGTCAAAAGCACCTTTTGTTCTCTTTCTCCCAGCACCGGCCTCCAAAAATTCCAATCGTCCTGGCCTGGCTCCTACAACCCAAGGCGGTAGCCAGAATAACTCTTGCTTGTTTTCAAGGTCTCTGGGAACTACTTGCATTGCCACCCAGACTTTGGGGCTGTGCGCTTTCCTGGCCACTCTATCCTCAAAAGAACCTTTTGTTCACTTTCTCCCAGCACCGGCCTCCAAAAATTCCAAACGATAGGAGCTGACTCCACAACCCAGGTGGCAGCCAGAACACCTCCTGCTTCTTTTGAACGTCTCTGAGAACTACTTGCATTGCCACCCAGACTTCGGGGCTGTGGGCTTTTCTGACCACTCTATCCTCAAAAGCACCTTTTGTTCACTTTTTCCCAACACCGCCCTCCAATATGCCGATCGTCCTGGCCTGGCTCCCAAAACCAAGGTAGCAGAAAGAACAACTCTTGCTTGTTTTCAAGGTCTCTGGGAACTACTTGCATTGCTACCCAGACTTTGGGGCTGTGGGCTTTCCTGGCCACTCTGTCCTCACAAGAACCTTTTGTTCACTTTCTCCCAGCACCGGCCTCCAAAAATTCCAAACGTCCTGGCCTGGTTCCCACACCCAAGGTGGCAGCCAGAACAACTCATACTTTCTTTCAAGGTCTCTGGGAACTACTTGCATTGCCACCCAGACTTTGGGGCTGCGGGCTTACTTGGCCACTCTATCGTCAAAAGCACCTTTTGTTCTCTTTCTCCCAGCACCGGCCTCCAAAAATTCCAATCGTCCTGGCCTGGCTCCTACAACCCAAGGCGGTAGCCAGAATAACTCTTGCTTGTTTTCAAGGTCTCTGGGAACTACTTGCATTGCCACCCAGACTTCGGGGCTGCGGGCTTTTCTGACCACTCTATCCTCAAAAGCACCTTTTGTTCACTTTTTCCCAACACCGCCCTCCAATATGCCGATCGTCCTGGCCTGGCTCCCAAAACCAAGGTAGCAGAAAGAACAACTCTTGCTTTCTTTCAAGGTCTCTGGGAACTACTTGCATTGCTACCCAGACTTTGGGGCTGCGGGCTTACTTGGCCACTCTATCGTCAAAAGCACCTTTTGTTCTCTTTCTCCCAGCACCGGCCTCCAAAAATTCCAAACGATAGGAGCTGACTCCACAACCCAGGTGGCAGCCAGAACACCTCCTGCTTCTTTTGAACATCTCTGAGAACTACTTGCATTGCCACCCAGACTTTGGGGCTGAGTGCTTTCCTGGCCACTCTATCCTCAAAAGCACCTTTTGTTCACTTTTTCCCAACACCGCCCTCCAATATGCCGATCGTCCTGGTCTGGCTCCCAAAACCAAGGTAGCAGCCAGAACAACTCTTGCTTTTTTTAAAGTCTCTGGGAACTACTTGCATTTTCACCCAGAGTTTGGGGCTGCGGGCTTTCCTGGCCACTCTGTCCTCACAAGCAACTATTTTCTTTATCATTTTCCTGTACCGGGCCATAAAAATTCCTGCCGTCAGGAGCTGACTCCAACAACCAAGGTGGCAGCCAGAACATCTTTAGATTTTTAGGAATTCCTCTGGGAATTATTTGCATTGCCACCCAGACTTTGGGGCTGCGGGCTTACTTGGCCACTCTATCCTCACAAGCACCTTTTGTTCTCTTTCTCCCAGCACCGGCCTCCAAAAATTCCAATCGTCCTGGCCTGGCTCCTACAACCCAGGTGGCAGCCAGAACACCTCCTGCTTCTTTTGAACGTCTCTGAGAACTACTTGCATTGCCACCCAGACTTTGGGGCTGTGGGCTTTCCTGGCCACTCTGTCCTCACAAGAACCTTTTGTTCACTTTCTCCCAGCACCGGCCTCCAAAAATTCCAAACGTCCTGGCCTGGTTCCCACACCCAAGGTGGCAGCCAGAACAACTCATACTTTCTTTCAAGGTCTCTGGGAACTACTTGCATTGCCACCCAGACTTTGGGGCTGCGGGCTTACTTGGCCACTCTATCGTCAAAAGCACCTTTTGTTCTCTTTCTCCCAGCACCGGCCTCCAAAAATTCCAATCGTCCTGGCCTGGCTCCTACAACCCAAGGCGGTAGCCAGAATAACTCTTGCTTGTTTTCAAGGTCTCTGGGAACTACTTGCATTGCCACCCAGACTTTGGGGCTGTGCGCTTTCCTGGCCACTCTATCCTCACAAGCACCTTTTGTTCACTTTCTCCCAGCACCGGCCTCCAAAAATTCCAAACGTCCTGGCCTGGTTCCCACACCCAAGGTGGCAGCCAGAACAACTCATACTTTCTTTCAAGGTCTCTGGGAACTACTTGCATTGCCACCCAGACTTTGGGGCTGCGGGCTTACCTGGCCACTCTATCCTCACAAGCACCTTTTGTTCTCTTTCTCCCAGCACCGGCCTCCAAAAATTCCAATCGTCCTGGCCTGGCTCCTACAACCCAAGGCGGTAGCCAGAATAACTCTTGCTTGTTTTCAAGGTCTCTGGGAACTACTTGCATTGTCACCCAGACTTTGGGGCTGCGGGCTTTCCTGGCCACTCTGTCCTCACAAGCAACTTTTTTCTTTATCATTTTCCTGCACCGGGCCATAAAAATTCCTGCCGTCAGGAGCTGACTCCAACAACCAAGGTGGCAGCGAGAACATCTTTAGATTTTTAGGAATTCCTCTGGGAACATTTTGCATTGCCACCCAGACTTTGGGGCTGCGGGCTTACCTGGCCACTCTATCCTCACAAGCACCTTTTGTTCACTTTCTCCCAGCACCGGCCTCCAAAAATTCCAAACGTCCTGGCCTGGTTCCCACACCCAAGTTGGCAGCCAGAACAACTCTTGCTTGTTTTCAAGGTCTCTGGGAACTACTTGCATTGCCACCCAGACTTTGGGGCTGCGGGCTTACCTGGCCACTCTATCGTCAAAAGCACCTTTTGTTCTCTTTCTCCCAGCACCGGCCTCCAAAAATTCCAATCGTCCTGGCCTGGCTCCTACAACCCAAGGCGGTAGCCAGAATAACTCTTGCTTGTTTTCAAGGTCTCTGGGAACTACTTGCATTGCCACCCAGACTTTGGGGCTGTGCGCTTTCCTGGCCACTCTATCCTCAAAAGAACCTTTTGTTCACTTTCTCCCAGCACCGGCCTCCAAAAATTCCAAACGATAGGAGCTGACTCCACAACCCAGGTGGCAGCCAGAACACCTCCTGCTTCTTTTGAACGTCTCTGAGAACTACTTGCATTGCCACCCAGACTTCGGGGCTGTGGGCTTTTCTGACCACTCTATCCTCAAAAGCACCTTTTGTTCACTTTTTCCCAACACCGCCCTCCAATATGCCGATCGTCCTGGCCTGGCTCC
The DNA here is from genome assembly GCF_964106895.1 of Numenius arquata. Classification (NCBI taxonomy): domain Eukaryota; kingdom Metazoa; phylum Chordata; class Aves; order Charadriiformes; family Scolopacidae; genus Numenius; species Numenius arquata. Next base: position 34,738,578 of record NC_133581.1, read on the forward strand.
CAAAACCAAGGTAGCAGAAAGAACAACTCTTGCTTGTTTTCAAGGTCTCTGGGAACTACTTGCATTGCTACCCAGACTTTGGGGCTGTGGGCTTTCCTGGCCACTCTGTCCTCACAAGAACCTTTTGTTCACTTTCTCCCAGCACCGGCCTCCAAAAATTCCAAACGTCCTGGCCTGGTTCCCACACCCAAGGTGGCAGCCAGAACAACTCATACTTTCTTTCAAGATCTCTGGGAACTACTTGCATTGCCACCCAGACTTTGGGGCTGCGGGCTTACTTGGCCACTCTATCGTCAAAAGCACCTTTTGTTCTCTTTCTCCCAGCACCGGCCTCCAAAAATTCCAATCGTCCTGGCCTGGCTCCTACAACCCAAGGCGGTAGCCAGAATAACTCTTGCTTGTTTTCAAGGTCTCTGGGAACTACTTGCATTGCCACCCAGACTTTGGGGCTGTGCGCTTTCCTGGCCACTCTATCCTCAAAAGAACCTTTTGTTCACTTTCTCCCAGCACCGGCCTCCAAAAATTCCAAACGATAGGAGCTGACTCCACAACCCAGGTGGCAGCCAGAACACCTCCTGCTTCTTTTGAACGTCTCTGAGAACTACTTGCATTGCCACCCAGACTTCGGGGCTGTGGGCTTTTCTGACCACTCTATCCTCAAAAGCACCTTTTGTTCACTTTTTCCCAACACCGCCCTCCAATATGCCGATCGTCCTGGCCTGGCTCCCAAAACCAAGGTAGCAGAAAGAACAACTCTTGCTTTCTTTCAAGGTCTCTGGGAACTACTTGCATTGCTACCCAGACTTTGGGGCTGCGGGCTTACCTGGCCACTCTATCGTCAAAAGCACCTTTTGTTCACTTTCTCCCAGCACCGGCCTCCAAAAATTCCAATCGTCCTGGCCTGGCTCCTACAACCCAAGGCGGTAGCCAGAATAACTCTTGCTTGTTTTCAAGGTCTCTGGGAACTACTTGCATTGCCACCCAGACTTTGGGGCTGCGGGCTTACTTGGCCACTCTATCCTCAAAAGAACCTTTTGTTCACTTTCTCCCAGCACCGGCCTCCAAAAATTCCAAACTATAGGAGCTGACTCCACAACCCAGGTGGCAGCCAGAACACCTCCTGCTTCTTTTGAACGTCTCTGAGAACTACTTGCATTGCCACCCAGACTTCGGGGCTGTGGGCTTTTCTGACCACTCTATCCTCAAAAGCACCTTTTGTTCACTTTTTCCCAAAACCGCCCTCCAATATGCCGATCGTCCTGGCCTGGCTCCCAAAACCAAGGTAGCAGAAAGAACAACTCTTGCTTTCTTTCAAGGTCTCTGGGAACTACTTGCATTGCCACCCAGACTTTGGGGCTGCGGGCTTACCTGGCCACTCTATCGTCAAAAGCACCTTTTGTTCTCTTTCTCCCAGCACCGGCCTCCAAAAATTCCAAACGTCCTGGCCTGGTTCCCACACCCAAGGTGGCAGGCAGAACAACTCTTGCTTTCTTTCAAGGTCTCTGGGAACTACTTGCATTGCTACCCAGACTTTGGGGCTGCGGGCTTACCTGGCCACTCTATCCTCACAAGCACCTTTTGTTCACTTTCTCCCAGCACCGGCCTCCAAAAATTCCAATCGTCCTGGCCTGGCTCCTACAACCCAAGGCGGTAGCCAGAACAACTCTTACTTTCTTTCAAGGTCTCTGGGAACTACTTGCATTGTCACCCAGAGTTTGGGGCTGCGGGCTTTCCTGGCCACTCTGTCCTCACAAGCAACTTTTTTCTTTATCATTTTCCTGCACTGGGCCATAAAAATTCCTGCCGTCAGGAGCTGACTCCAACAACCAAGGTGGCAGCCAGAACATCTTTAGATTTTTAGGAATTCCTCTGGGAACATTTTGCATTGCCAGCCGGACTTTGGGGCTGCGGGCTTACCTGGCCACTCTATCGTCAAAAGCACCTTTTGTTCTCTTTCTCCCAGCACCGGCCTCCAAAAATTCCAATCGTCCTGGCCTGGCTCCTACAACCCAAGGCGGTAGCCAGAATAACTCTTGCTTGTTTTCAAGGTCTCTGGGAACTACTTGCATTGCCACCCAGACTTTGGGGCTGTGCGCTTTCCTGGCCACTCTATCCTCAAAAGCACCTTTTGTTCACTTTCTCCCAGCACCGGCCTCCAAAAATTCCAAACGTCCTGGCCTGGTTCCCACACCCAAGGTGGCAGCCAGAACAACTCATACTTTCTTTCAAGGTCTCTGGGACCTACTTGCATTGCCACCCAGACTTTGGGGCTGCGGGCTTACTTGGCCACTCTATCCTCACAAGCACCTTTTGTTCTCTTTCTCCCAGCACCGGCCTCCAAAAATTCCAAACGTCCTGGCCTGGCTCCTACAACCCAAGGTGGCAGCCAGAACAACTCTTACTTTCTTTCAAGGTCTCTGGGAACTACTTGCATTGCCACCCAGAGTTTTGGGCTGCGGGCTTTCCTGGCCGCTCTGTCCTCACAAGAAACTTTTTTCTTTATCATTTTCCTGCACCGGGCCATAAAAATTCCTGCCGTCAGGAGCTGACTCCAACAACCAAGGTGGCAGCCAGAACATCTTTGGATTTTTAGGAACTCCTCTGGGAACTACTTGCATTGCAACCCAGACTTTGGGGCTGCGGGCTTTCCTGGCCACTCTATCCGCAAAAGAACCTTTTGTTCACTTTTTCCCAACACCGCCCTCCAATATGCCGATCGTCCTGGCCTGGCTCCCAAAACCAAGGTAGCAGACAGAACAACTCTTGCTTTTTTTAAAGTCTCTGGGAACTACTTGCATTGCCACCCAGACTTTGGGGCTGCGGGCTTTCCTGGCCACTCTGTCCTCACAAGCAACTTTTTTCTTTATCATTTTCCTGCACTGGGCCATAAAAACTCCTGCCGTCAGGAGCTGACTCCAACAACCAAGGTGGCAGCCAGAACATCTTTAGATTTTTAGGAATTTCTCTGGGAACAATTTGCATTGCCACCCAGACTTTGGGGCTGCGGGCTTACCTGGCCACTCTATCGTCAAAAGCACCTTTTGTTCTCTTTCTCCCAGCACCGGCCTCCAAAAATTCCAATCGTCCTGGCCTGGCTCCTACAACCCAAGGCGGTAGCCAGAATAACTCTTGCTTGTTTTCAAGGTCTCTGGGAACTACTTGCATTGTCACCCAGACTTTGGGGCTGCGGGCTTTCCTGGCCACTCTGTCCTCACAAGCAACTTTTTTCTTTATCATTTTCCTGCACTGGGCCATAAAAACTCCTGCCGTCAGGAGCTGACTCCAACAACCAAGGTGGCAGCGAGAACATCTTTAGATTTTTAGGAATTCCTCTGGGAACATTTTGCATTGCCACCCAGACTTTGGGGCTGCGGGCTTACCTGGCCACTCTATCCTCACAAGCACCTTTTGTTCACTTTCTCCCAGCACCGGCCTCCAAAAATTCCAAACGTCCTGGCCTGGTTCCCACACCCAAGTTGGCAGCCAGAACAACTCTTGCTTGTTTTCAAGGTCTCTGGGAACTACTTGCATTGCCACCCAGACTTTGGGGCTGCGGGCTTACCTGGCCACTCTATCGTCAAAAGCACCTTTTGTTCTCTTTCTCCCAGCACCGGCCTCCAAAAATTCCAATCGTCCTGGCCTGGCTCCTACAACCCAAGGCGGTAGCCAGAATAACTCTTGCTTGTTTTCAAGGTCTCTGGGAACTACTTGCATTGCCACCCAGACTTTGGGGCTGTGGGCTTTCCTGGCCACTCTATCCTCACAAGAACCTTTTGTTAACTTTCTCCCAGCACCGGCCTCCAAAAATTCCAAACGTCCTGGCCTGGTTCCCACACCCAAGGTGGCAGCCAGAACAACTCATACTTTCTTTCAAGGTCTCTGGGAACTACTTGCATTGCCACCCAGACTTTGGGGCTGCGGGCTTACTTGGCCACTCTATCGTCAAAAGCACCTTTTGTTCTCTTTCTCCCAGCACCGGCCTCCAAAAATTCCAATCGTCCTGGCCTGGCTCCTACAACCCAAGGCGGTAGCCAGAATAACTCTTGCTTGTTTTCAAGGTCTCTGGGAACTACTTGCATTGCCACCCAGACTTTGGGGCTGTGCGCTTTCCTGGCCACTCTATCCTCAAAAGAACCTTTTGTTCACTTTCTCCCAGCACCGGCCTCCAAAAATTCCAAACGATAGGAGCTGACTCCACAACCCAGGTGGCAGCCAGAACACCTCCTGCTTCTTTTGAATGTCTCTGAGAACTACTTGCATTGCCACCCAGACTTCGGGGCTGTGGGCTTTTCTGACCACTCTATCCTCAAAAGCACCTTTTGTTCACTTTTTCCCAAAACCGCCCTCCAATATGCCGATCGTCCTGGCCTGGCTCCCAAAACCAAGGTAGCAGCCAGAACAACTCTTGCTTTCTTTCAAGGTCTCTGGGAACTACTTGCATTGCTACCCAGACTTTGGGGCTGAGTGCTTTCCTGGCCACTCTATCCAAAAAAGCACCTTTTGTTCACTTTTTCCCAACACCGGCCTCCAATATGCCGATCGTCCTGGTCTGGCTCCCAAAACCAAGGTAGCAGCCAGAACAACTCTTGCTTTTTTTAAAGTCTCTGGGAACTACTTGCATTTTCACCCAGAGTTTGGGGCTGCGGGCTTTCCTGGCCACTCTGTCCTCACAAGCAACTATTTTCTTTATCATTTTCCTGTACCGGGCCATAAAAACTCCTGCCGTCAGGAGCTGACTCCAACAACCAAGGTGGCAGCCAGAACATCTTTAGATTTTTAGGAATTCCTCTGGGAACTATTTGCATTGCCACCCAGACTTTGGGGCTGCGGGCTTACCTGGCCACTCTATCGTCAAAAGCACCTTTTGTTCTCTTTCTCCCAGCACCGGCCTCCAAAAATTCCAATCGTCCTGGCCTGGCTCCTACAACCCAGGTGGCAGCCAGAACACCTCCTGCTTCTTTTGAACGTCTCTGAGAACTACGTGCATTGCCACCCAGACTTTGGGGCTGTGCGCTTTCCTGGCCACTCTATCCACAAAAGCACCTTTTGTTCACTTTCTCCCAGCACCGGCCTCCAAAAATTCCAAACGTCCTGGCCTGGTTCCCACACCCAAGGTGGCAGCCAGAACAACTCATACTTTCTTTCAAGGTCTCTGGGACCTACTTGCATTGCCACCCAGACTTTGGGGCTGCGGGCTTACTTGGCCACTCTATCCTCACAAGCACCTTTTGTTCTCTTTCTCCCAGCACCGGCCTCCAAAAATTCCAAACGTCCTGGCCTGGCTCCTACAACCCAAGGTGGCAGCCAGAACAACTCTTACTTTCTTTCAAGGTCTCTGGGAACTACTTGCATTGCCACCCAGAGTTTTGGGCTGCGGGCTTTCCTGGCCGCTCTGTCCTCACAAGAAACTTTTTTCTTTATCATTTTCCTGCACCGGGCCATAAAAATTCCTGCCGTCAGGAGCTGACTCCAACAACCAAGGTGGCAGCCAGAACATCTTTGGATTTTTAGGAACTCCTCTGGGAACTACTTGCATTGCAACCCAGACTTTGGGGCTGCGGGCTTTCCTGGCCACTCTATCCACAAAAGAACCTTTTGTTCACTTTTTCCCAACACCGCCCTCCAATATGCCTATCGTCCTGGCCTGGCTCCCAAAACCAAGGTAGCAGACAGAACAACTCTTGCTTTTTTTAAAGTCTCTGGGAACTACTTGCATTTTCACCCAGAGTTTGGGGCTGCGGGCTTTCCTGGCCACTCTGTCCTCACAAGCAACTTTTTTCTTTATCATTTTCCTGCACTGGGCCATAAAAACTCCTGCCGTCAGGAGCTGACTCCAACAACCAAGGTGGCAGCCAGAACATCTTTAGATTTTTAGGAATTTCTCTGGGAACAATTTGCATTGCCACCCAGACTTTGGGGCTGCGGGCTTACCTGGCCACTCTATCGTCAAAAGCACCTTTTGTTCTCTTTCTCCCAGCACCGGCCTCCAAAAATTCCAATCGTCCTGGCCTGGCTCCTACAACCCAAGGCGGTAGCCAGAACAACTCTTGCTTTTTTTAAAGTCTCTGGGAACTACTTGCATTTTCACCCAGAGTTTGCGGCTGCGGGCTTTCCTGGCCACTCTGTCCTCACAAGCAACTTTTTTCTTTATCATTTTCCTGTACCGGGCCATAAAAATTCCTGCCGTCAGGAGCTGACTCCAACAACCAAGGTGGCAGCCAGAACATCTTTAGATTTTTAGGAATTCCTCTGGGAACTATTTGCATTGCCACCCAGACTTTGGGGCTGCGGGCTTACTTGGCCACTTTATCCTCACAAGCACCTTTTGTTCTCTTTCTCCCAGCACCGGCCTCCAAAAATTCCAATCGTCCTGGCCTGGCTCCTACAACCCAGGTGGCAGCCAGAACACCTCCTGCTTCTTTTGAACGTCTCTGAGAACTACTTGCATTGCCACCCAGACTTTGGGGCTGCGGGCTTTCCTGGCCGCTCTGTCCTCACAAGAAACTTTTTTCTTTATCATTTTCCTGCACCGGGCCATAAAAATTCCTGCCGTCAGGAGCTGACTCCAACAACCAAGGTGGCAGCCAGAACATCTTTAGATTTTTAGGAACTCCTCTGGGAACAATTTGCATTGCCACCCAGACTTTGGGGCTGCGGGCTTACCTGGCCACTCTATCGTCAAAAGCACCTTTTGTTCTCTTTCTCCCAGCACCGGCCTCCAAAAATTCCAATCGTCCTGGCCTGGCTCCTACAACCCAAGGCGGTAGCCAGAATAACTCTTGCTTGTTTTCAAGGTCTCTGGGAACTACTTGCATTGCCACCCAGACTTTGGGGCTGTGGGCTTTCCTGGCCACTCTATCCTCACAAGAACCTTTTGTTAACTTTCTCCCAGCACCGGCCTCCAAAAATTCCAAACGTCCTGGCCTGGTTCCCACACCCAAGTTGGCAGCCAGAACAACTCATACTTTCTTTCAAGGTCTCTGGGAACTACTTGCATTGCCACCCAGACTTTGGGGCTGCGGGCTTACTTGGCCACTCTATCGTCAAAAGCACCTTTTGTTCTCTTTCTCCCAGCACCGGCCTCCAAAAATTCCAATCGTCCTGGCCTGGCTCCTACAACCCAAGGCGGTAGCCAGAATAACTCTTGCTTGTTTTCAAGGTCTCTGGGAACTACTTGCATTGCCACCCAGACTTTGGGGCTGTGCGCTTTCCTGGCCACTCTATCCTCAAAAGAACCTTTTGTTCACTTTCTCCCAGCACCGGCCTCCAAAAATTCCAAACGATAGGAGCTGACTCCACAACCCAGGTGGCAGCCAGAACACCTCCTGCTTCTTTTGAACGTCTCTGAGAACTACTTGCATTGCCACCCAGACTTCGGGGCTGTGGGCTTTTCTGACCACTCTATCCTCAAAAGCACCTTTTGTTCACTTTTTCCCAAAACCGCCCTCCAATATGCCGATCGTCCTGGCCTGGCTCCCAAAACCAAGGTAGCAGCCAGAACAACTCTTGCTTTCTTTCAAGGTCTCTGGGAACTACTTGCATTGCTACACAGACTTTGGGGCTGAGTGCTTTCCTGGCCACTCTATCCAAAAAAGCACCTTTTGTTCACTTTTTCCCAACACCGGCCTCCAATATGCCGATCGTCCTGGTCTGGCTCCCAAAACCAAGGTAGCAGCCAGAACAACTCTTGCTTTTTTTAAAGTCTCTGGGAACTACTTGCATTTTCACCCAGAGTTTGGGGCTGCGGGCTTTCCTGGCCACTCTGTCCTCACAAGCAACTATTTTCTTTATCATTTTCCTGTACCGGGCCATAAAAACTCCTGCCGTCAGGAGCTGACTCCAACAACCAAGGTGGCAGCCAGAACATCTTTAGATTTTTAGGAATTCCTCTGGGAACTATTTGCATTGCCACCCAGACTTTGGGGCTGCGGGCTTACCTGGCCACTCTATCGTCAAAAGCACCTTTTGTTCTCTTTCTCCCAGCACCGGCCTCCAAAAATTCCAATCGTCCTGGCCTGGCTCCTACAACCCAGGTGGCAGCCAGAACACCTCCTGCTTCTTTTGAACGTCTCTGAGAACTACTTGCATTGCCACCCAGACTTCGGGGCTGCGGGCTTTTCTGACCACTCTATCCTCAAAAGCACCTTTTGTTCACTTTTTCCCAACACCGCCCTCCAATATGCCGATCGTCCTGGCCTGGCTCCCAAAACCAAGAGAGCAGAAAGAACAACTCTTGCTTTCTTTCAAGGTCTCTGGGAACTACTTGCATTGCTACCCAGACTTTGGGGCTGCGGGCTTACTTGGCCACTCTATCGTCAAAAGCACCTTTTGTTCTCTTTCTCCCAGCACCGGCCTCCAAAAATTCCAAACGATAGGAGCTGACTCCACAACCCAGGTGGCAGCCAGAACACCTCCTGCTTCTTTTGAACATCTCTGAGAACTACTTGCATTGCCACCCAGACTTTGGGGCTGAGTGCTTTCCTGGCCACTCTATCCTCAAAAGCACCTTTTGTTCACTTTTTCCCAACACCGCCCTCCAATATGCCGATCGTCCTGGTCTGGCTCCCAAAACCAAGGTAGCAGCCAGAACAACTCTTGCTTTTTTTAAAGTCTCTGGGAACTACTTGCATTTTCACCCAGAGTTTGGGGCTGCGGGCTTTCCTGGCCACTCTGTCCTCACAAGCAACTATTTTCTTTATCATTTTCCTGTACCGGGCCATAAAAATTCCTGCCGTCAGGAGCTGACTCCAACAACCAAGGTGGCAGCCAGAACATCTTTAGATTTTTAGGAATTCCTCTGGGAATTATTTGCATTGCCACCCAGACTTTGGGGCTGCGGGCTTACTTGGCCACTCTATCCTCACAAGCACCTTTTGTTCTCTTTCTCCCAGCACCGGCCTCCAAAAATTCCAATCGTCCTGGCCTGGCTCCTACAACCCAGGTGGCAGCCAGAACACCTCCTGCTTCTTTTGAACGTCTCTGAGAACTACTTGCATTGCCACCCAGACTTTGGGGCTGTGGGCTTTCCTGGCCACTCTGTCCTCACAAGAACCTTTTGTTCACTTTCTCCCAGCACCGGCCTCCAAAAATTCCAAACGTCCTGGCCTGGTTCCCACACCCAAGGTGGCAGCCAGAACAACTCATACTTTCTTTCAAGGTCTCTGGGAACTACTTGCATTGCCACCCAGACTTTGGGGCTGCGGGCTTACTTGGCCACTCTATCGTCAAAAGCACCTTTTGTTCTCTTTCTCCCAGCACCGGCCTCCAAAAATTCCAATCGTCCTGGCCTGGCTCCTACAACCCAAGGCGGTAGCCAGAATAACTCTTGCTTGTTTTCAAGGTCTCTGGGAACTACTTGCATTGCCACCCAGACTTTGGGGCTGTGCGCTTTCCTGGCCACTCTATCCTCACAAGCACCTTTTGTTCACTTTCTCCCAGCACCGGCCTCCAAAAATTCCAAACGTCCTGGCCTGGTTCCCACACCCAAGGTGGCAGCCAGAACAACTCATACTTTCTTTCAAGGTCTCTGGGAACTACTTGCATTGCCACCCAGACTTTGGGGCTGCGGGCTTACCTGGCCACTCTATCCTCACAAGCACCTTTTGTTCTCTTTCTCCCAGCACCGGCCTCCAAAAATTCCAATCGTCCTGGCCTGGCTCCTACAACCCAAGGCGGTAGCCAGAATAACTCTTGCTTGTTTTCAAGGTCTCTGGGAACTACTTGCATTGTCACCCAGACTTTGGGGCTGCGGGCTTTCCTGGCCACTCTGTCCTCACAAGCAACTTTTTTCTTTATCATTTTCCTGCACCGGGCCATAAAAATTCCTGCCGTCAGGAGCTGACTCCAACAACCAAGGTGGCAGCGAGAACATCTTTAGATTTTTAGGAATTCCTCTGGGAACATTTTGCATTGCCACCCAGACTTTGGGGCTGCGGGCTTACCTGGCCACTCTATCCTCACAAGCACCTTTTGTTCACTTTCTCCCAGCACCGGCCTCCAAAAATTCCAAACGTCCTGGCCTGGTTCCCACACCCAAGTTGGCAGCCAGAACAACTCTTGCTTGTTTTCAAGGTCTCTGGGAACTACTTGCATTGCCACCCAGACTTTGGGGCTGCGGGCTTACTTGGCCACTCTATCGTCAAAAGCACCTTTTGTTCTCTTTCTCCCAGCACCGGCCTCCAAAAATTCCAATCGTCCTGGCCTGGCTCCTACAACCCAAGGCGGTAGCCAGAATAACTCTTGCTTGTTTTCAAGGTCTCTGGGAACTACTTGCATTGCCACCCAGACTTTGGGGCTGTGCGCTTTCCTGGCCACTCTATCCTCAAAAGAACCTTTTGTTCACTTTCTCCCAGCACCGGCCTCCAAAAATTCCAAACGATAGGAGCTGACTCCACAACCCAGGTGGCAGCCAGAACACCTCCTGCTTCTTTTGAACGTCTCTGAGAACTACTTGCATTGCCACCCAGACTTCGGGGCTGTGGGCTTTTCTGACCACTCTATCCTCAAAAGCACCTTTTGTTCACTTTTTCCCAACACCGCCCTCCAATATGCCCATCGTCCTGGCCTGGCTCCCAAAACCAAGGTAGCAGAAAGAACAACTCTTGCTTGTTTTCAAGGTCTCTGGGAACTACTTGCATTGCTACCCAGACTTTGGGGCTGTGGGCTTTCCTGGCCACTCTGTCCTCACAAGAACCTTTTGTTCACTTTCTCCCAGCACCGGCCTCCAAAAATTCCAAACGTCCTGGCCTGGTTCCCACACCCAAGGTGGCAGCCAGAACAACTCATACTTTCTTTCAAGGTCTCTGGGAACTACTTGCATTGCCACCCAGACTTTGGGGCTGCGGGCTTACTTGGCCACTCTATCGTCAAAAGCACCTTTTGTTCTCTTTCTCCCAGCACCGGCCTCCAAAAATTCCAATCGTCCTGGCCTGGCTCCTACAACCCAAGGCGGTAGCCAGAATAACTCTTGCTTGTTTTCAAGGTCTCTGGGAACTACTTGCATTGCCACCCAGACTTTGGGGCTGTGCGCTTTCCTGGCCACTCTATCCTCAAAAGAACCTTTTGTTCACTTTCTCCCAGCACCGGCCTCCAAAAATTCCAAACGATAGGAGCTGACTCCACAACCCAGGTGGCAGCCAGAACACCTCCTGCTTCTTTTGAACGTCTCTGAGAACTACTTGCATTGCCACCCAGACTTCGGGGCTGTGGCCTTTTCTGACCACTCTATCCTCAAAAGCACCTTTTGTTCACTTTTTCCCAACACCGCCCTCCAATATGCCGATCGTCCTGGCCTGGCTCCCAAAACCAAGGTAGCAGAAAGAACAACTCTTGCTTTCTTTCAAGGTCTCTGGGAACTACTTGCATTGCTACCCAGACTTTGGGGCTGCGGGCTTACCTGGCCACTCTATCGTCAAAAGCACCTTTTGTTCACTTTCTCCCAGCACCGGCCTCCAAAAATTCCAATCGTCCTGGCCTGGCTCCTACAACCCAAGGCGGTAGCCAGAATAACTCTTGCTTGTTTTCAAGGTCTCTGGGAACTACTTGCATTGCCACCCAGACTTTGGGGCTGCGGGCTTACTTGGCCACTCTATCCTCAAAAGAACCTTTTGTTCACTTTCTCCCAGCACCGGCCTCCAAAAATTCCAAACTATAGGAGCTGACTCCACAACCCAGGTGGCAGCCAGAACACCTCCTGCTTCTTTTGAACGTCTCTGAGAACTACTTGCATTGCCACCCAGACTTCGGGGCTGTGGGCTTTTCTGACCACTCTATCCTCAAAAGCACCTTTTGTTCACTTTTTCCCAAAACCGCCCTCCAATATGCCGATCGTCCTGGCCTGGCTCCCAAAACCAAGGTAGCAGAAAGAACAACTCTTGCTTTCTTTCAAGGTCTCTGGGAACTACTTGCATTGCCACCCAGACTTTGGGGCTGCGGGCTTACCTGGCCACTCTATCGTCAAAAGCACCTTTTGTTCTCTTTCTCCCAGCACCGGCCTCCAAAAATTCCAAACGTCCTGGCCTGGTTCCCACACCCAAGGTGGCAGGCAGAACAACTCTTGCTTTCTTTCAAGGTCTCTGGGAACATTTTGCATTGCCACCCAGACTTTGGGGCTGCGGGCTTACCTGGCCACTCTATCCTCACAAGCACCTTTTGTTCACTTTCTCCCAGCACCGGCCTCCAAAAATTCCAAACGTCCTGGCCTGGTTCCCACACCCAAGTTGGCAGCCAGAACAACTCTTGCTTGTTTTCAAGGTCTCTGGGAACTACTTGCATTGCCACCCAGACTTTGGGGCTGCGGGCTTTTCTGACCACTCTATCCTCAAAAGCACCTTTTTTTCACTTTTTCCCAACACCGCCCTCCAATATGCCGATCGTCCTGGCCTGGCTCCCAAAACCAAGGTAGCAGAAAGAACAACTCTTGCTTGTTTTCAAGGTCTCTGGGAACTACTTGCATTGCCACCCAGACTTTGGGGCTGCGGGCTTTCCTGGCCGCTCTGTCCTCACAAGAAACTTTTTTCTTTATCATTTTCCTGCACCGGGCCATAAAAATTCCTGCCGTCAGGAGCTGACTCCAACAACCAAGGTGGCAGCCAGAACATCTTTAGATTTTTAGGAACTCCTCTGGGAACAATTTGCATTGCCACCCAGACTTTGGGGCTGCGGGCTTACCTGGCCACTCTATCGTCAAAAGCACCTTTTGTTCTCTTTCTCCCAGCACCGGCCTCCAAAAATTCCAATCGTCCTGGCCTGGCTCCTACAACCCAAGGCGGTAGCCAGAATAACTCTTGCTTGTTTTCAAGGTCTCTGGGAACTACTTGCATTGCCACCCAGACTTTGGGGCTGTGGGCTTTCCTGGCCACTCTGTCCTCACAAGAACCTTTTGTTAACTTTCTCCCAGCACCGGCCTCCAAAAATTCCAAACGTCCTGGCCTGGTTCCCACACCCAAGGTGGCAGCCAGAACAACTCATACTTTCTTTCAAGGTCTCTGGGAACTACTTGCATTGCCACCCAGACTTTGGGGCTGCGGGCTTACTTGGCCACTCTATCGTCAAAAGCACCTTTTGTTCTCTTTCTCCCAGCACCGGCCTCCAAAAATTCCAATCGTCCTGGCCTGGCTCCTACAACCCAAGGCGGTAGCCAGAATAACTCTTGCTTGTTTTCAAGGTCTCTGGGAACTACTTGCATTGCCACCCAGACTTTGGGGCTGTGCGCTTTCCTGGCCACTCTATCCTCAAAAGAACCTTTTGTTCACTTTCTCCCAGCACCGGCCTCCAAAAATTCCAAACGATAGGAGCTGACTCCACAACCCAGGTGGCAGCCAGAACACCTCCTGCTTCTTTTGAACGTCTCTGAGAACTACTTGCATTGCCACCCAGACTTCGGGGCTGTGGGCTTTTCTGACCACTCTATCCTCAAAAGCACCTTTTGTTCACTTTTTCCCAAAACCGCCCTCCAATATGCCGATCGTCCTGGCCTGGCTCCCAAAACCAAGGTAGCAGCCAGAACAACTCTTGCTTTCTTTCAAGGTCTCTGGGAACTACTTGCATTACTACCCAGACTTTGGGGCTGAGTGCTTTCCTGGCCACTCTATCCAAAAAAGCACCTTTTGTTCACTTTTTCCCAACACCGGCCTCCAATATGCCGATCGTCCTGGTCTGGCTCCCAAAACCAAGGTAGCAGCCAGAACAACTCTTGCTTTTTTTAAAGTCTCTGGGAACTACTTGCATTTTCACCCAGAGTTTGGGGCTGCGGGCTTTCCTGGCCACTCTGTCCTCACAAGCAACTATTTTCTTTATCATTTTCCTGTACCGGGCCATAAAAACTCCTGCCGTCAGGAGCTGACTCCAACAACCAAGGTGGCAGCCAGAACATCTTTAGATTTTTAGGAATTCCTCTGGGAACTATTTGCATTGCCACCCAGACTTTGGGGCTGCGGGCTTACCTGGCCACTCTATCGTCAAAAGCACCTTTTGTTCTCTTTCTCCCAGCACCGGCCTCCAAAAATTCCAATCGTCCTGGCCTGGCTCCTACAACCCAGGTGGCAGCCAGAACACCTCCTGCTTCTTTTGAACGTCTCTGAGAACTACGTGCATTGCCACCCAGACTTTGGGGCTGCGGGCTTTCCTGGCCACTCTATCCACAAAAGCACCTTTTGTTCACTTTCTCCCAGCACCGGCCTCCAAAAATTCCAAACGTCCTGGCCTGGTTCCCACACCCAAGGTGGCAGCCAGAACAACTCATACTTTCTTTCAAGGTCTCTGGGAACTACTTGCATTGCCACCCAGACTTTGGGGCTGCGGGCTTACTTGGCCACTCTATCCTCACAAGCACCTTTTGTTCTCTTTCTCCCAGCACCGGCCTCCAAAAATTCCAAACGTCCTGGCCTGGCTCCTACAACCCAAGGTGGCAGCCAGAACAACTCTTACTTTCTTTCAAGGTCTCTGGGAACTACTTGCATTGCCACCCAGAGTTTTGGGCTGCGGGCTTTCCTGGCCGCTCTGTCCTCACAAGAAACTTTTTTCTTTATCATTTTCCTGCACCGGGCCATAAAAATTCCTGCCGTCAGGAGCTGACTCCAACAACCAAGGTGGCAGCCAGAACATCTTTAGATTTTTAGGAACTCCTCTGGGAACTACTTGCATTGCCACCCAGACTTTGGGGCTGCGGGCTTTCCTGGCCACTCTATCCACAAAAGCACCTTTTGTTCACTTTTTCCCAACACCGGCCTCCAATATGCCGATCGTCCTGGCCTGGCTCCCAAAACCAAGGTAGCAGCCAGAACAACTCTTGCTTTTTTTAAAGTCTCTGGGAACTACTTGCATTTTCACCCAGAGTTTGGGGCTGCGGGCTTTCCTGGCCACTCTGTCCTCACAAGCAACTATTTTCTTTATCATTTTCCTGCACCGGGCCATAAAAACTCCTGCCGTCAGGAGCTGACTCCAACAACCAAGGTGGCAGCCAGAACATCTTTAGATTTTTAGGAATTCCTCTGGGAACTATTTGCATTGCCACCCAGACTTTGGGGCTGCGGGCTTACCTGGCCACTCTATCGTCAAAAGCACCTTTTGTTCTCTTTCTCCCAGCACCGGCCTCCAAAAATTCCAAACGTCCTGGCCTGGTTCCCACACCCAAGGTGGCAGCCAGAACAACTCATACTTTCTTTCAAGGTCTCTGGGAACTACTTGCATTGCCACCCAGACTTTGGGGCTGTGCGCTTTCCTGGCCACTCTATCCTCAAAAGCACCTTTTGTTCACTTTCTCCCAGCACCGGCCTCCAAAAATTCCAAATGATAGGAGCTGACTCCACAACCCAGGTGGCAGCCAGAACACCTCCTGCTTCTTTTGAACGTCTCTGAGAACTACTTGCATTGCCACCCAGACTTCGGGGCTGCGGGCTTTTCTGACCACTCTATCCTCAAAAGCACCTTTTGTTCACTTTTTCCCAACACCGCCCTCCAATATGCCGATCGTCCTGGCCTGGCTCCCAAAACCAAGAGAGCAGAAAGAACAACTCTTGCTTTCTTTCAAGGTCTCTGGGAACTACTTGCATTGCTACCCAGACTTTGGGGCTGCGGGCTTACTTGGCCACTCTATCGTCAAAAGCACCTTTTGTTCTCTTTCTCCCAGCACCGGCCTCCAAAAATTCCAATCGTCCTGGCCTGGCTCCTACAACCCAAGGCGGTAGCCAGAATAACTCTTGCTTGTTTTCAAGGTCTCTGGGAACTACTTGCATTGCCACCCAGACTTTGGGGCTGCGGGCTTACCTGGCCACTCTATCCTCACAAGCACCTTTTGTTCACTTTCTCCCAGCACCGGCCTCCAAAAATTCCAAACGATAGGAGCTGACTCCACAACCCAGGTGGCAGCCAGAACACCTCCTGCTTCTTTTGAACATCTCTGAGAACTACTTGCATTGCCACCCAGACTTTGGGGCTGAGTGCTTTCCTGGCCACTCTATCCTCAAAAGCACCTTTTTTTCACTTTTTCCCAACACCGCCCTCCAATATGCCGATCGTCCTGGTCTGGCTCCCAAAACCAAGGTAGCAGCCAGAACAACTCTTGCTTTTTTTAAAGTCTCTGGGAACTACTTGCATTTTCACCCAGAGTTTGGGGCTGCGGGCTTTCCTGGCCACTCTGTCCTCACAAGCAACTATTTTCTTTATCATTTTCCTGTACCGGGCCATAAAAATTCCTGCCGTCAGGAGCTGACTCCAACAACCAAGGTGGCAGCCAGAACATCTTTAGATTTTTAGGAATTCCTCTGGGAATTATTTGCATTGCCACCCAGACTTTGGGGCTGCGGGCTTACTTGGCCACTCTATCCTCACAAGCACCTTTTGTTCTCTTTCTCCCAGCACCGGCCTCCAAAAATTCCAATCGTCCTGGCCTGGCTCCTACAACCCAGGTGGCAGCCAGAACACCTCCTGCTTCTTTTGAACGTCTCTGAGAACTACTTGCATTGCCACCCAGACTTTGGGGCTGTGGGCTTTCCTGGCCACTCTGTCCTCACAAGAACCTTTTGTTCACTTTCTCCCAGCACCGGCCTCCAAAAATTCCAAACGTCCTGGCCTGGTTCCCACACCCAAGGTGGCAGCCAGAACAACTCATACTTTCTTTCAAGGTCTCTGGGAACTACTTGCATTGCCACCCAGACTTTGGGGCTGCGGGCTTACTTGGCCACTCTATCGTCAAAAGCACCTTTTGTTCTCTTTCTCCCAGCACCGGCCTCCAAAAATTCCAATCGTCCTGGCCTGGCTCCTACAACCCAAGGCGGTAGCCAGAATAACTCTTGCTTGTTTTCAAGGTCTCTGGGAACTACTTGCATTGCCACCCAGACTTTGGGGCTGTGCGCTTTCCTGGCCACTCTATCCTCACAAGCACCTTTTGTTCACTTTCTCCCAGCACCGGCCTCCAAAAATTCCAAACGTCCTGGCCTGGTTCCCACACCCAAGGTGGCAGCCAGAACAACTCATACTTTCTTTCAAGGTCTCTGGGAACTACTTGCATTGCCACCCAGACTTTGGGGCTGCGGGCTTACCTGGCCACTCTATCCTCACAAGCACCTTTTGTTCTCTTTCTCCCAGCACCGGCCTCCAAAAATTCCAATCGTCCTGGCCTGGCTCCTACAACCCAAGGCGGTAGCCAGAATAACTCTTGCTTGTTTTCAAGGTCTCTGGGAACTACTTGCATTGTCACCCAGACTTTGGGGCTGCGGGCTTTCCTGGCCACTCTGTCCTCACAAGCAACTTTTTTCTTTATCATTTTCCTGCACCGGGCCATAAAAATTCCTGCCGTCAGGAGCTGACTCCAACAACCAAGGTGGCAGCGAGAACATCTTTAGATTTTTAGGAATTCCTCTGGGAACATTTTGCATTGCCACCCAGACTTTGGGGCTGCGGGCTTACCTGGCCACTCTATCCTCACAAGCACCTTTTGTTCACTTTCTCCCAGCACCGGCCTCCAAAAATTCCAAACGTCCTGGCCTGGTTCCCACACCCAAGTTGGCAGCCAGAACAACTCTTGCTTGTTTTCAAGGTCTCTGGGAACTACTTGCATTGCCACCCAGACTTTGGGGCTGCGGGCTTACTTGGCCACTCTATCCTCACAAGCACCTTTTGTTCTCTTTCTCCCAGCACCGGCCTCCAAAAATTCCAATCGTCCTGGCCTGGCTCCTACAACCCAAGGCGGTAGCCAGAATAACTCTTGCTTGTTTTCAAGGTCTCTGGGAACTACTTGCATTGCCACCCAGACTTTGGGGCTGTGCGCTTTCCTGGCCACTCTATCCTCAAAAGAACCTTTTGTTCACTTTCTCCCAGCACCGGCCTCCAAAAATTCCAAACGATAGGAGCTGACTCCACAACCCAGGTGGCAGCCAGAACACCTCCTGCTTCTTTTGAACGTCTCTGAGAACTACTTGCATTGCCACCCAGACTTCGGGGCTGTGGGCTTTTCTGACCACTCTATCCTCAAAAGCACCTTTTGTTCACTTTTTCCCAACACCGCCCTCCAATATGCCGATCGTCCTGGCCTGGCTCCCAAAACCAAGGTAGCAGAAAGAACAACTCTTGCTTGTTTTCAAGGTCTCTGGGAACTACTTGCATTGCTACCCAGACTTTGGGGCTGTGGGCTTTCCTGGCCACTCTGTCCTCACAAGAACCTTTTGTTCACTTTCTCCCAGCACCGGCCTCCAAAAATTCCAAACGTCCTGGCCTGGTTCCCACACCCAAGGTGGCAGCCAGAACAACTCATACTTTCTTTCAAGGTCTCTGGGAACTACTTGCATTGCCACCCAGACTTTGGGGCTGCGGGCTTACTTGGCCACTCTATCGTCAAAAGCACCTTTTGTTCTCTTTCTCCCAGCACCGGCCTCCAAAAATTCCAAACGTCCTGGCCTGGTTCCCACACCCAAGGTGGCAGGCAGAACAACTCTTGCTTTCTTTCAAGGTCTCTGGGAACTACTTGCATTGCTACCCAGACTTTGGGGCTGCGGGCTTACCTGGCCACTCTATCCTCACAAGCACCTTTTGTTCACTTTCTCCCAGCACCGGCCTCCAAAAATTCCAATCGTCCTGGCCTGGCTCCTACAACCCAAGGCGGTAGCCAGAACAACTCTTACTTTCTTTCAAGGTCTCTGGGAACTACTTGCATTGTCACCCAGAGTTTGGGGCTGCGGGCTTTCCTGGCCACTCTGTCCTCACAAGCAACTTTTTTCTTTATCATTTTCCTGCACTGGGCCATAAAAATTCCTGCCGTCAGGAGCTGACTCCAACAACCAAGGTGGCAGCCAGAACATCTTTAGATTTTTAGGAATTCCTCTGGGAACATTTTGCATTGCCAGCCGGACTTTGGGGCTGCGGGCTTACCTGGCCACTCTATCGTCAAAAGCACCTTTTGTTCTCTTTCTCCCAGCACCGGCCTCCAAAAATTCCAATCGTCGTGGCCTGGCTCCTACAACCCAAGGCGGTAGCCAGAATAACTCTTGCTTGTTTTCAAGGTCTCTGGGAACTACTTGCATTGCCACCCAGACTTTGGGGCTGCGGGCTTACTTGGCCACTCTATCCTCACAAGCACCTTTTGTTCTCTTTCTCCCAGCACCGGCCTCCAAAAATTCCAAACGTCCTGGCCTGGCTCCTACAACCCAAGGTGGCAGCCAGAACAACTCTTACTTTCTTTCAAGGTCTCTGGGAACTACTTGCATTGCCACCCAGAGTTTTGGGCTGCGGGCTTTCCTGGCCGCTCTGTCCTCACAAGAAACTTTTTTCTTTATCATTTTCCTGCACCGGGCCATAAAAATTCCTGCCGTCAGGAGCTGACTCCAACAACCAAGGTGGCAGCCAGAACATCTTTGGATTTTTAGGAACTCCTCTGGGAACTACTTGCATTGCAACCCAGACTTTGGGGCTGCGGGCTTTCCTGGCCACTCTATCCACAAAAGCACCTTTTGTTCACTTTTTCCCAACACCGGCCTCCAATATGCCGATCGTCCTGGCCTGGCTCCCAAAACCAAGGTAGCAGACAGAACAACTCTTGCTTTTTTTAAAGTCTCTGGGAACTACTTGCATTTTCACCCAGAGTTTGGGGCTGCGGGCTTTCCTGGCCACTCTGTCCTCACAAGCAACTTTTTTCTTTATCATTTTCCTGCACTGGGCCATAAAAACTCCTGCCGTCAGGAGCTGACTCCAACAACCAAGGTGGCAGCCAGAACATCTTTAGATTTTTAGGAATTTCTCTGGGAACAATTTGCATTGCCACCCAGACTTTGGGGCTGCGGGCT
The DNA here is from genome assembly GCF_964106895.1 of Numenius arquata. Classification (NCBI taxonomy): domain Eukaryota; kingdom Metazoa; phylum Chordata; class Aves; order Charadriiformes; family Scolopacidae; genus Numenius; species Numenius arquata. Next base: position 34,758,353 of record NC_133581.1, read on the forward strand.
TACCTGGCCACTCTATCGTCAAAAGCACCTTTTGTTCTCTTTCTCCCAGCACCGGCCTCCAAAAATTCCAATCGTCCTGGCCTGGCTCCTACAACCCAAGGCGGTAGCCAGAATAACTCTTGCTTGTTTTCAAGGTCTCTGGGAACTACTTGCATTGCCACCCAGACTTTGGGGCTGCGGGCTTTCCTGGCCACTCTGTCCTCACAAGCAACTTTTTTCTTTATCATTTTCCTGCACCGGGCCATAAAAATTCCTGCCGTCAGGAGCTGACTCCAACAACCAAGGTGGCAGCGAGAACATCTTTAGATTTTTAGGAATTCCTCTGGGAACATTTTGCATTGCCACCCAGACTTTGGGGCTGCGGGCTTACCTGGCCACTCTATCCTCACAAGCACCTTTTGTTCACTTTCTCCCAGCACCGGCCTCCAAAAATTCCAAACGTCCTGGCCTGGTTCCCACACCCAAGTTGGCAGCCAGAATAACTCTTGCTTGTTTTCAAGGTCTCTGGGAACTACTTGCATTGCCACCCAGACTTTGGGGCTGCGGGCTTACTTGGCCACTCTATCCTCACAAGCACCTTTTGTTCTCTTTCTCCCAGCACCGGCCTCCAAAAATTCCAATCGTCCTGGCCTGGCTCCTACAACCCAAGGCGGTAGCCAGAATAACTCTTGCTTGTTTTCAAGGTCTCTGGGAACTACTTGCATTGCTACCCAGACTTTGGGGCTGTGGGCTTTCCTGGCCACTCTGTCCTCACAAGAACCTTTTGTTCACTTTCTCCCAGCACCGGCCTCCAAAAATTCCAAACGTCCTGGCCTGGTTCCCACACCCAAGGTGGCAGCCAGAACAACTCATACTTTCTTTCAAGGTCTCTGGGAACTACTTGCATTGCCACCCAGACTTTGGGGCTGTGCGCTTTCCTGGCCACTCTATCCTCAAAAGAACCTTTTGTTCACTTTCTCCCAGCACCGGCCTCCAAAAATTCCAAACGATAGGAGCTGACTCCACAACCCAGGTGGCAGCCAGAACACCTCCTGCTTCTTTTGAACGTCTCTGAGAACTACTTGCATTGCCACCCAGACTTCGGGGCTGTGGGCTTTTCTGACCACTCTATCCTCAAAAGCACCTTTTGTTCACTTTTTCCCAAAACCGCCCTCCAATATGCCGATCGTCCTGGCCTGGCTCCCAAAACCAAGGTAGCAGAAAGAACAACTCTTGCTTTCTTTCAAGGTCTCTGGGAACTACTTGCATTGCTACCCAGACTTTGGGGCTGAGTGCTTTCCTGGCCACTCTATCCAAAAAAGCACCTTTTGTTCACTTTTTCCCAACACCGCCCTCCAATATGCCGATCGTCCTGGTCTGGCTCCCAAAACCAAGGTAGCAGCCAGAACAACTCTTGCTTTTTTTAAAGTCTCTGGGAACTACTTGCATTTTCACCCAGAGTTTGGGGCTGCGGGCTTTCCTGGCCACTCTGTCCTCACAAGCAACTATTTTCTTTATCATTTTCCTGTACCGGGCCATAAAAATTCCTGCCGTCAGGAGCTGACTCCAACAACCAAGGTGGCAGCCAGAACATCTTTAGATTTTTAGGAATTCCTCTGGAAACTATTTGCATTGCCACCCAGACTTTGGGGCTGCGGGCTTACTTGGCCACTTTATCCTCACAAGCACCTTTTGTTCTCTTTCTCCCAGCACCGGCCTCCAAAAATTCCAATCGTCCTGGCCTGGCTCCTACAACCCAGGTGGCAGCCTGAACACCTCCTGCTTCTTTTGAACGTCTCTGAGAACTACTTGCATTGCCACCCAGACTTTGGGGCTGCGGGCTTTCCTGGCCGCTCTGTCCTCACAAGAAACTTTTTTCTTTATCATTTTCCTGCACCGGGCCATAAAAATTCCTGCCGTCAGGAGCTGACTCCAACAACCAAGGTGGCAGCCAGAACATCTTTAGATTTTTAGGAACTCCTCTGGGAACAATTTGCATTGCCACCCAGACTTTGGGGCTGCGGGCTTACCTGGCCACTCTATCGTCAAAAGCACCTTTTGTTCTCTTTCTCCCAGCACCGGCCTCCAAAAATTCCAATCGTCCTGGCCTGGCTCCTACAACCCAAGGCGGTAGCCAGAATAACTCTTGCTTGTTTTCAAGGTCTCTGGGAACTACTTGCATTGCCACCCAGACTTTGGGGCTGTGGGCTTTCCTGGCCACTCTATCCTCACAAGAACCTTTTGTTAACTTTCTCCCAGCACCGGCCTCCAAAAATTCCAAACGTCCTGGCCTGGTTCCCACACCCAAGGTGGCAGCCAGAACAACTCATACTTTCTTTCAAGGTCTCTGGGAACTACTTGCATTGCCACCCAGACTTTGGGGCTGCGGGCTTACTTGGCCACTCTATCGTCAAAAGCACCTTTTGTTCTCTTTCTCCCAGCACCGGCCTCCAAAAATTCCAATCGTCCTGGCCTGGCTCCTACAACCCAAGGCGGTAGCCAGAATAACTCTTGCTTGTTTTCAAGGTCTCTGGGAACTACTTGCATTGCCACCCAGACTTTGGGGCTGTGCGCTTTCCTGGCCACTCTATCCTCAAAAGCACCTTTTGTTCACTTTCTCCCAGCACCGGCCTCCAAAAATTCCAAACGATAGGAGCTGACTCCACAACCCAGGTGGCAGCCAGAACACCTCCTGCTTCTTTTGAACGTCTCTGAGAACTACTTGCATTGCCACCCAGACTTCGGGGCTGTGGGCTTTTCTGACCACTCTATCCTCAAAAGCACCTTTTGTTCACTTTTTCCCAAAACCGCCCTCCAATATGCCGATCGTCCTGGCCTGGCTCCCAAAACCAAGGTAGCAGCCAGAACAACTCTTGCTTTCTTTCAAGGTCTCTGGGAACTACTTGCATTGCTACCCAGACTTTGGGGCTGAGTGCTTTCCTGGCCACTCTATCCAAAAAAGCACCTTTTGTTCACTTTTTCCCAACACCGGCCTCCAATATGCCGATCGTCCTGGTCTGGCTCCCAAAACCAAGGTAGCAGCCAGAACAACTCTTGCTTTTTTTAAAGTCTCTGGGAACTACTTGCATTTTCACCCAGAGTTTGGGGCTGCGGGCTTTCCTGGCCACTCTGTCCTCACAAGCAACTATTTTCTTTATCATTTTCCTGTACCGGGCCATAAAAACTCCTGCCGTCAGGAGCTGACTCCAACAACCAAGGTGGCAGCCAGAACATCTTTAGATTTTTAGGAATTCCTCTGGGAACTATTTGCATTGCCACCCAGACTTTGGGGCTGCGGGCTTTCCTGGCCACTCTATCCACAAAAGCACCTTTTGTTCACTTTCTCCCAGCACCGGCCTCCAAAAATTCCAAACGTCCTGGCCTGGTTCCCACACCCAAGGTGGCAGCCAGAACAACTCATACTTTCTTTCAAGGTCTCTGGGAACTACTTGCATTGCCACCCAGACTTTGGGGCTGCGGGCTTACTTGGCCACTCTATCCTCACAAGCACCTTTTGTTCTCTTTCTCCCAGCACCGGCCTCCAAAAATTCCAAACGTCCTGGCCTGGCTCCTACAACCCAAGGTGGCAGCCAGAACAACTCTTACTTTCTTTCAAGGTCTCTGGGAACTACTTGCATTGCCACCCAGAGTTTTGGGCTGCGGGCTTTCCTGGCCGCTCTGTCCTCACAAGAAACTTTTTTCTTTATCATTTTCCTGCACCGGGCCATAAAAATTCCTGCCGTCAGGAGCTGACTCCAACAACCAAGGTGGCAGCCAGAACATCTTTAGATTTTTAGGAACTCCTCTGGGAACTACTTGCATTGCAACCCAGACTTTGGGGCTGCGGGCTTTCCTGGCCACTCTATCCACAAAAGCACCTTTTGTTCACTTTTTCCCAACACCGGCCTCCAATATGCCGATCGTCCTGGCCTGGCTCCCAAAACCAAGGTAGCAGCCAGAACAACTCTTGCTTTTTTTAAAGTCTCTGGGAACTACTTGCATTTTCACCCAGACTTTGGGGCTGCGGGCTTTCCTGGCCACTCTGTCCTCACAAGCAACTATTTTCTTTATCATTTTCCTGCACCGGGCCATAAAAACTCCTGCCGTCAGGAGCTGACTCCAACAACCAAGGTGGCAGCCAGAACATCTTTAGATTTTTAGGAATTCCTCTGGGAACTATTTGCATTGCCACCCAGACTTTGGGGCTGCGGGCTTACCTGGCCACTCTATCGTCAAAAGCACCTTTTGTTCTCTTTCTCCCAGCACCGGCCTCCAAAAATTCCAAACGTCCTGGCCTGGTTCCCACACCCAAGGTGGCAGCCAGAACAACTCATACTTTCTTTCAAGGTCTCTGGGAACTACTTGCATTGCCACCCAGACTTTGGGGCTGTGCGCTTTCCTGGCCACTCTATCCTCAAAAGCACCTTTTGTTCACTTTCTCCCAGCACCGGCCTCCAAAAATTCCAAATGATAGGAGCTGACTCCACAACCCAGGTGGCAGCCAGAACACCTCCTGCTTCTTTTGAACGTCTCTGAGAACTACTTGCATTGCCACCCAGACTTCGGGGCTGCGGGCTTTTCTGACCACTCTATCCTCAAAAGCACCTTTTGTTCACTTTTTCCCAACACCGCCCTCCAATATGCCGATCGTCCTGGCCTGGCTCCCAAAACCAAGAGAGCAGAAAGAACAACTCTTGCTTTCTTTCAAGGTCTCTGGGAACTACTTGCATTGCTACCCAGACTTTGGGGCTGCGGGCTTACTTGGCCACTCTATCGTCAAAAGCACCTTTTGTTCTCTTTCTCCCAGCACCGGCCTCCAAAAATTCCAATCGTCCTGGCCTGGCTCCTACAACCCAAGGCGGTAGCCAGAATAACTCTTGCTTGTTTTCAAGGTCTCTGGGAACTACTTGCATTGCCACCCAGACTTTGGGGCTGTGCGCTTTCCTGGCCACTCTATCCTCAAAAGAACCTTTTGTTCACTTTCTCCCAGCACCGGCCTCCAAAAATTCCAAACGATAGGAGCTGACTCCACAACCCAGGTGGCAGCCAGAACACCTCCTGCTTCTTTTGAACATCTCTGAGAACTACTTGCATTGCCACCCAGACTTTGGGGCTGAGTGCTTTCCTGGCCACTCTATCCTCAAAAGCACCTTTTGTTCACTTTTTCCCAACACCGCCCTCCAATATGCCGATCGTCCTGGTCTGGCTCCCAAAACCAAGGTAGCAGCCAGAACAACTCTTGCTTTTTTTAAAGTCTCTGGGAACTACTTGCATTTTCACCCAGAGTTTGGGGCTGCGGGCTTTCCTGGCCACTCTGTCCTCACAAGCAACTATTTTCTTTATCATTTTCCTGTACCGGGCCATAAAAATTCCTGCCGTCAGGAGCTGACTCCAACAACCAAGGTGGCAGCCAGAACATCTTTAGATTTTTAGGAATTCCTCTGGGAACTATTTGCATTGCCACCCAGACTTTGGGGCTGCGGGCTTACTTGGCCACTCTATCCTCACAAGCACCTTTTGTTCTCTTTCTCCCAGCACCGGCCTCCAAAAATTCCAATCGTCCTGGCCTGGCTCCTACAACCCAGGTGGCAGCCAGAACACCTCCTGCTTCTTTTGAACGTCTCTGAGAACTACTTGCATTGCCACCCAGACTTTGGGGCTGTGGGCTTTCCTGGCCACTCTGTCCTCACAAGAACCTTTTGTTCACTTTCTCCCAGCACCGGCCTCCAAAAATTCCAAACGTCCTGGCCTGGTTCCCACACCCAAGGTGGCAGCCAGAACAACTCATACTTTCTTTCAAGGTCTCTGGGAACTACTTGCATTGCCACCCAGACTTTGGGGCTGCGGGCTTACTTGGCCACTCTATCGTCAAAAGCACCTTTTGTTCTCTTTCTCCCAGCACCGGCCTCCAAAAATTCCAATCGTCCTGGCCTGGCTCCTACAACCCAAGGCGGTAGCCAGAATAACTCTTGCTTGTTTTCAAGGTCTCTGGGAACTACTTGCATTGCCACCCAGACTTTGGGGCTGTGCGCTTTCCTGGCCACTCTATCCTCAAAAGAACCTTTTGTTCACTTTCTCCCAGCACCGGCCTCCAAAAATTCCAAACGATAGGAGCTGACTCCACAACCCAGGTGGCAGCCAGAACACCTCCTGCTTCTTTTGAACATCTCTGAGAACTACTTGCATTGCCACCCAGACTTCGGGGCTGTGGGCTTTTCTGACCACTCTATCCTCAAAAGCACCTTTTGTTCACTTTTTCCCAAAACCGCCCTCCAATATGCCGATCGTCCTGGCCTGGCTCCCAAAACCAAGGTAGCAGAAAGAACAACTCTTGCTTTCTTTCAAGGTCTCTGGGAACTACTTGCATTGCTACCCAGACTTTGGGGCTGAGTGCTTTCCTGGCCACTCTATCCAAAAAAGCACCTTTTGTTCACTTTTTCCCAACACCGCCCTCCAATATGCCGATCGTCCTGGTCTGGCTCCCAAAACCAAGGTAGCAGCCAGAACAACTCTTGCTTTTTTTAAAGTCTCTGGGAACTACTTGCATTTTCACCCAGAGTTTGGGGCTGCGGGCTTTCCTGGCCACTCTGTCCTCACAAGCAACTATTTTCTTTATCATTTTCCTGTACCGGGCCATAAAAACTCCTGCCGTCAGGAGCTGACTCCAACAACCAAGGTGGCAGCCAGAACATCTTTAGATTTTTAGGAATTCCTCTGGGAACTATTTGCATTGCCACCCAGACTTTGGGGCTGCGGGCTTACCTGGCCACTCTATCGTCAAAAGCACCTTTTGTTCTCTTTCTCCCAGCACCGGCCTCCAAAAATTCCAATCGTCCTGGCCTGGCTCCTACAACCCAAGGAGGTAGCCAGAATAACTCTTGCTTGTTTTCAAGGTCTCTGGGAACTACTTGCATTGCCACCCAGACTTTGGGGCTGCGGGCTTTCCTGGCCGCTCTGTCCTCACAAGAAACTTTTTTCTTTATCATTTTCCTGCACCGGGCCATAAAAATTCCTGCCGTCAGGAGCTGACTCCAACAACCAAGGTGGCAGCCAGAACATCTTTAGATTTTTAGGAACTCCTCTGGGAACTACTTGCATTGCAACCCAGACTTTGGGGCTGCGGGCTTTCCTGGCCACTCTATCCACAAAAGCACCTTTTGTTCACTTTTTCCCAACACCGGCCTCCAATATGCCGATCGTCCTGGCCTGGCTCCCAAAACCAAGGTAGCAGCCAGAACAACTCTTGCTTTTTTTAAAGTCTCTGGGAACTACTTGCATTTTCACCCAGAGTTTGGGGCTGCGGGCTTTCCTGGCCACTCTGTCCTCACAAGCAACTATTTTCTTTATCATTTTCCTGCACCGGGCCATAAAAACTCCTGCCGTCAGGAGCTGACTCCAACAACCAAGGTGGCAGCCAGAACATCTTTAGATTTTTAGGAATTCCTCTGGGAACTATTTGCATTGACACCCAGACTTTGGGGCTGCGGGCTTACCTGGCCACTCTATCCTCACAAGCACCTTTTGTTCTCTTTCTCCCAGCACCGGCCTCCAAAAATTCCAATCGTCCTGGCCTGGCTCCTACAACCCAAGGCGGTAGCCAGAATAACTCTTGCTTGTTTTCAAGGTCTCTGGGAACTACTTGCATTGCCACCCAGACTTTGGGGCTGCGGGCTTTCCTGGCCGCTCTGTCCTCACAAGAAACTTTTTTCTTTATCATTTTCCTGCACCGGGCCATAAAAATTCCTGCCTTCAGGAGCTGACTCCAACAACCAAGGTGGCAGCCAGAACAACTCTTGCTTTTTTTAAAGTCTCTGGGAACTACTTGCATTTTCACCCAGAGTTTGGGGCTGCGGGCTTTCCTGGCCACTCTGTCCTCACAAGCAACTATTTTCTTTATCATTTTCCTGTACCGGGCCATAAAAACTCCTGCCGTCAGGAGCTGACTCCAACAACCAAGGTGGCAGCCAGAACATCTTTAGATTTTTAGGAATTCCTCTGGGAACTATTTGCATTGCCACCCAGACTTTGGGGCTGCGGGCTTACCTGGCCACTCTATCGTCAAAAGCACCTTTTGTTCTCTTTCTCCCAGCACCGGCCTCCAAAAATTCCAATCGTCCTGGCCTGGCTCCTACAACCCAGGTGGCAGCCAGAACACCTCCTGCTTCTTTTGAACGTCTCTGAGAACTACTTGCATTGCCACCCAGACTTTGGGGCTGCGGGCTTTCCTGGCCTCTCTGTCCTCACAAGAAACTTTTTTCTTTATCATTTTCCTGCACCGGGCCATAAAAATTCCTGCCGTCAGGAGCTGACTCCAACAACCAAGGTGGCAGCCAGAACATCTTTAGATTTTTAGGAACTCCTCTGGGAACATTTTGCATTGCCACCCGGACTTTGGGGCTGCGGGCTTACCTGGCCACTCTATCCACAAAAGCACCTTTTGTTCACTTTCTCCCAGCACCGGCCTCCAAAAATTCCAATCGTCCTGGCCTGGCTCCTACAACCCAAGGCGGTAGCCAGAATAACTCTTGCTTGTTTTCAAGGTCTCTGGGAACTACTTGCATTGTCACCCAGACTTTGGGGCTGTGCGCTTTCCTGGCCACTCTATCCTCAAAAGCACCTTTTGTTCACTTTCTCCCAGCACCGGCCTCCAAAAATTCCAAACGTCCTGGCCTGGTTCCCACACCCAAGGTGGCAGCCAGAACAACTCATACTTTCTTTCAAGGTCTCTGGGAACTACTTGCATTGCCACCCAGACTTTGGGGCTGCGGGCTTACTTGGCCACTCTATCGTCAAAAGCACCTTTTGTTCTCTTTCTCCCAGCACCGGCCTCCAAAAATTCCAAACGTCCTGGCCTGGCTCCTACAACCCAAGGTGGCAGCCAGAACAACTCTTACTTTCTTTCAAGGTCTCTGGGAACTACTTGCATTGCCACCCAGAGTTTTGGGCTGCGGGCTTTCCTGGCCGCTCTGTCCTCACAAGAAACTTTTTTCTTTATCATTTTCCTGCACCGGGCCATAAAAATTCCTGCCGTCAGGAGCTGACTCCAACAACCAAGGTGGCAGCCAGAACATCTTTAGATTTTTAGGAATTCCTCTGGGAACATTTTGCATTGCCACCCAGACTTTGGGGCTGCGGGCTTACCTGGCCACTCTATCGTCAAAAGCACCTTTTGTTCTCTTTCTCCCAGCACCGGCCTCCAAAAATTCCAATCGTCCTGGCCTGGCTCCTACAACCCAAGGAGGTAGCCAGAATAACTCTTGCTTGTTTTCAAGGTCTCTGGGAACTACTTGCATTGCCACCCAGACTTTGGGGCTGCGGGCTTTCCTGGCCGCTCTGTCCTCACAAGAAACTTTTTTCTTTATCATTTTCCTGCACCGGGCCATAAAAATTCCTGCCGTCAGGAGCTGACTCCAACAACCAAGGTGGCAGCCAGAACATCTTTAGATTTTTAGGAACTCCTCTGGGAACTACTTGCATTGCAACCCAGACTTTGGGGCTGCGGGCTTTCCTGGCCACTCTATCCACAAAAGCACCTTTTGTTCACTTTTTCCCAACACCGGCCTCCAATATGCCGATCGTCCTGGCCTGGCTCCCAAAACCAAGGTAGCAGCCAGAACAACTCTTGCTTTTTTTAAAGTCTCTGGGAACTACTTGCATTTTCACCCAGAGTTTGGGGCTGCGGGCTTTCCTGGCCACTCTGTCCTCACAAGCAACTATTTTCTTTATCATTTTCCTGCACCGGGCCATAAAAACTCCTGCCGTCAGGAGCTGACTCCAACAACCAAGGTGGCAGCCAGAACATCTTTAGATTTTTAGGAATTCCTCTGGGAACTATTTGCATTGACACCCAGACTTTGGGGCTGCGGGCTTACCTGGCCACTCTATCCTCACAAGCACCTTTTGTTCTCTTTCTCCCAGCACCGGCCTCCAAAAATTCCAATCGTCCTGGCCTGGCTCCTACAACCCAAGGCGGTAGCCAGAATAACTCTTGCTTGTTTTCAAGGTCTCTGGGAACTACTTGCATTGCCACCCAGACTTTGGGGCTGCGGGCTTTCCTGGCCGCTCTGTCCTCACAAGAAACTTTTTTCTTTATCATTTTCCTGCACCGGGCCATAAAAATTCCTGCCTTCAGGAGCTGACTCCAACAACCAAGGTGGCAGCCAGAACAACTCTTGCTTTTTTTAAAGTCTCTGGGAACTACTTGCATTGCCACCCAGACTTTGGGGCTGCGGGCTTTCCTGGCCACTCTGTCCTCACAAGCAACTTTTTTCTTTATCATTTTCCTGCACTGGGCCATAAAAACTCCTGCCGTCAGGAGCTGACTCCAACAACCAAGGTGGCAGCCAGAACATCTTTAGATTTTTAGGAATTCCTCTGGGAACAATTTGCATTGCCACCCAGACTTTGGGGCTGCGGGCTTACCTGGCCACTCTATCGTCAAAAGCACCTTTTGTTCTCTTTCTCCCAGCACCGGCCTCCAAAAATTCCAATCGTCCTGGCCTGGCTCCTACAACCCAAGGCGGTAGCCAGAATAACTCTTGCTTGTTTTCAAGGTCTCTGGGAACTACTTGCATTGCCACCCAGACTTTGGGGCTGCGGGCTTTCCTGGCCGCTCTGTCCTCACAAGAAACTTTTTTCTTTATCATTTTCCTGCACCGGGCCATAAAAATTCCTGCCGTCAGGAGCTGACTCCAACAACCAAGGTGGCAGCCAGAACATCTTTAGATTTTTAGGAACTCCTCTGGGAACTACTTGCATTGCAACCCAGACTTTGGGGCTGCGGGCTTTCCTGGCCACTCTATCCACAAAAGCACCTTTTGTTCACTTTTTCCCAACACCGGCCTCCAATATGCCGATCGTCCTGGCCTGGCTCCCAAAACCAAGGTAGCAGCCAGAACAACTCTTGCTTTTTTTAAAGTCTCTGGGAACTACTTGCATTTTCACCCAGAGTTTGGGGCTGCGGGCTTTCCTGGCCACTCTGTCCTCACAAGCAACTTTTTTCTTTATCATTTTCCTGCACTGGGCCATAAAAACTCCTGCCGTCAGGAGCTGACTCCAACAACCAAGGTGGCAGCCAGAACATCTTTAGATTTTTAGGAATTCCTCTGGGAACAATTTGCATTGCCACCCAGACTTTGGGGCTGCGGGCTTACCTGGCCACTCTATCGTCAAAAGCACCTTTTGTTCTCTTTCTCCCAGCACCGGCCTCCAAAAATTCCAATCGTCCTGGCCTGGCTCCTACAACCCAAGGCGGTAGCCAGAATAACTCTTGCTTGTTTTCAAGGTCTCTGGGAACTACTTGCATTGCCACCCAGACTTTGGGGCTGCGGGCTTACCTGGCCACTCTATCCTCACAAGCACCTTTTGTTCTCTTTCTCCCAGCACCGGCCTCCAAAAATTCCAATCGTCCTGGCCTGGCTCCTACAACCCAAGGCGGTAGCCAGAATAACTCTTGCTTGTTTTCAAGGTCTCTGGGAACTACTTGCATTGCCACCCAGACTTTGGGGCTGCGGGCTTTCCTGGCCGCTCTGTCCTCACAAGAAACTTTTTTCTTTATCATTTTCCTGCACCGGGCCATAAAAATTCCTGCCTTCAGGAGCTGACTCCAACAACCAAGGTGGCAGCCAGAACAACTCTTGCTTTTTTTAAAGTCTCTGGGAACTACTTGCATTTTCACCCAGAGTTTGGGGCTGCGGGCTTTCCTGGCCACTCTGTCCTCACAAGCAACTTTTTTCTTTATCATTTTCCTGCACTGGGCCATAAAAACTCCTGCCGTCAGGAGCTGACTCCAACAACCAAGGTGGCAGCCAGAACATCTTTAGATTTTTAGGAATTCCTCTGGGAACAATTTGCATTGCCACCCAGACTTTGGGGCTGCGGGCTTACCTGGCCACTCTATCGTCAAAAGCACCTTTTGTTCTCTTTCTCCCAGCACCGGCCTCCAAAAATTCCAATCGTCCTGGCCTGGCTCCTACAACCCAAGGCGGTAGCCAGAATAACTCTTGCTTGTTTTCAAGGTCTCTGGGAACTACTTGCATTGCCACCCAGACTTTGGGGCTGCGGGCTTTCCTGGCCGCTCTGTCCTCACAAGAAACTTTTTTCTTTATCATTTTCCTGCACCGGGCCATAAAAATTCCTGCCGTCAGGAGCTGACTCCAACAACCAAGGTGGCAGCCAGAACATCTTTAGATTTTTAGGAACTCCTCTGGGAACTACTTGCATTGCAACCCAGACTTTGGGGCTGCGGGCTTTCCTGGCCACTCTATCCACAAAAGCACCTTTTGTTCTCTTTCTCCCAACACCGGCCTCCAATATGCCGATCGTCCTGGCCTGGCTCCCAAAACCAAGGTAGCAGCCAGAACAACTCTTGCTTTTTTTAAAGTCTCTGGGAACTACTTGCATTGCCACCCAGAGTTTGGGGCTGCGGGCTTTCCTGGCCACTCTGTCCTCACAAGCAACTTTTTTCTTTATCAATTTCCTGCACTGGGCCATAAAAACTCCTGCCGTCAGGAGCTGACTCCAACAACCAAGGTGGCAGCCAGAACATCTTTAGATTTTTAGGAATTCCTCTGGGAACAATTTGCATTGCCACCCAGACTTTGGGGCTGCGGGCTTACCTGGCCACTCTATCGTCAAAAGCACCTTTTGTTCTCTTTCTCCCAGCACCAGCCTCCAAAAATTCCAAACGTCCTGGCCTGGTTCCCACACCCAAGGTGGCAGCCAGAACAACTCATACTTTCTTTCAAGGTCTCTGGGAACTGCTTGCATTGCCACCCAGACTTTGGGGCTGCGGGCTTACCTGGCCACTCTATCGTCAAAAGCACCTTTTGTTCACTTTCTCCCAGCACCGGCCTCCAAAAATTCCAATCGTACTGGCCTGGCTCCTACAACCCAAGGCGGTAGCCAGAATAACTCTTGCTTGTTTTCAAGGTCTCTGGGAACTACTTGCATTGTCACCCAGAGTTTGGGGCTGCGGGCTTTCCTGGCCACTCTGTCCTCACAAGCAACTTTTTTCTTTATCATTTTCCTGCACCGGGCCATAAAAATTCCTGCCGTCAGGAGCTGACTCCAACAACCAAGGTGGCAGCCAGAACATCTTTAGATTTTTAGGAATTCCTCTGGGAACATTTTGCATTGCCACCCAGACTTTGGGGCTGCGGGCTTACCTGGCCACTCTATCCTCACAAGCACCTTTTGTTCACTTTCTCCCAGCACCGGCCTCCAAAAATTCCAAACGTCCTGGCCTGGTTCCCACACCCAAGGTGGCAGCCAGAACAACTCATACTTTCTTTCAAGGTCTCTGGGAACTACTTGCATTGCCACCCAGACTTTGGGGCTGCGGGCTTACTTGGCCACTCTATCCTCACAAGCACCTTTTGTTCTCTTTCTCCCAGCACCGGCCTCCAAAAATTCCAAACGTCCTGGCCTGGCTCCTACAACCCAAGGTGGCAGCCAGAACAACTCTTGCTTGTTTTCAAGGTCTCTGGGAACTACTTGCATTGCCACCCAGACTTTGGGGCTGCGGGCTTTCCTGGCCGCTCTGTCCTCACAAGAAACTTTTTTCTTTATCATTTTCCTGCACCGGGCCATAAAAATTCCTGCCGTCAGGAGCTGACTCCAACAACCAAGGTGGCAGCCAGAACAACTCTTGCTTTTTTTAAAGTCTCTGGGAACTACTTGCATTGCCACCCAGACTTTGGGGCTGCGGGCTTTCCTGGCCACTCTGTCCTCACAAGAAACTTTTTTCTTTATCATTTTCCTGCACTGGGCCATAAAAACTCCTGCCGTCAGGAGCTGACTCCAACAACCAAGGTGGCAGCCAGAACATCTTTAGATTTTTAGGAATTCCTCTGGGAACAATTTGCATTGCCACCCAGACTTTGGGGCTGCGGGCTTACCTGGCCACTCTATCGTCAAAAGCACCTTTTGTTCTCTTTCTCCCAGCACCGGCCTCCAAAAATTCCAATCGTCCTGGCCTGGCTCCTACAACCCAAGGCGGTAGCCAGAATAACTCTTGCTTGTTTTCAAGGTCTCTGGGAACTACTTGCATTGCCACCCAGACTTTGGGGCTGCGGGCTTTCCTGGCCGCTCTGTCCTCACAAGAAACTTTTTTCTTTATCATTTTCCTGCACCGGGCCATAAAAATTCCTGCCGTCAGGAGCTGACTCCAACAACCAAGGTGGCAGCCAGAACATCTTTAGATTTTTAGGAACTCCTCTGGGAACTACTTGCATTGCAACCCAGACTTTGGGGCTGCGGGCTTTCCTGGCCACTCTATCCACAAAAGCACCTTTTGTTCACTTTTTCCCAACACCGGCCTCAATATGCCGATCGTCCTGGCCTGGCTCCCAAAACCAAGGTAGCAGCCAGAACAACTCTTGCTTTTTTTAAAGTCTCTGGGAACTACTTGCATTTTCACCCAGACTTTGGGGCTGCGGGCTTTCCTGGCCACTCTGTCCTCACAAGCAACTTTTTTCTTTATCATTTTCCTGCACTGGGCCATAAAAACTCCTGCCGTCAGGAGCTGACTCCAACAACCAAGGTGGCAGCCAGAACATCTTTAGATTTTTAGGAATTCCTCTGGGAACAATTTGCATTGCCACCCAGACTTTGGGGCTGCGGGCTTACCTGGCCACTCTATCATCAAAAGCACCTTTTGTTCTCTTTCTCCCAGCACCGGCCTCCAAAAATTCCAAACGTCCTGGCCTGGTTCCCACACCCAAGGTGGCAGCCAGAACAACTCATACTTTCTTTCAAGGTCTCTGGGAACTACTTGCATTGCTACCCAGACTTTGGGGCTGCGGGCTTACCTGGCCACTCTATCGTCAAAAGCACCTTTTGTTCACTTTCTCCCAGCACCGGCCTCCAAAAATTCCAATCGTCCTGGCCTGGCTCCTACAACCCAAGGCGGTAGCCAGAATAACTCTTGCTTGTTTTCAAGGTCTCTGGGAACTACTTGCATTGCCATCCAGACTTTGGGGCTATGCGCTTTCCTGGCCACTCTATCCTCACAAGCACCTTTTGTTCACTTTCTCCCAGCACCGGCCTCCAAAAATTCCAATCGTACTGGCCTGGCTCCTACAACCCAAGGCGGTAGCCAGAATAACTCTTGCTTGTTTTCAAGGTCTCTGGGAACTACTTGCATTGTCACCCAGAGTTTGGGGCTGCGGGCTTTCCTGGCCACTCTGTCCTCACAAGCAACTTTTTTCTTTATCATTTTCCTGCACCGGGCCATAAAAATTACTGCCGTCAGGAGCTGAATCCAACAACCAAGGTGGCAGCCAGAACATCTTTAGATTTTTAGGAATTCCTCTGGGAACATTTTGCATTGCCACCCAGACTTTGGGGCTGCGGGCTTACCTGGCCACTCTATCCTCACAAGCACCTTTTGTTCACTTTCTCCCAGCACCGGCCTCCAAAAATTCCAAACGTCCTGGCCTGGTTCCCACACCCAAGGTGGCAGCCAGAACAACTCATACTTTCTTTCAAGGTCTCTGGGAACTACTTGCATTGCCACCCAGACTTTGGGGCTGCGGGCTTACTTGGCCACTCTATCCTCACAAGCACCTTTTGTTCTCTTTCTCCCAGCACCGGCCTCCAAAAATTCCAAACGTCCTGGCCTGGCTCCTACAACCCAAGGTGGCAGCCAGAACAACTCTTGCTTGTTTTCAAGGTCTCTGGGAACTACTTGCATTGCCACCCAGACTTTGGGGCTGCGGGCTTTCCTGGCCGCTCTGTCCTCACAAGAAACTTTTTTCTTTATCATTTTCCTGCACCGGGCCATAAAAATTCCTGCCGTCAGGAGCTGACTCCAACAACCAAGGTGGCAGCCAGAACATCTTTAGATTTTTAGGAACTCCTCTGGGAACTACTTGCATTGCAACCCAGACTTTGGGGCTGCGGGCTTTCCTGGCCACTCTATCCACAAAAGCACCTTTTTTTCACTTTTTCCCAACACCGGCCTCCAATATGCCGATCGTCCTGGCCTGGCTCCCAAAACCAAGGTAGCAGCCAGAACAACTCTTGCTTTTTTTAAAGTCTCTGGGAACTACTTGCATTTTCACCCAGAGTTTGGGGCTGCGGGCTTTCCTGGCCACTCTGTCCTCACAAGCAACTTTTTTCTTTATCATTTTCCTGCACTGGGCCATAAAAACTCCTGCCGTCAGGAGCTGACTCCAACAACCAAGGTGGCAGCCAGAACATCTTTAGATTTTTAGGAATTCCTCTGGGAACAATTTGCATTGCCACCCAGACTTTGGGGCTGCGGGCTTACCTGGCCACTCTATCGTCAAAAGCACCTTTTGTTCTCTTTCTCCCAGCACCGGCCTCCAAAAATTCCAATCGTCCTGGCCTGGCTCCTACAACCCAAGGCGGTAGCCAGAATAACTCTTGCTTGTTTTCAAGGTCTCTGGGAACTACTTGCATTGCCACCCAGACTTTGGGGCTGCGGGCTTACCTGGCCACTCTATCCTCACAAGCACCTTTTGTTCTCTTTCTCCCAGCACCGGCCTCCAAAAATTCCAATCGTCCTGGCCTGGCTCCTACAACCCAAGGCGGTAGCCAGAATAACTCTTGCTTGTTTTCAAGGTCTCTGGGAACTACTTGCATTGCCACCCAGACTTTGGGGCTGCGGGCTTTCCTGGCCGCTCTGTCCTCACAAGAAACTTTTTTCTTTATCATTTTCCTGCACCGGGCCATAAAAATTCCTGCCTTCAGGAGCTGACTCCAACAACCAAGGTGGCAGCCAGAACAACTCTTGCTTTTTTTAAAGTCTCTGGGAACTACTTGCATTTTCACCCAGAGTTTGGGGCTGCGGGCTTTCCTGGCCACTCTGTCCTCACAAGCAACTTTTTTCTTTATCATTTTCCTGCACCGGGCCATAAAAACTCCTGCCGTCAGGAGCTGACTCCAACAACCAAGGTGGCAGCCAGAACATCTTTAGATTTTTAGGAATTCCTCTGGGAACAATTTGCATTGCCACCCAGACTTTGGGGCTGCGGGCTTACCTGGCCACTCTATCGTCAAAAGCACCTTTTGTTCTCTTTCTCCCAGCACCGGCCTCCAAAAATTCCAATCGTCCTGGCCTGGCTCCTACAACCCAAGGCGGTAGCCAGAATAACTCTTGCTTGTTTTCAAGGTCTCTGGGAACTACTTGCATTGCCACCCAGACTTTGGGGCTGCGGGCTTTCCTGGCCGCTCTGTCCTCACAAGAAACTTTTTTCTTTATCATTTTCCTGCACCGGGCCATAAAAATTCCTGCCGTCAGGAGCTGACTCCAACAACCAAGGTGGCAGCCAGAACATCTTTAGATTTTTAGGAACTCCTCTGGGAACTACTTGCATTGCAACCCAGACTTTGGGGCTGCGGGCTTTCCTGGCCACTCTATCCACAAAAGCACCTTTTGTTCACTTTTTCCCAACACCGGCCTCCAATATGCCGATCGTCCTGGCCTGGCTCCCAAAACCAAGGTAGCAGCCAGAACAACTCTTGCTTTTTTTAAAGTCTCTGGGAACTACTTGCATTGCCACCCAGAGTTTGGGGCTGCGGGCTTTCCTGGCCACTCTGTCCTCACAAGCAACTTTTTTCTTTATCATTTTCCTGCACTGGGCCATAAAAACTCCTGCCGTCAGGAGCTGACTCCAACAACCAAGGTGGCAGCCAGAACATCTTTAGATTTTTAGGAATTCCTCTGGGAACAATTTGCATTGCCACCCAGACTTTGGGGCTGCGGGCTTACCTGGCCACTCTATCGTCAAAAGCACCTTTTGTTCTCTTTCTCCCAGCACCAGCCTCCAAAAATTCCAAACGTCCTGGCCTGGTTCCCACACCCAAGGTGGCAGCCAGAACAACTCATACTTTCTTTCAAGGTCTCTGGGAACTGCTTGCATTGCTACCCAGACTTTGGGGTTGCGGGCTTACCTGGCCACTCTATCGTCAAAAGCACCTTTTGTTCACTTTCTCCCAGCACCGGCCTCCAAAAATTCCAAACGTCCTGGCCTGGCTCCTACAACCCAAGGCGGTAGCCAGAATAACTCTTGCTTGTTTTCAAGGTCTCTGGGAACTACTTGCATTGTCACCCAGACTTTGGGGCTGCGGGCTTTCCTGGCCGCTCTGTCCTCACAAGAAACTTTTTTCTTTATCATTTTCCTGCACCGGGCCATAAAAATTCCTGCCGTCAGGAGCTGACTCCAACAACCAAGGTGGCAGCCAGAACAACTCTTGCTTTTTTTAAAGTCTCTGGGAACTACTTGCATTTTCACCCAGACTTTGGGGCTGCGGGCTTTCCTGGCCACTCTGTCCTCACAAGCAACTTTTTTCTTTATCATTTTCCTGCACTGGGCCATAAAAACTCCTGCCGTCAGGAGCTGACTCCAACAACCAAGGTGGCAGCCAGAACATCTTTAGATTTTTAGGAATTCCTCTGGGAACAATTTGCATTGCCACCCAGACTTTGGGGCTGCGGGCTTTCCTGGCCACTCTATCCACAAAAGCACCTTTTGTTCACTTTTTCCCAACACCGGCCTCAATATGCCGATCGTCCTGGCCTGGCTCCCAAAACCAAGGTAGCAGCCAGAACAACTCTTGCTTTTTTTAAAGTCTCTGGGAACTACTTGCATTTTCACCCAGACTTTGGGGCTGCGGGCTTACCTGGCCACTCTATCGTCAAAAGCACCTTTTGTTCTCTTTCTCCCAGCACCGGCCTCCAAAAATTCCAAACGTCCTGGCCTGGTTCCCACACCCAAGGTGGCAGCCAGAACAACTCATACTTTCTTTCAAGGTCTCTGGGAACTACTTGCATTGCTACCCAGACTTTGGGGCTGCGGGCTTACCTGGCCACTCTATCGTCAAAAGCACCTTTTGTTCACTTTCTCCCAGCACCGGCCTCCAAAAATTCCAATCGTACTGGCCTGGCTCCTACAACCCAAGGCGGTAGCCAGAATAACTCTTGCTTGTTTTCAAGGTCTCTGGGAACTACTTGCATTGCCACCCAGACTTTGGGGCTATGCGCTTTCCTGGCCACTCTATCCTCACAAGCACCTTTTGTTCACTTTCTCCCAGCACCGGCCTCCAAAAATTCCAATCGTACTGGCCTGGCTCCTACAACCCAAGGCGGTAGCCAGAATAACTCTTGCTTGTTTTCAAGGTCTCTGGGAACTACTTGCATTGTCACCCAGAGTTTGGGGCTGCGGGCTTTCCTGGCCACTCTGTCCTCACAAGCAACTTTTTTCTTTATCATTTTCCTGCACCGGGCCATAAAAATTCCTGCCGTCAGGAGCTGACTCCAACAACCAAGGTGGCAGCCAGAACATCTTTAGATTTTTAGGAATTCCTCTGGGAACATTTTGCATTGCCACCCAGACTTTGGGGCTGCGGGCTTACCTGGCCACTCTATCCTCACAAGCACCTTTTGTTCACTTTCTCCCAGCACCGGCCTCCAAAAATTCCAAACGTCCTGGCCTGGTTCCCACACCCAAGGTGGCAGCCAGAACAACTCATACTTTCTTTCAAGGTCTCTGGGAACTACTTGCATTGCCACCCAGACTTTGGGGCTGCGGGCTTACTTGGCCACTCTATCCTCACAAGCACCTTTTGTTCTCTTTCTCCCAGCACCGGCCTCCAAAAATTCCAAACGTCCTGGCCTGGCTCCTACAACCCAAGGTGGCAGCCAGAACAACTCTTGCTTGTTTTCAAGGTCTCTGGGAACTACTTGCATTGCCACCCAGACTTTGGGGCTGCGGGCTTTCCTGGCCGCTCTGTCCTCACAAGAAACTTTTTTCTTTATCATTTTCCTGCACCGGGCCATAAAAATTCCTGCCGTCAGGAGCTGACTCCAACAACCAAGGTGGCAGCCAGAACAACTCTTGCTTTTTTTATAGTCTCTGGGAACTACTTGCATTTTCACCCAGACTTTGGGGCTGCGGGCTTTCCTGGCCACTCTGTCCTCACAAGCAACTTTTTTCTTTATCATTTTCCTGCACTGGGCCATAAAAACTCCTGCCGTCAGGAGCTGACTCCAACAACCAAGGTGGCAGCCAGAACATCTTTAGATTTTTAGGAATTCCTCTGGGAACAATTTGCATTGCCACCCAGACTTTGGGGCTGCGGGCTTACCTGGCCACTCTATCGTCAAAAGCACCTTTTGTTCTCTTTCTCCCAGCACCGGCCTCCAAAAATTCCAATCGTCCTGGCCTGGCTCCTACAACCCAAGGCGGTAGCCAGAATAACTCTTGCTTGTTTTCAAGGTCTCTGGGAACTACTTGCATTGCCACCCAGACTTTGGGGCTGCGGGCTTTCCTGGCCGCTCTGTCCTCACAAGAAACTTTTTTCTTTATCATTTTCCTGCACCGGGCCATAAAAATTCCTGCCGTCAGGAGCTGACTCCAACAACCAAGGTGGCAGCCAGAACATCTTTAGATTTTTAGGAACTCCTCTGGGAACTACTTGCATTGCAACCCAGACTTTGGGGCTGCGGGCTTTCCTGGCCACTCTATCCACAAAAGCACCTTTTGTTCACTTTTTCCCAACACCGGCCTCAATATGCCGATCGTCCTGGCCTGGCTCCCAAAACCAAGGTAGCAGCCAGAACAACTCTTGCTTTTTTTAAAGTCTCTGGGAACTACTTGCATTTTCACCCAGAGTTTGGGGCTGCGGGCTTTCCTGGCCACTCTGTCCTCACAAGCAACTTTTTTCTTTATCATTTTCCTGCACTGGGCCATAAAAACTCCTGCCGTCAGGAGCTGACTCCAACAACCAAGGTGGCAGCCAGAACATCTTTAGATTTTTAGGAATTCCTCTGGGAACAATTTGCATTGCCACCCAGACTTTGGGGCTGCGGGCTTACCTGGCCACTCTATCCTCACAAGCACCTTTTGTTCTCTTTCTCCCAGCACCGGCCTCCAAAAATTCCAATCGTCCTGGCCTGGCTCCTACAACCCAAGGCGGTAGCCAGAATAACTCTTGCTTGTTTTCAAGGTCTCTGGGAACTACTTGCATTGCCACCCAGACTTTGGGGCTGCGGGCTTTCCTGGCCGCTCTGTCCTCACAAGAAACTTTTTTCTTTATCATTTTCCTGCACCGGGCCATAAAAATTCCTGCCGTCAGGAGCTGACTCCAACAACCAAGGTGGCAGCCAGAACATCTTTAGATTTTTAGGAACTCCTCTGGGAACTACTTGCATTGCAACCCAGACTTTGGGGCTGCGGGCTTTCCTGGCCACTCTATCCACAAAAGCACCTTTTGTTCACTTTTTCCCAACACCGGCCTCAATATGCCGATCGTCCTGGCCTGGCTCCCAAAACCAAGGTAGCAGCCAGAACAACTCTTGCTTTTTTTAAAGTCTCTGGGAACTACTTGCATTTTCACCCAGAGTTTGGGGCTGCGGGCTTTCCTGGCCACTCTGTCCTCACAAGCAACTTTTTTCTTTATCATTTTCCTGCACTGGGCCATAAAAACTCCTGCCGTCAGGAGCTGACTCCAACAACCAAGGTGGCAGCCAGAACATCTTTAGATTTTTAGGAATTCCTCTGGGAACAATTTGCATTGCCACCCAGACTTTGGGGCTGCGGGCTTACCTGGACACGCTATCCTCAAAAGCACCTTTTTTCTTTATTATATTCCTGCACCGGTTCATAAAAATTCCGACCTACAGAAGCTGAATCCCACAACCGGAATGCTGCCAAAACACCTTTGGATTATTAGGAACTCCTCTGGGAACAATTTGCATTGCCAGCCAGACTTTGGGGCTGCGGGCTTACCTGGCCACTCTATCGTCAAAAGCACCTTTTGTTCTCTTTCTCCCAGCACCGGCCTCCAAAAATTCCAATCGTCCTGGCCTGGCTCCTACAACCCAGGTGGCAGCCAGAACACCTCCTGCTTCTTTAGAACGTCTCTGAGAACTACTTGCATTGCCACCCAGACTTTGGGGCTGTGGGCTTTCCTGGCCACTCTATCGTCAAAAGCACCTTTTGTTCTCTTTCTCCCAGCACCGGCCTCCAAAAATTCCAAACGTCCTGGCCTGGTTCCCACACCCAAGGTGGCAGCCAGAACAACTCATACTTTCTTTCAAGGTCTCTGGGAACTACTTGCATTGCTACCCAGACTTTGGGGCTGCGGGCTTACCTGGCCACTCTATCGTCAAAAGCACCTTTTGTTCACTTTCTCCCAGCACCGGCCTCCAAAAATTCCAATCGTACTGGCCTGGCTCCTACAACCCAAGGCGGTAGCCAGAATAACTCTTGCTTGTTTTCAAGGTCTCTGGGAACTACTTGCATTGCCACCCAGACTTTGGGGCTATGCGCTTTCCTGGCCACTCTATCCTCACAAGCACCTTTTGTTCACTTTCTCCCAGCACCGGCCTCCAAAAATTCCAAACGTCCTGGCCTGGTTCCCACACCCAAGGTGGCAGGCAGAACAACTCTTGCTTTCTTTCAAGGTCTCTGGGAACTACTTGCATTGCTACCCAGACTTTGGGGCTGCGGGCTTACCTGGCCACTCTATCGTCAAAAGCACCTTTTGTTCACTTTCTCCCAGCACCGGCCTCCAAAAATTCCAATCGTATTGGCCTGGCTCCTACAACCCAAGGCGGTAGCCAGAATAACTCTTGCTTTTTTTCAAGGTCTCTGGGAACTACTTGCATTGTCACCCAGAGTTTGGGGCTGCGGGCTTTCCTGGCCACTCTGTCCTCACAAGCAACTTTTTTCTTTATCATTTTCCTGCACCGGGCCATAAAAATTCCTGCCGTCAGGAGCTGACTCCAACAACCAAGGTGGCAGCCAGAACATCTTTAGATTTTTAGGAATTCCTCTGGGAACATTTTGCATTGCCACCCAGACTTTGGGGCTGCGGGCTTACCTGGCCACTCTATCCTCACAAGCACCTTTTGTTCTCTTTCTCCCAGCACCGGCCTCCAAAAATTCCAAACGTCCTGGCCTGGTTCCCACACCCAAGGTGGCAGCCAGAACAACTCATACTTTCTTTCAAGGTCTCTGGGAACTACTTGCATTGCCACCCAGACTTTGGGGCTGCGGGCTTACTTGGCCGCTCTGTCCTCACAAGAAACTTTTTTCTTTATCATTTTCCTGCACCGGGCCATAAAAATTCCTGCCGTCAGGAGCTGACTCCAACAACCAAGGTGGCAGCCAGAACATCTTTAGATTTTTAGGAATTCCTCTGGGAACATTTTGCATTGCCACCCAGACTTTGGGGCTGCGGGCTTACCTGGCCACTCTATCGTCAAAAGCACCTTTTGTTCTCTTTCTCCCAGCACCGGCCTCCAAAAATTCCAATCGTCCTGGCCTGGCTCCTACAACCCAAGGCGGTAGCCAGAATAACTCTTGCTTGTTTTCAAGGTCTCTGGGAACTACTTGCATTGCCACCCAGACTTTGGGGCTGCGGGCTTTCCTGGCCGCTCTGTCCTCACAAGAAACTTTTTTCTTTATCATTTTCCTGCACCGGGCCATAAAAATTCCTGCCGTCAGGAGCTGACTCCAACAACCAAGGTGGCAGCCAGAACATCTTTAGATTTTTAGGAACTCCTCTGGGAACTACTTGCATTGCAACCCAGACTTTGGGGCTGCGGGCTTTCCTGGCCACTCTATCCACAAAAGCACCTTTTGTTCACTTTTTCCCAACACCGGCCTCCAATATGCCGATCGTCCTGGCCTGGCTCCCAAAACCAAGGTAGCAGCCAGAACAACTCTTGCTTTTTTTAAAGTCTCTGGGAACTACTTGCATTTTCACCCAGAGTTTGGGGCTGCGGGCTTTCCTGGCCACTCTGTCCTCACAAGCAACTTTTTTCTTTATCATTTTCCTGCACCGGGCCATAAAAACTCCTGCCGTCAGGAGCTGACTCCAACAACCAAGGTGGCAGCCAGAACATCTTTAGATTTTTAGGAATTCCTCTGGGAACTATTTGCATTGACACCCAGACTTTGGGGCTGCGGGCTTACCTGGCCACTCTATTGTCAAAAGCACCTTTTGTTCTCTTTCTCCCAGCACCGGCCTCCAAAAATTCCAATCGTCCTGGCCTGGCTCCTACAACCCAAGGCGGTAGCCAGAATAACTCTTGCTTGTTTTCAAGGTCTCTGGGAACTACTTGCATTGCCACCCAGACTTTGGGGCTGTGGGCTTTCCTGGCCACTCTGTCCTCACAAGAACCTTTTGTTCACTTTCTCCCAGCACCGGCCTCCAAAAATTCCAATCGTCCTGGCCTGGTTCCCACACCCAAGGTGGCAGCCAGAACAACTCATACTTTCTTTCAAGGTCTCTGGGAACTACTTGCATTGCCACCCAGACTTTGGGGCTGCGGTCTTACTTGGCCACTCTATCGTCAAAAGCACCTTTTGTTCTCTTTCTCCCAGCACCGGCCTCCAAAAATTCCAATCGTCCTGGCCTGGCTCCTACAACCCAAGGCGGTAGCCAGAATAACTCTTGCTTGTTTTCAAGGTCTCTGGGAACTACTTGCATTGCCACCCAGACTTTGGGGCTGTGCGCTTTCCTGGCCACTCTATCCTCAAAAGAACCTTTTGTTCACTTTCTCCCAGCACCGGCCTCCAAAAATTCCAAACGATAGGAGCTGACTCCAAAACCCAGGTGGCAGGCAGAACACCTCCTGCTTCTTTTGAACGTCTCTGAGAACTACTTGCATTGCCACCCAGACTTCGGGGCTGTGGGCTTTTCTGACCACTCTATCCTCAAAAGCACCTTTTGTTCACTTTTTCCCAAAACCGCCCTCCAATATGCCGATCGTCCTGGCCTGGCTCCCAAAACCAAGGTAGCAGAAAGAACAACTCTTGCTTTCTTTCAAGGTCTCTGGGAACTACTTGCATTGCTACCCAGACTTTGGGGCTGAGTGCTTTCCTGGCCACTCTATCCAAAAAAGCACCTTTTGTTCAATTTTTCCCAACACCGGCCTCCAATATGCCGAGCGTCCTGGTCTGGCTCCCAAAACCAAGGTAGCAGCCAGAACAACTCTTGCTTTTTTTAAAGTCTCTGGGAACTACTTGCATTTTCACCCAGAGTTTGGGGCTGCGGGCTTTCCTGGCCACTCTGTCCTCACAAGCAACTTTTTTCTTTATCATTTTCCTGCACTGGGCCATAAAAACTCCTGCCGTCAGGAGCTGACTCCAACAACCAAGGTGGCAGCCAGAACATCTTTAGATTTTTAGGAATTCCTCTGGGAACAATTTGCATTGCCACCCAGACTTTGGGGCTGCGGGCTTACCTGGCCACTCTATCCTCACAAGCACCTTTTGTTCTCTTTCTCCCAGCACCGGCCTCCAAAAATTCCAATCGTCCTGGCCTGGCTCCTACAACCCAAGGCGGTAGCCAGAATAACTCTTGCTTGTTTTCAAGGTCTCTGGGAACTACTTGCATTGCCACCCAGACTTTGGGGCTGCGGGCTTTCCTGGCCGCTCTGTCCTCACAAGAAACTTTTTTCTTTATCATTTTCCTGCACCGGGCCATAAAAATTCCTGCCGTCAGGAGCTGACTCCAACAACCAAGGTGGCAGCCAGAACATCTTTAGATTTTTAGGAACTCCTCTGGGAACTACTTGCATTGCAACCCAGACTTTGGGGCTGCGGGCTTTCCTGGCCACTCTATCCACAAAAGCACCTTTTGTTCACTTTTTCCCAACACCGGCCTCAATATGCCGATCGTCCTGGCCTGGCTCCCAAAACCAAGGTAGCAGCCAGAACAACTCTTGCTTTTTTTAAAGTCTCTGGGAACTACTTGCATTTTCACCCAGAGTTTGGGGCTGCGGGCTTTCCTGGCCACTCTGTCCTCACAAGCAACTTTTTTCTTTATCATTTTCCTGCACTGGGCCATAAAAACTCCTGCCGTCAGGAGCTGACTCCAACAACCAAGGTGGCAGCCAGAACATCTTTAGATTTTTAGGAATTCCTCTGGGAACAATTTGCATTGCCACCCAGACTTTGGGGCTGCGGGCTTACCTGGACACGCTATCCTCAAAAGCACCTTTTTTCTTTATTATATTCCTGCACCGGTTCATAAAAATTCCGACCTACAGAAGCTGAATCCCACAACCGGAATGCTGCCAAAACACCTTTGGATTATTAGGAACTCCTCTGGGAACAATTTGCATTGCCAGCCAGACTTTGGGGCTGCGGGCTTACCTGGCCACTCTATCGTCAAAAGCACCTTTTGTTCTCTTTCTCCCAGCACCGGCCTCCAAAAATTCCAATCGTCCTGGCCTGGCTCCTACAACCCAGGTGGCAGCCAGAACACCTCCTGCTTCTTTAGAACGTCTCTGAGAACTACTTGCATTGCCACCCAGACTTTGGGGCTGTGGGCTTTCCTGGCCACTCTATCGTCAAAAGCACCTTTTGTTCTCTTTCTCCCAGCACCGGCCTCCAAAAATTCCAAACGTCCTGGCCTGGTTCCCACACCCAAGGTGGCAGCCAGAACAACTCATACTTTCTTTCAAGGTCTCTGGGAACTACTTGCATTGCTACCCAGACTTTGGGGCTGCGGGCTTACCTGGCCACTCTATCGTCAAAAGCACCTTTTGTTCACTTTCTCCCAGCACCGGCCTCCAAAAATTCCAATCGTACTGGCCTGGCTCCTACAACCCAAGGCGGTAGCCAGAATAACTCTTGCTTGTTTTCAAGGTCTCTGGGAACTACTTGCATTGCCACCCAGACTTTGGGGCTATGCGCTTTCCTGGCCACTCTATCCTCACAAGCACCTTTTGTTCACTTTCTCCCAGCACCGGCCTCCAAAAATTCCAAACGTCCTGGCCTGGTTCCCACACCCAAGGTGGCAGGCAGAACAACTCTTGCTTTCTTTCAAGGTCTCTGGGAACTACTTGCATTGCTACCCAGACTTTGGGGCTGCGGGCTTACCTGGCCACTCTATCGTCAAAAGCACCTTTTGTTCACTTTCTCCCAGCACCGGCCTCCAAAAATTCCAATCGTATTGGCCTGGCTCCTACAACCCAAGGCGGTAGCCAGAATAACTCTTGCTTTTTTTCAAGGTCTCTGGGAACTACTTGCATTGTCACCCAGAGTTTGGGGCTGCGGGCTTTCCTGGCCACTCTGTCCTCACAAGCAACTTTTTTCTTTATCATTTTCCTGCACCGGGCCATAAAAATTCCTGCCGTCAGGAGCTGACTCCAACAACCAAGGTGGCAGCCAGAACATCTTTAGATTTTTAGGAATTCCTCTGGGAACATTTTGCATTGCCACCCAGACTTTGGGGCTGCGGGCTTACCTGGCCACTCTATCCTCACAAGCACCTTTTGTTCTCTTTCTCCCAGCACCGGCCTCCAAAAATTCCAAACGTCCTGGCCTGGTTCCCACACCCAAGGTGGCAGCCAGAACAACTCATACTTTCTTTCAAGGTCTCTGGGAACTACTTGCATTGCCACCCAGACTTTGGGGCTGCGGGCTTACTTGGCCGCTCTGTCCTCACAAGACACTTTTTTCTTTATCATTTTCCTGCACCGGGCCATAAAAATTCCTGCCGTCAGGAGCTGACTCCAACAACCAAGGTGGCAGCCAGAACATCTTTAGATTTTTAGGAATTCCTCTGGGAACATTTTGCATTGCCACCCAGACTTTGGGGCTGCGGGCTTACCTGGCCACTCTATCGTCAAAAGCACCTTTTGTTCTCTTTCTCCCAGCACCGGCCTCCAAAAATTCCAATCGTCCTGGCCTGGCTCCTACAACCCAAGGCGGTAGCCAGAATAACTCTTGCTTGTTTTCAAGGTCTCTGGGAACTACTTGCATTGCCACCCAGACTTTGGGGCTGCGGGCTTTCCTGGCCGCTCTGTCCTCACAAGAAACTTTTTTCTTTATCATTTTCCTGCACCGGGCCATAAAAATTCCTGCCGTCAGGAGCTGACTCCAACAACCAAGGTGGCAGCCAGAACATCTTTAGATTTTTAGGAACTCCTCTGGGAACTACTTGCATTGCAACCCAGACTTTGGGGCTGCGGGCTTTCCTGGCCACTCTATCCACAAAAGCACCTTTTGTTCACTTTTTCCCAACACCGGCCTCCAATATGCCGATCGTCCTGGCCTGGCTCCCAAAACCAAGGTAGCAGCCAGAACAACTCTTGCTTTTTTTAAAGTCTCTGGGAACTACTTGCATTTTCACCCAGAGTTTGGGGCTGCGGGCTTTCCTGGCCACTCTGTCCTCACAAGCAACTATTTTCTTTATCATTTTCCTGCACCGGGCCATAAAAACTCCTGCCGTCAGGAGCTGACTCCAACAACCAAGGTGGCAGCCAGAACATCTTTAGATTTTTAGGAATTCCTCTGGGAACTATTTGCATTGACACCCAGACTTTGGGGCTGCGGGCTTACCTGGCCACTCTATCCTCACAAGCACCTTTTGTTCTCTTTCTCCCAGCACCGGCCTCCAAAAATTCCAATCGTCCTGGCCTGGCTCCTACAACCCAAGGCGGTAGCCAGAATAACTCTTGCTTGTTTTCAAGGTCTCTGGGAACTACTTGCATTGCCACCCAGACTTTGGGGCTGTGGGCTTTCCTGGCCACTCTGTCCTCACAAGAACCTTTTGTTCACTTTCTCCCAGCACCGGCCTCCAAAAATTCCAATCGTCCTGGCCTGGTTCCCACACCCAAGGTGGCAGCCAGAACAACTCATACTTTCTTTCAAGGTCTCTGGGAACTACTTGCATTGCCACCCAGACTTTGGGGCTGCGGTCTTACTTGGCCACTCTATCGTCAAAAGCACCTTTTGTTCTCTTTCTCCCAGCACCGGCCTCCAAAAATTCCAATCGTCCTGGCCTGGCTCCTACAACCCAAGGCGGTAGCCAGAATAACTCTTGCTTGTTTTCAAGGTCTCTGGGAACTACTTGCATTGCCACCCAGACTTTGGGGCTGTGCGCTTTCCTGGCCACTCTATCCTCAAAAGAACCTTTTGTTCACTTTCTCCCAGCACCGGCCTCCAAAAATTCCAAACGATAGGAGCTGACTCCAAAACCCAGGTGGCAGGCAGAACACCTCCTGCTTCTTTTGAACGTCTCTGAGAACTACTTGCATTGCCACCCAGACTTCGGGGCTGTGGGCTTTTCTGACCACTCTATCCTCAAAAGCACCTTTTGTTCACTTTTTCCCAAAACCGCCCTCCAATATGCCGATCGTCCTGGCCTGGCTCCCAAAACCAAGGTAGCAGAAAGAACAACTCTTGCTTTCTTTCAAGGTCTCTGGGAACTACTTGCATTGCTACCCAGACTTTGGGGCTGAGTGCTTTCCTGGCCACTCTATCCAAAAAAGCACCTTTTGTTCAATTTTTCCCAACACCGGCCTCCAATATGCCGAGCGTCCTGGTCTGGCTCCCAAAACCAAGGTAGCAGCCAGAACAACTCTTGCTTTTTTTAAAGTCTCTGGGAACTACTTGCATTTTCACCCAGAGTTTGGGGCTGCGGGCTTTCCTGGCCTCTCTGTCCTCACAAGCAACTATTTTCTTTATCATTTTCCTGCACCGGGCCATAAAAACTCCTGCCGTCAGGAGCTGACTCCAACAACCAAGGTGGCAGCCAGAACATCTTTAGATTTTTAGGAATTCCTCTGGGAACTATTTGCATTGCCACCCAGACTTTGGGGCTGCGGGCTTTCCTGGCCACTCTATCGTCAAAAGCACCTTTTGTTCTCTTTCTCCCAGCACCGGCCTCCAAAAATTCCAAACGTCCTGGCCTGGTTCCCACACCCAAGGTGGCAGCCAGAACAACTCATACTTTCTTTCAAGGTCTCTGGGAACTACTTGCATTGCCACCCAGACTTTGGGGCTGCGGGCTTACCTGGCCACTCTATCCTCACAAGCACCTTTTGTTCTCTTTCTCCCAGCACCGGCCTCCAAAAATTCCAATCGTCCTGGCCTGGCTCCTACAACCCAAGGCGGTAGCCAGAATAACTTTTGCTTGTTTTCAAGGTCTCTGGGAACTACTTGCATTGCCACCCAGACTTTGGGGCTGTGCGCTTTCCTGGCCACTCTATCCTCACAAGCACCTTTTGTTCACTTTCTCCCAGCACCGGCCTCCAAAAATTCCAAACGTCCTGGCCTGGTTCCCACACCCAAGGTGGCAGGCAGAACAACTCTTGCTTTCTTTCAAGGTCTCTGGGAACTACTTGCATTGCTACCCAGACTTTGGGGCTGCGGGCTTACCTGGCCACTCTATCGTCAAAAGCACCTTTTGTTCACTTTCTCCCAGCACCGGCCTCCAAAAATTCCAATCGTCCTGGCCTGGCTCCTACAACCCAAGGCGGTAGCCAGAATAACTCTTGCTTGTTTTCAAGGTCTCTGGGAACTACTTGCATTGCCATCCAGACTTTGGGGCTATGCGCTTTCCTGGCCACTCTATCCTCACAAGCACCTTTTGTTCACTTTCTCCCAGCACCGGCCTCCAAAAATTCCAATCGTACTGGCCTGGCTCCTACAACCCAAGGCGGTAGCCAGAATAACTCTTGCTTGTTTTCAAGGTCTCTGGGAACTACTTGCATTGTCACCCAGAGTTTGGGGCTGCGGGCTTTCCTGGCCACTCTGTCCTCACAAGCAACTTTTTTCTTTATCATTTTCCTGCACCGGGCCATAAAAATTACTGCCGTCAGGAGCTGAATCCAACAACCAAGGTGGCAGCCAGAACATCTTTAGATTTTTAGGAATTCCTCTGGGAACATTTTGCATTGCCACCCAGACTTTGGGGCTGCGGGCTTACCTGGCCACTCTATCCTCACAAGCACCTTTTGTTCACTTTCTCCCAGCACCGGCCTCCAAAAATTCCAAACGTCCTGGCCTGGTTCCCACACCCAAGGTGGCAGCCAGAACAACTCATACTTTCTTTCAAGGTCTCTGGGAACTACTTGCATTGCCACCCAGACTTTGGGGCTGCGGGCTTACCTGGCCACTCTATCGTCAAAAGCACCTTTTGTTCTCTTTCTCCCAGCACCGGCCTCCAAAAATTCCAAACGTCCTGGCCTGGCTCCTACAACCCAAGGTGGCAGCCAGAATAACTCTTGCTTGTTTTCAAGGTCTCTGGGAACTACTTGCATTGCCACCCAGACTTTGGGGCTGCGGGCTTTCCTGGCCGCTCTGTCCTCACAAGAAACTTTTTTCTTTATCATTTTCCTGCACCGGGCCATAAAAATTCCTGCCGTCAGGAGCTGACTCCAACAACCAAGGTGGCAGCCAGAACATCTTTAGATTTTTAGGAACTCCTCTGGGAACTACTTGCATTGCAACCCAGACTTTGGGGCTGCGGGCTTTCCTGGCCACTCTATCCACAAAAGCACCTTTTTTTCACTTTTTCCCAACACCGGCCTCCAATATGCCGATCGTCCTGGCCTGGCTCCCAAAACCAAGGTAGCAGCCAGAACAACTCTTGCTTTTTTTAAAGTCTCTGGGAACTACTTGCATTTTCACCCAGAGTTTGGGGCTGCGGGCTTTCCTGGCCACTCTGTCCTCACAAGCAACTTTTTTCTTTATCATTTTCCTGCACTGGGCCATAAAAACTCCTGCCGTCAGGAGCTGACTCCAACAACCAAGGTGGCAGCCAGAACATCTTTAGATTTTTAGGAATTCCTCTGGGAACAATTTGCATTGCCACCCAGACTTTGGGGCTGCGGGCTTACCTGGCCACTCTATCGTCAAAAGCACCTTTTGTTCTCTTTCTCCCAGCACCGGCCTCCAAAAATTCCAATCGTCCTGGCCTGGCTCCTACAACCCAAGGCGGTAGCCAGAATAACTCTTGCTTGTTTTCAAGGTCTCTGGGAACTACTTGCATTGCCACCCAGACTTTGGGGCTGCGGGCTTACCTGGCCACTCTATCCTCACAAGCACCTTTTGTTCTCTTTCTCCCAGCACCGGCCTCCAAAAATTCCAATCGTCCTGGCCTGGCTCCTACAACCCAAGGCGGTAGCCAGAATAACTCTTGCTTGTTTTCAAGGTCTCTGGGAACTACTTGCATTGCCACCCAGACTTTGGGGCTGCGGGCTTTCCTGGCCGCTCTGTCCTCACAAGAAACTTTTTTCTTTATCATTTTCCTGCACCGGGCCATAAAAATTCCTGCCTTCAGGAGCTGACTCCAACAACCAAGGTGGCAGCCAGAACAACTCTTGCTTTTTTTAAAGTCTCTGGGAACTACTTGCATTTTCACCCAGAGTTTGGGGCTGCGGGCTTTCCTGGCCACTCTGTCCTCACAAGCAACTTTTTTCTTTATCATTTTCCTGCACTGGGCCATAAAAACTCCTGCCGTCAGGAGCTGACTCCAACAACC
This sequence comes from Numenius arquata, assembly GCF_964106895.1. Classification (NCBI taxonomy): domain Eukaryota; kingdom Metazoa; phylum Chordata; class Aves; order Charadriiformes; family Scolopacidae; genus Numenius; species Numenius arquata. Next base: position 34,790,588 of record NC_133581.1, read on the forward strand.
AAGGTGGCAGCCAGAACATCTTTAGATTTTTAGGAATTCCTCTGGGAACAATTTGCATTGCCACCCAGACTTTGGGGCTGCGGGCTTACCTGGCCACTCTATCGTCAAAAGCACCTTTTGTTCTCTTTCTCCCAGCACCGGCCTCCAAAAATTCCAATCGTCCTGGCCTGGCTCCTACAACCCAAGGCGGTAGCCAGAATAACTCTTGCTTGTTTTCAAGGTCTCTGGGAACTACTTGCATTGCCACCCAGACTTTGGGGCTGCGGGCTTTCCTGGCCGCTCTGTCCTCACAAGAAACTTTTTTCTTTATCATTTTCCTGCACCGGGCCATAAAAATTCCTGCCGTCAGGAGCTGACTCCAACAACCAAGGTGGCAGCCAGAACATCTTTAGATTTTTAGGAACTCCTCTGGGAACTACTTGCATTGCAACCCAGACTTTGGGGCTGCGGGCTTTCCTGGCCACTCTATCCACAAAAGCACCTTTTGTTCACTTTTTCCCAACACCGGCCTCCAATATGCCGATCGTCCTGGCCTGGCTCCCAAAACCAAGGTAGCAGCCAGAACAACTCTTGCTTTTTTTAAAGTCTCTGGGAACTACTTGCATTGCCACCCAGAGTTTGGGGCTGCGGGCTTTCCTGGCCACTCTGTCCTCACAAGCAACTTTTTTCTTTATCATTTTCCTGCACTGGGCCATAAAAACTCCTGCCGTCAGGAGCTGACTCCAACAACCAAGGTGGCAGCCAGAACATCTTTAGATTTTTAGGAATTCCTCTGGGAACAATTTGCATTGCCACCCAGACTTTGGGGCTGCGGGCTTACCTGGCCACTCTATCGTCAAAAGCACCTTTTGTTCTCTTTCTCCCAGCACCAGCCTCCAAAAATTCCAAACGTCCTGGCCTGGTTCCCACACCCAAGGTGGCAGCCAGAACAACTCATACTTTCTTTCAAGGTCTCTGGGAACTGCTTGCATTGCTACCCAGACTTTGGGGTTGCGGGCTTACCTGGCCACTCTATCGTCAAAAGCACCTTTTGTTCACTTTCTCCCAGCACCGGCCTCCAAAAATTCCAAACGTCCTGGCCTGGCTCCTACAACCCAAGGCGGTAGCCAGAATAACTCTTGCTTGTTTTCAAGGTCTCTGGGAACTACTTGCATTTTCACCCAGACTTTGGGGCTGCGGGCTTACCTGGCCACTCTATCGTCAAAAGCACCTTTTGTTCTCTTTCTCCCAGCACCGGCCTCCAAAAATTCCAAACGTCCTGGCCTGGTTCCCACACCCAAGGTGGCAGCCAGAACAACTCATACTTTCTTTCAAGGTCTCTGGGAACTACTTGCATTGCTACCCAGACTTTGGGGCTGCGGGCTTACCTGGCCACTCTATCGTCAAAAGCACCTTTTGTTCACTTTCTCCCAGCACCGGCCTCCAAAAATTCCAATCGTACTGGCCTGGCTCCTACAACCCAAGGCGGTAGCCAGAATAACTCTTGCTTGTTTTCAAGGTCTCTGGGAACTACTTGCATTGCCACCCAGACTTTGGGGCTATGCGCTTTCCTGGCCACTCTATCCTCACAAGCACCTTTTGTTCACTTTCTCCCAGCACCGGCCTCCAAAAATTCCAATCGTACTGGCCTGGCTCCTACAACCCAAGGCGGTAGCCAGAATAACTCTTGCTTGTTTTCAAGGTCTCTGGGAACTACTTGCATTGTCACCCAGAGTTTGGGGCTGCGGGCTTTCCTGGCCACTCTGTCCTCACAAGCAACTTTTTTCTTTATCATTTTCCTGCACCGGGCCATAAAAATTCCTGCCGTCAGGAGCTGACTCCAACAACCAAGGTGGCAGCCAGAACATCTTTAGATTTTTAGGAATTCCTCTGGGAACATTTTGCATTGCCACCCAGACTTTGGGGCTGCGGGCTTACCTGGCCACTCTATCCTCACAAGCACCTTTTGTTCACTTTCTCCCAGCACCGGCCTCCAAAAATTCCAAACGTCCTGGCCTGGTTCCCACACCCAAGGTGGCAGCCAGAACAACTCATACTTTCTTTCAAGGTCTCTGGGAACTACTTGCATTGCCACCCAGACTTTGGGGCTGCGGGCTTACTTGGCCACTCTATCCTCACAAGCACCTTTTGTTCTCTTTCTCCCAGCACCGGCCTCCAAAAATTCCAAACGTCCTGGCCTGGCTCCTACAACCCAAGGTGGCAGCCAGAACAACTCTTGCTTGTTTTCAAGGTCTCTGGGAACTACTTGCATTGCCACCCAGACTTTGGGGCTGCGGGCTTTCCTGGCCGCTCTGTCCTCACAAGAAACTTTTTTCTTTATCATTTTCCTGCACCGGGCCATAAAAATTCCTGCCGTCAGGAGCTGACTCCAACAACCAAGGTGGCAGCCAGAACAACTCTTGCTTTTTTTATAGTCTCTGGGAACTACTTGCATTTTCACCCAGACTTTGGGGCTGCGGGCTTTCCTGGCCACTCTGTCCTCACAAGCAACTTTTTTCTTTATCATTTTCCTGCACTGGGCCATAAAAACTCCTGCCGTCAGGAGCTGACTCCAACAACCAAGGTGGCAGCCAGAACATCTTTAGATTTTTAGGAATTCCTCTGGGAACAATTTGCATTGCCACCCAGACTTTGGGGCTGCGGGCTTACCTGGCCACTCTATCGTCAAAAGCACCTTTTGTTCTCTTTCTCCCAGCACCGGCCTCCAAAAATTCCAATCGTCCTGGCCTGGCTCCTACAACCCAAGGCGGTAGCCAGAATAACTCTTGCTTGTTTTCAAGGTCTCTGGGAACTACTTGCATTGCCACCCAGACTTTGGGGCTGCGGGCTTTCCTGGCCGCTCTGTCCTCACAAGAAACTTTTTTCTTTATCATTTTCCTGCACCGGGCCATAAAAATTCCTGCCGTCAGGAGCTGACTCCAACAACCAAGGTGGCAGCCAGAACATCTTTAGATTTTTAGGAACTCCTCTGGGAACTACTTGCATTGCAACCCAGACTTTGGGGCTGCGGGCTTTCCTGGCCACTCTATCCACAAAAGCACCTTTTGTTCACTTTTTCCCAACACCGGCCTCAATATGCCGATCGTCCTGGCCTGGCTCCCAAAACCAAGGTAGCAGCCAGAACAACTCTTGCTTTTTTTAAAGTCTCTGGGAACTACTTGCATTTTCACCCAGAGTTTGGGGCTGCGGGCTTTCCTGGCCACTCTGTCCTCACAAGCAACTTTTTTCTTTATCATTTTCCTGCACTGGGCCATAAAAACTCCTGCCGTCAGGAGCTGACTCCAACAACCAAGGTGGCAGCCAGAACATCTTTAGATTTTTAGGAATTCCTCTGGGAACAATTTGCATTGCCACCCAGACTTTGGGGCTGCGGGCTTACCTGGACACGCTATCCTCAAAAGCACCTTTTTTCTTTATTATATTCCTGCACCGGTTCATAAAAATTCCGACCTACAGAAGCTGAATCCCACAACCGGAATGCTGCCAAAACACCTTTGGATTATTAGGAACTCCTCTGGGAACAATTTGCATTGCCAGCCAGACTTTGGGGCTGCGGGCTTACCTGGCCACTCTATCGTCAAAAGCACCTTTTGTTCTCTTTCTCCCAGCACCGGCCTCCAAAAATTCCAATCGTCCTGGCCTGGCTCCTACAACCCAGGTGGCAGCCAGAACACCTCCTGCTTCTTTAGAACGTCTCTGAGAACTACTTGCATTGCCACCCAGACTTTGGGGCTGTGGGCTTTCCTGGCCACTCTATCGTCAAAAGCACCTTTTGTTCTCTTTCTCCCAGCACCGGCCTCCAAAAATTCCAAACGTCCTGGCCTGGTTCCCACACCCAAGGTGGCAGCCAGAACAACTCATACTTTCTTTCAAGGTCTCTGGGAACTACTTGCATTGCTACCCAGACTTTGGGGCTGCGGGCTTACCTGGCCACTCTATCGTCAAAAGCACCTTTTGTTCACTTTCTCCCAGCACCGGCCTCCAAAAATTCCAATCGTACTGGCCTGGCTCCTACAACCCAAGGCGGTAGCCAGAATAACTCTTGCTTGTTTTCAAGGTCTCTGGGAACTACTTGCATTGCCACCCAGACTTTGGGGCTATGCGCTTTCCTGGCCACTCTATCCTCACAAGCACCTTTTGTTCACTTTCTCCCAGCACCGGCCTCCAAAAATTCCAAACGTCCTGGCCTGGTTCCCACACCCAAGGTGGCAGGCAGAACAACTCTTGCTTTCTTTCAAGGTCTCTGGGAACTACTTGCATTGCTACCCAGACTTTGGGGCTGCGGGCTTACCTGGCCACTCTATCGTCAAAAGCACCTTTTGTTCACTTTCTCCCAGCACCGGCCTCCAAAAATTCCAATCGTATTGGCCTGGCTCCTACAACCCAAGGCGGTAGCCAGAATAACTCTTGCTTTTTTTCAAGGTCTCTGGGAACTACTTGCATTGTCACCCAGAGTTTGGGGCTGCGGGCTTTCCTGGCCACTCTGTCCTCACAAGCAACTTTTTTCTTTATCATTTTCCTGCACCGGGCCATAAAAATTCCTGCCGTCAGGAGCTGACTCCAACAACCAAGGTGGCAGCCAGAACATCTTTAGATTTTTAGGAATTCCTCTGGGAACATTTTGCATTGCCACCCAGACTTTGGGGCTGCGGGCTTACCTGGCCACTCTATCCTCACAAGCACCTTTTGTTCTCTTTCTCCCAGCACCGGCCTCCAAAAATTCCAAACGTCCTGGCCTGGTTCCCACACCCAAGGTGGCAGCCAGAACAACTCATACTTTCTTTCAAGGTCTCTGGGAACTACTTGCATTGCCACCCAGACTTTGGGGCTGCGGGCTTACTTGGCCGCTCTGTCCTCACAAGAAACTTTTTTCTTTATCATTTTCCTGCACCGGGCCATAAAAATTCCTGCCGTCAGGAGCTGACTCCAACAACCAAGGTGGCAGCCAGAACATCTTTAGATTTTTAGGAATTCCTCTGGGAACATTTTGCATTGCCACCCAGACTTTGGGGCTGCGGGCTTACCTGGCCACTCTATCGTCAAAAGCACCTTTTGTTCTCTTTCTCCCAGCACCGGCCTCCAAAAATTCCAATCGTCCTGGCCTGGCTCCTACAACCCAAGGCGGTAGCCAGAATAACTCTTGCTTGTTTTCAAGGTCTCTGGGAACTACTTGCATTGCCACCCAGACTTTGGGGCTGCGGGCTTTCCTGGCCGCTCTGTCCTCACAAGAAACTTTTTTCTTTATCATTTTCCTGCACCGGGCCATAAAAATTCCTGCCGTCAGGAGCTGACTCCAACAACCAAGGTGGCAGCCAGAACATCTTTAGATTTTTAGGAACTCCTCTGGGAACTACTTGCATTGCAACCCAGACTTTGGGGCTGCGGGCTTTCCTGGCCACTCTATCCACAAAAGCACCTTTTGTTCACTTTTTCCCAACACCGGCCTCCAATATGCCGATCGTCCTGGCCTGGCTCCCAAAACCAAGGTAGCAGCCAGAACAACTCTTGCTTTTTTTAAAGTCTCTGGGAACTACTTGCATTTTCACCCAGAGTTTGGGGCTGCGGGCTTTCCTGGCCACTCTGTCCTCACAAGCAACTTTTTTCTTTATCATTTTCCTGCACCGGGCCATAAAAACTCCTGCCGTCAGGAGCTGACTCCAACAACCAAGGTGGCAGCCAGAACATCTTTAGATTTTTAGGAATTCCTCTGGGAACTATTTGCATTGACACCCAGACTTTGGGGCTGCGGGCTTACCTGGCCACTCTATTGTCAAAAGCACCTTTTGTTCTCTTTCTCCCAGCACCGGCCTCCAAAAATTCCAATCGTCCTGGCCTGGCTCCTACAACCCAAGGCGGTAGCCAGAATAACTCTTGCTTGTTTTCAAGGTCTCTGGGAACTACTTGCATTGCCACCCAGACTTTGGGGCTGTGGGCTTTCCTGGCCACTCTGTCCTCACAAGAACCTTTTGTTCACTTTCTCCCAGCACCGGCCTCCAAAAATTCCAATCGTCCTGGCCTGGTTCCCACACCCAAGGTGGCAGCCAGAACAACTCATACTTTCTTTCAAGGTCTCTGGGAACTACTTGCATTGCCACCCAGACTTTGGGGCTGCGGTCTTACTTGGCCACTCTATCGTCAAAAGCACCTTTTGTTCTCTTTCTCCCAGCACCGGCCTCCAAAAATTCCAATCGTCCTGGCCTGGCTCCTACAACCCAAGGCGGTAGCCAGAATAACTCTTGCTTGTTTTCAAGGTCTCTGGGAACTACTTGCATTGCCACCCAGACTTTGGGGCTGTGCGCTTTCCTGGCCACTCTATCCTCAAAAGAACCTTTTGTTCACTTTCTCCCAGCACCGGCCTCCAAAAATTCCAAACGATAGGAGCTGACTCCACAACCCAGGTGGCAGGCAGAACACCTCCTGCTTCTTTTGAACGTCTCTGAGAACTACTTGCATTGCCACCCAGACTTCGGGGCTGTGGGCTTTTCTGACCACTCTATCCTCAAAAGCACCTTTTGTTCACTTTTTCCCAAAACCGCCCTCCAATATGCCGATCGTCCTGGCCTGGCTCCCAAAACCAAGGTAGCAGAAAGAACAACTCTTGCTTTCTTTCAAGGTCTCTGGGAACTACTTGCATTGCTACCCAGACTTTGGGGCTGAGTGCTTTCCTGGCCACTCTATCGTCAAAAGCACCTTTTGTTCTCTTTCTCCCAGCACCGGCCTCCAAAAATTCCAATCGTCCTGGCCTGGCTCCTACAACCCAGGTGGCAGCCAGAACACCTCCTGCTTCTTTTGAACGTCTCTGAGAACTACTTGCATTGCCACCCAGACTTTGGGGCTGCGGGCTTTCCTGGCCTCTCTGTCCTCACAAGAAACTTTTTTCTTTATCATTTTCCTGCACCGGGCCATAAAAATTCCTGCCGTCAGGAGCTGACTCCAACAACCAAGGTGGCAGCCAGAACATCTTTAGATTTTTAGGAACTCCTCTGGGAACTACTTGCATTGCAACCCAGACTTTGGGGCTGCGGGCTTTCCTGGCTACTCTATCCACAAAAGCACCTTTTGTTCACTTTTTCCCAGCACTGGCCTCCAAAAATTCCAAACGATAGGAGTTGACTCCACAACCCAGGTGGCAGCCAGAACAACTCTTGCTTTTTTTAAAGTCTCTGGGAACTACTTGCATTGCCACCCAGACTTTGGGGCTGCGGGCTTACCTGGCCACTCTATCGTCAAAAGCACCTTTTGTTCTCTTTCTCCCAGCACCGGCCTCCAAAAATTCCAATCGTCCTGGCCTGGCTCCTACAACCCAAGGCGGTAGCCAGAATAACTCTTGCTTGTTTTCAAGGTCTCTGGGAACTACTTGCATTGCCACCCAGACTTTGGGGCTGCGGGCTTACCTGGCCACTCTATCCTCACAAGCACCTTTTGTTCTCTTTCTCCCAGCACCGGCCTCCAAAAATTCCAATCGTCCTGGCCTGGCTCCTACAACCCAAGGCGGTAGCCAGAATAACTCTTGCTTGTTTTCAAGGTCTCTGGGAACTACTTGCATTGCCACCCAGACTTTGGGGCTGTGCGCTTTCCTGGCCACTCTATCCTCACAAGCACCTTTTGTTCACTTTCTCCCAGCACCGGCCTCCAAAAATTCCAAACGTCCTGGCCTGGCTCCTACAACCCAAGGTGGCAGCCAGAACAACTCTTACTTTCTTTCAAGGTCTCTGGGAACTACTTGCATTGCCACCCAGACTTTGGGGCTGCGGGCTTTCCTGGCCGCTCTGTCCTCACAAGAAACTTTTTTCTTTATCATTTTCCTGCACTGGGCCATAAAAATTCCTGCCGTCAGGAGCTGACTCCAACAACCAAGGTGGCAGCCAGAACATCTTTAGATTTTTAGGAATTCCTCTGGGAACATTTTGCATTGCCACCCAGACTTTGGGGCTGCGGGCTTACCTGGCCACTCTATCGTCAAAAGCACCTTTTGTTCTCTTTCTCCCAGCACCGGCCTCCAAAAATTCCAATCGTCCTGGCCTGGCTCCTACAACCCAAGGTGGTAGCCAGAATAACTCTTGCTTGTTTTCAAGGTCTCTGGGAACTACTTGCATTGCCACCCAGACTTTGGGGCTGTGCGCTTTCCTGGCCACTCTATCCTCAAAAGCACCTTTTGTTCACTTTCTCCCAGCACCGGCCTCCAAAAATTCCAAACGTCCTGGCCTGGTTCCCACACCCAAGGTGGCAGCCAGAACAACTCATACTTTCTTTCAAGGTCTCTGGGAACTACTTGCATTGCCACCCAGACTTTGGGGCTGCGGGCTTACTTGGCCACTCTATCCTCACAAGCACCTTTTGTTCTCTTTCTCCCAGCACCGGCCTCCAAAAATTCCAAACGTCCTGGCCTGGCTCCTACAACCCAAGGTGGCAGCCAGAACAACTCTTACTTTCTTTCAAGGTCTCTGGGAACTACTTGCATTGCCACCCAGAGTTTTGGGCTGCGGGCTTTCCTGGCCGCTCTGTCCTCACAAGAAACTTTTTTCTTTATCATTTTCCTGCACCGGGCCATAAAAATTCCTGCCGTCAGGAGCTGACTCCAACAACCAAGGTGGCAGCCAGAACATCTTTAGATTTTTAGGAATTCCTCTGGGAACATTTTGCATTGCCACCCAGACTTTGGGGCTGCGGGCTTACCTGGCCACTCTATCGTCAAAAGCACCTTTTGTTCTCTTTCTCCCAGCACCGGCCTCCAAAAATTCCAATCATCCTGGCCTGGCTCCTACAACCCAAGGCGGTAGCCAGAATAACTCTTGCTTGTTTTCAAGGTCTCTGGGAACTACTTGCATTGCCACCCAGACTTTGGGGCTGCGGGCTTTCCTGGCCGCTCTGTCCTCACAAGAAACTTTTTTCTTTATCATTTTCCTGCACCGGGCCATAAAAATTCCTGCCGTCAGGAGCTGACTCCAACAACCAAGGTGGCAGCCAGAACATCTTTAGATTTTTAGGAACTCCTCTGGGAACTACTTGCATTGCAACCCAGACTTTGGGGCTACGGGCTTTCCTGGTCACTCTATCCACAAAAGCACCTTTTGTTCACTTTTTCCCAACACCGGCCTCCAATATGCCTATCGTCCTGGCCTGGCTCCCAAAACCAAGGTAGCAGCCAGAACAACTCTTGCTTTTTTTAAAGTCTCTGGGAACTACTTGCATTGCCACCCAGAGTTTGGGGCTGCGGGCTTTCCTGGCCACTCTGTCCTCACAAGCAACTATTTTCTTTATCATTTCCCTGCACAGGGCCATAAAAACTCCTGCCGTCAGGAGCTGACTCCAACAACCAAGGTGGCAGCCAGAACATCTTTAGATTTTTAGGAATTCCTCTGGGAACTATTTGCATTGCCACCCAGACTTTGGGGCTGCGGGCTTACCTGGCCACTCTATCGTCAAAAGCACCTTTTGTTCTCTTTCTCCCAGCACCGGCCTCCAAAAATTCCAAACGTCCTGGCCTGGTTCCCACACCCAAGGTGGCAGCCAGAACAACTCATACTTTCTTTCAAGGTCTCTGGGAACTACTTGCATTGCCACCCAGACTTTGGGGCTGCGGGCTTACTTGGCCACTCTATCGTCAAAAGCACCTTTTGTTCTCTTTCTCCCAGCACCGGCCTCCAAAAATTCCAATCGTCCTGGCCTGGCTCCTACAACCCAAGGCGGTAGCCAGAATAACTCTTGCTTGTTTTCAAGGTCTCTGGGAACTACTTGCATTGCCACCCAGACTTTGGGGCTGTGCGCTTTCCTGGCCACTCTATCCTCAAAAGCACCTTTTGTTCTCTTTCTCCCAGCACCGGCCTCCAAAAATTCCAAACGATAGGAGCTGACTCCACAACCCAGGTGGCAGCCAGAACACCTCCTGCTTCTTTTGAACGTCTCTGAGAACTACTTGCATTGCCACCCAGACTTCGGGGTTGTGGGCTTTTCTGACCACTCTATCCTCAAAAGCACCTTTTGTTCACTTTTTCCCAACACCGCCCTCCAATATGCCGATCGTCCTGGCCTGGCTCCCAAAACCAAGGTAGCAGAAAGAACAACTCTTGCTTTCTTTCAAGGTCTCTGGGAACTACTTGCATTGCTACCCAGACTTTGGGGCTGAGTGCTTTCCTGGCCACTCTATCCAAAAAAGCACCTTTTGTTCAATTTTTCCCAACACCGGCCTCCAATATGCCGATCGTCCTGGTCTGGCTCCCAAAACCAAGGTAGCAGCCAGAACAACTCTTGCTTTTTTTAAAGTCTCTGGGAACTACTTGCATTTTCACCCAGAGTTTGGGGCTGCGGGCTTTCCTGGCCACTCTGTCCTCACAAGCAACTATTTTCTTTATCATTTTCCTGTACCGGGCCATAAAAACTCCTGCCGTCAGGAGCTGACTCCAACAACCAAGGTGGCAGCCAGAACATCTTTAGATTTTTAGGAATTCCTCTGGGAACATTTTGCATTGCCACCCAGACTTTGGGGCTGCGGGTTTACCTGGCCACTCTATCGTCAAAAGAACCTTTTGTTCTCTTTCTCCCAGCACCGGCCTCCAAAAATTCCAATCGTCCTGGCCTGGCTCCTACAACCCAGGTGGCAGCCAGAACACCTCCTGCTTCTTTTGAACGTCTCTGAGAACTACTTGCATTGCCACCCAGACTTCGGGGCTGTGGGCTTTTCTGACCACTCTATCCTCAAAAGCACCTTTTGTTCACTTTTTCCCAAAACCGCCCTCCAATATGCCGATCGTCCTGGCCTGGCTCCCAAAACCAAGGTAGCAGAAAGAACAACTCTTGCTTTCTTTCAAGGTCTCTGGGAACTACTTGCATTGCTACCCAGACTTTGGGGCTGAGTGCTTTCCTGGCCACTCTATCCAAAAAAGCACCTTTTGTTCAATTTTTCCCAACACCGGCCTCCAATATGCCGAGCGTCCTGGTCTGGCTCCCAAAACCAAGGTAGCAGCCAGAACAACTCTTGCTTTTTTTAAAGTCTCTGGGAACTACTTGCATTTTCACCCAGAGTTTGGGGCTGCGGGCTTTCCTGGCCACTCTGTCCTCACAAGCAACTTTTTTCTTTATCATTTTCCTGCACCGGGCCATAAAAACTCCTGCCGTCAGGAGCTGACTCCAACAACCAAGGTGGCAGCTAAAACATCTTTAGATTTTTAGGAATTCCTCTGGGAACTATTTGCATTGCCACCCAGACTTTGGGGCTGCGGGCTTTCCTGGCCACTCTATCGTCAAAAGCACCTTTTGTTCTCTTTCTCCCAGCACCGGCCTCCAAAAATTCCAAACGTCCTGGCCTGGTTCCCACACCCAAGGTGGCAGCCAGAACAACTCATACTTTCTTTCAAGGTCTCTGGGAACTACTTGCATTGCCACCCAGACTTTGGGGCTGCGGGCTTACCTGGCCACTCTATCCTCACAAGCACCTTTTGTTCTCTTTCTCCCAGCACCGGCCTCCAAAAATTCCAATCGTCCTGGCCTGGCTCCTACAACCCAAGGCGGTAGCCAGAATAACTCTTGCTTGTTTTCAAGGTCTCTGGGAACTACTTGCATTGCCACCCAGACTTTGGGGCTGTGCGCTTTCCTGGCCACTCTATCCTCACAAGCACCTTTTGTTCACTTTCTCCCAGCACCGGCCTCCAAAAATTCCAAACGTCCTGGCCTGGTTCCCACACCCAAGGTGGCAGGCAGAACAACTCTTGCTGTCTTTCAAGGTCTCTGGGAACTACTTGCATTGCTACCCAGACTTTGGGGCTGCGGGCTTACCTGGCCACTCTATCGTCAAAAGCACCTTTTGTTCACTTTCTCCCAGCACCGGCCTCCAAAAATTCCAATCGTACTGGCCTGGCTCCTACAACCCAAGGCGGTAGCCAGAATAACTCTTGCTTGTTTTCAAGGTCTCTGGGAACTACTTGCATTGTCACCCAGAGTTTGGGGCTGCGGGCTTTCCTGGCCACTCTGTCCTCACAAGCAACTTTTTTCTTTATCATTTTCCTGCACTGGGCCATAAAAATTCCTGCCGTCAGGAGCTGACTCCAACAACCAAGGTGGCAGCCAGAACATCTTTAGATTTTTAGGAACTCCTCTGGGAACTACTTGCATTGCAACCCAGACTTTGGGGCTGCGGGCTTTCCTGGCCACTCTGTCCTCACAAGCAACTATTTTCTTTATCATTTTCCTGCACCGGGCCATAAAAACTCCTGCCATCAGGAGCTGACTCCAACAACCAAGGTGGCAGCCAGAACATCTTTAGATTTTTAGGAATTCCTCTGGGAACAATTTGCATTGCCACCCAGACTTTGGGGCTGCGGGCTTACCTGGCCACTCTATCGTCAAAAGCACCTTTTGTTCTCTTTCTCCCAGCACCGGCCTCCAAAAATTCCAATCGTCCTGGCCTGGCTCCTACAACCCAAGGCGGTAGCCAGAATAACTCTTGCTTGTTTTCAAGGTCTCTGGGAACTACTTGCATTGCCACCCAGACTTTGGGGCTGTGCGCTTTCCTGGCCACTCTATCCTCAAAAGAACCTTTTGTTCACTTTCTCCCAGCACCGGCCTCCAAAAATTCCAAACGATAGGAGCTGACTCCACAACCCAGGTGGCAGCCAGAACACCTCCTGCTTCTTTTGAACGTCTCTGAGAACTACTTGCATTGCCACCCAGACTTCGGGGCTGTGGGCTTTTCTGACCACTCTATCCTCAAAAGCACCTTTTGTTCACTTTTTCCCAAAACCGCCCTCCAATATGCCGATCGTCCTGGCCTGGCTCCCAAAACCAAGGTAGCAGAAAGAACAACTCTTGCTTTCTTTCAAGGTCTCTGGGAACTACTTGCATTGCTACCCAGACTTTGGGGCTGAGTGCTTTCCTGGCCACTCTATCGTCAAAAGCACCTTTTGTTCTCTTTCTCCCAGCACCGGCCTCCAAAAATTCCAATCGTCCTGGCCTGGCTCCTACAACCCAGGTGGCAGCCAGAACACCTCCTGCTTCTTTTGAACGTCTCTGAGAACTACTTGCATTGCCACCCAGACTTTGGGGCTGCGGGCTTTCCTGGCCTCTCTGTCCTCACAAGAAACTTTTTTCTTTATCATTTTCCTGCACCGGGCCATAAAAATTCCTGCCGTCAGGAGCTGACTCCAACAACCAAGGTGGCAGCCAGAACATCTTTAGATTTTTAGGAACTCCTCTGGGAACTACTTGCATTGCAACCCAGACTTTGGGGCTGCGGGCTTTCCTGGCTACTCTATCCACAAAAGCACCTTTTGTTCACTTTTTCCCAGCACTGGCCTCCAAAAATTCCAAACGATAGGAGTTGACTCCACAACCCAGGTGGCAGCCAGAACAACTCTTGCTTTTTTTAAAGTCTCTGGGAACTACTTGCATTGCCACCCAGACTTTGGGGCTGCGGGCTTACCTGGCCACTCTATCGTCAAAAGCACCTTTTGTTCTCTTTCTCCCAGCACCGGCCTCCAAAAATTCCAATCGTCCTGGCCTGGCTCCTACAACCCAAGGCGGTAGCCAGAATAACTCTTGCTTGTTTTCAAGGTCTCTGGGAACTACTTGCATTGCCACCCAGACTTTGGGGCTGCGGGCTTACCTGGCCACTCTATTGTCAAAAGCACCTTTTGTTCTCTTTCTCCCAGCACCGGCCTCCAAAAATTCCAATCGTCCTGGCCTGGCTCCTACAACCCAAGGCGGTAGCCAGAATAACTCTTGCTTGTTTTCAAGGTCTCTGGGAACTACTTGCATTGCCACCCAGACTTTGGGGCTGCGGGCTTTCCTGGCCGCTCTGTCCTCACAAGAAACTTTTTTCTTTATCATTTTCCTGCACCGGGCCATAAAAATTCCTGCCGTCAGGAGCTGACTCCAACAACCAAGGTGGCAGCCAGAACATCTTTAGATTTTTAGGAACTCCTCTGGGAACTACTTGCATTGCAACCCAGACTTTGGGGCTGCGGGCTTTCCTGGCCACTCTATCCACAAAAGCACCTTTTGTTCACTTTTTCCCAACACCGGCCTCAATATGCCGATCGTCCTGGCCTGGCTCCCAAAACCAAGGTAGCAGCCAGAACAACTCTTGCTTTTTTTAAAGTCTCTGGGAACTACTTGCATTTTCACCCAGAGTTTGGGGCTGCGGGCTTTCCTGGCCACTCTGTCCTCACAAGCAACTTTTTTCTTTATCATTTTCCTGCACTGGGCCATAAAAACTCCTGCCGTCAGGAGCTGACTCCAACAACCAAGGTGGCAGCCAGAACATCTTTAGATTTTTAGGAATTCCTCTGGGAACAATTTGCATTGCCACCCAGACTTTGGGGCTGCGGGCTTACCTGGACACGCTATCCTCAAAAGCACCTTTTTTCTTTATTATATTCCTGCACCGGTTCATAAAAATTCCGACCTACAGAAGCTGAATCCCACAACCGGAATGCTGCCAAAACACCTTTGGATTATTAGGAACTCCTCTGGGAACAATTTGCATTGCCAGCCAGACTTTGGGGCTGCGGGCTTACCTGGCCACTCTATCGTCAAAAGCACCTTTTGTTCTCTTTCTCCCAGCACCGGCCTCCAAAAATTCCAATCGTCCTGGCTCCTACAACCCAGGTGGCAGCCAGAACACCTCCTGCTTCTTTAGAACGTCTCTGAGAACTACTTGCATTGCCACCCAGACTTTGGGGCTGTGGGCTTTCCTGGCCACTCTATCGTCAAAAGCACCTTTTGTTCTCTTTCTCCCAGCACCGGCCTCCAAAAATTCCAAACGTCCTGGCCTGGTTCCCACACCCAAGGTGGCAGCCAGAACAACTCATACTTTCTTTCAAGGTCTCTGGGAACTACTTGCATTGCTACCCAGACTTTGGGGCTGCGGGCTTACCTGGCCACTCTATCGTCAAAAGCACCTTTTGTTCACTTTCTCCCAGCACCGGCCTCCAAAAATTCCAATCGTACTGGCCTGACTCCTACAACCCAAGGCGGTAGCCAGAATAACTCTTGCTTGTTTTCAAGGTCTCTGGGAACTACTTGCATTGCCACCCAGACTTTGGGGCTATGCGCTTTCCTGGCCACTCTATCCTCACAAGCACCTTTTGTTCACTTTCTCCCAGCACCGGCCTCCAAAAATTCCAAACGTCCTGGCCTGGTTCCCACACCCAAGGTGGCAGGCAGAACAACTCTTGCTTTCTTTCAAGGTCTCTGGGAACTACTTGCATTGCTACCCAGACTTTGGGGCTGCGGGCTTACCTGGCCACTCTATCGTCAAAAGCACCTTTTGTTCACTTTCTCCCAGCACCGGCCTCCAAAAATTCCAATCGTATTGGCCTGGCTCCTACAACCCAAGGCGGTAGCCAGAATAACTCTTGCTTTTTTTCAAGGTCTCTGGGAACTACTTGCATTGTCACCCAGAGTTTGGGGCTGCGGGCTTTCCTGGCCACTCTGTCCTCACAAGCAACTTTTTTCTTTATCATTTTCCTGCACCGGGCCATAAAAATTCCTGCCGTCAGGAGCTGACTCCAACAACCAAGGTGGCAGCCAGAACATCTTTAGATTTTTAGGAATTCCTCTGGGAACATTTTGCATTGCCACCCAGACTTTGGGGCTGCGGGCTTACCTGGCCACTCTATCCTCACAAGCACCTTTTGTTCTCTTTCTCCCAGCACCGGCCTCCAAAAATTCCAAACGTCCTGGCCTGGTTCCCACACCCAAGGTGGCAGCCAGAACAACTCATACTTTCTTTCAAGGTCTCTGGGAACTACTTGCATTGCCACCCAGACTTTGGGGCTGCGGGCTTACTTGGCCGCTCTGTCCTCACAAGAAACTTTTTTCTTTATCATTTTCCTGCACCGGGCCATAAAAATTCCTGCCGTCAGGAGCTGACTCCAACAACCAAGGTGGCAGCCAGAACATCTTTAGATTTTTAGGAATTCCTCTGGGAACATTTTGCATTGCCACCCAGACTTTGGGGCTGCGGGCTTACCTGGCCACTCTATCGTCAAAAGCACCTTTTGTTCTCTTTCTCCCAGCACCGGCCTCCAAAAATTCCAATCGTCCTGGCCTGGCTCCTACAACCCAAGGCGGTAGCCAGAATAACTCTTGCTTGTTTTCAAGGTCTCTGGGAACTACTTGCATTGCCACCCAGACTTTGGGGCTGCGGGCTTTCCTGGCCGCTCTGTCCTCACAAGAAACTTTTTTCTTTATCATTTTCCTGCACCGGGCCATAAAAATTCCTGCCGTCAGGAGCTGACTCCAACAACCAAGGTGGCAGCCAGAACATCTTTAGATTTTTAGGAACTCCTCTGGGAACTACTTGCATTGCAACCCAGACTTTGGGGCTGCGGGCTTTCCTGGCCACTCTATCCACAAAAGCACCTTTTGTTCACTTTTTCCCAACACCGGCCTCCAATATGCCGATCGTCCTGGCCTGGCTCCCAAAACCAAGGTAGCAGCCAGAACAACTCTTGCTTTTTTTAAAGTCTCTGGGAACTACTTGCATTTTCACCCAGAGTTTGGGGCTGCGGGCTTTCCTGGCCACTCTGTCCTCACAAGCAACTTTTTTCTTTATCATTTTCCTGCACCGGGCCATAAAAACTCCTGCCGTCAGGAGCTGACTCCAACAACCAAGGTGGCAGCCAGAACATCTTTAGATTTTTAGGAATTCCTCTGGGAACTATTTGCATTGACACCCAGACTTTGGGGCTGCGGGCTTACCTGGCCACTCTATTGTCAAAAGCACCTTTTGTTCTCTTTCTCCCAGCACCGGCCTCCAAAAATTCCAATCGTCCTGGCCTGGCTCCTACAACCCAAGGCGGTAGCCAGAATAACTCTTGCTTGTTTTCAAGGTCTCTGGGAACTACTTGCATTGCCACCCAGACTTTGGGGCTGTGGGCTTTCCTGGCCACTCTGTCCTCACAAGAACCTTTTGTTCACTTTCTCCCAGCACCGGCCTCCAAAAATTCCAATCGTCCTGGCCTGGTTCCCACACCCAAGGTGGCAGCCAGAACAACTCATACTTTCTTTCAAGGTCTCTGGGAACTACTTGCATTGCAACCCAGACTTTGGGGCTGCGGTCTTACTTGGCCACTCTATCGTCAAAAGCACCTTTTGTTCTCTTTCTCCCAGCACCGGCCTCCAAAAATTCCAATCGTCCTGGCCTGGCTCCTACAACCCAAGGCGGTAGCCAGAATAACTCTTGCTTGTTTTCAAGGTCTCTGGGAACTACTTGCATTGCCACCCAGACTTTGGGGCTGTGCGCTTTCCTGGCCACTCTATCCTCAAAAGAACCTTTTGTTCACTTTCTCCCAGCACCGGCCTCCAAAAATTCCAAACGATAGGAGCTGACTCCAAAACCCAGGTGGCAGGCAGAACACCTCCTGCTTCTTTTGAACGTCTCTGAGAACTACTTGCATTGCCACCCAGACTTCGGGGCTGTGGGCTTTTCTGACCACTCTATCCTCAAAAGCACCTTTTGTTCACTTTTTCCCAAAACCGCCCTCCAATATGCCGATCGTCCTGGCCTGGCTCCCAAAACCAAGGTAGCAGAAAGAACAACTCTTGCTTTCTTTCAAGGTCTCTGGGAACTACTTGCATTGCTACCCAGACTTTGGGGCTGAGTGCTTTCCTGGCCACTCTATCCAAAAAAGCACCTTTTGTTCAATTTTTCCCAACACCGGCCTCCAATATGCCGAGCGTCCTGGTCTGGCTCCCAAAACCAAGGTAGCAGCCAGAACAACTCTTGCTTTTTTTAAAGTCTCTGGGAACTACTTGCATTTTCACCCAGAGTTTGGGGCTGCGGGCTTTCCTGGCCACTCTGTCCTCACAAGCAACTATTTTCTTTATCATTTTCCTGCACCGGGCCATAAAAACTCCTGCCGTCAGGAGCTGACTCCAACAACCAAGGTGGCAGCCAGAACATCTTTAGATTTTTAGGAATTCCTCTGGGAACTATTTGCATTGCCACCCAGACTTTGGGGCTGCGGGCTTTCCTGGCCACTCTATCGTCAAAAGCACCTTTTGTTCTCTTTCTCCCAGCACCGGCCTCCAAAAATTCCAAACGTCCTGGCCTGGTTCCCACACCCAAGGTGGCAGCCAGAACAACTCATACTTTCTTTCAAGGTCTCTGGGAACTACTTGCATTGCCACCCAGACTTTGGGGCTGCGGGCTTACCTGGCCACTCTATCCTCACAAGCACCTTTTGTTCTCTTTCTCCCAGCACCGGCCTCCAAAAATTCCAATCGTCCTGGCCTGGCTCCTACAACCCAAGGCGGTAGCCAGAATAACTCTTGCTTGTTTTCAAGGTCTCTGGGAACTACTTGCATTGCCACCCAGACTTTGGGGCTGTGCGCTTTCCTGGCCACTCTATCCTCACAAGCACCTTTTGTTCACTTTCTCCCAGCACCGGCCTCCAAAAATTCCAAACGTCCTGGCCTGGTTCCCACACCCAAGGTGGCAGGCAGAACAACTCTTGCTTTCTTTCAAGGTCTCTGGGAACTACTTGCATTGCTACCCAGACTTTGGGGCTGCGGGCTTACCTGGCCACTCCATCGTCAAAAGCACCTTTTGTTCACTTTCTCCCAGCACCGGCCTCCAAAAATTCCAATCGTACTGGCCTGGCTCCTACAACCCAAGGCGGTAGCCAGAATAACTCTTGCTTGTTTTCAAGGTCTCTGGGAACTACTTGCATTGTCACCCAGAGTTTGGGGCTGCGGGCTTTCCTGGCCACTCTGTCCTCACAAGCAACTTTTTTCTTTATCATTTTCCTGCACTGGGCCATAAAAATTCCTGCCGTCAGGAGCTGACTCCAACAACCAAGGTGGCAGCCAGAACATCTTTAGATTTTTAGGAACTCCTCTGGGAACTACTTGCATTGCAACCCAGACTTTGGGGCTGCGGGCTTTCCTGGCCACTCTGTCCTCACAAGCAACTATTTTCTTTATCATTTTCCTGCACCGGGCCATAAAAACTCCTGCCATCAGGAGCTGACTCCAACAACCAAGGTGGCAGCCAGAACATCTTTAGATTTTTAGGAATTCCTCTGGGAACAATTTGCATTGCCACCCAGACTTTGGGGCTGCGGGCTTACCTGGCCACTCTATCGTCAAAAGCACCTTTTGTTCTCTTTCTCCCAGCACCGGCCTCCAAAAATTTCAATCGTCCTGGCCTGGCTCCTACAACCCAAGGCGGTAGCCAGAATAACTCTTGCTTGTTTTCAAGGTCTCTGGGAACTACTTGCATTGCCACCCAGACTTTGGGGCTGTGCGCTTTCCTGGCCACTCTATCCTCAAAAGAACCTTTTGTTCACTTTCTCCCAGCACCGGCCTCCAAAAATTCCAAACGATAGGAGCTGACTCCACAACCCAGGTGGCAGGCAGAACACCTCCTGCTTCTTTTGAACGTCTCTGAGAACTACTTGCATTGCCACCCAGACTTCGGGGCTGTGGGCTTTTCTGACCACTCTATCCTCAAAAGCACCTTTTGTTCACTTTTTCCCAAAACCGCCCTCCAATATGCCGATCGTCCTGGCCTGGCTCCCAAAACCAAGGTAGCAGAAAGAACAACTCTTGCTTTCTTTCAAGGTCTCTGGGAACTACTTGCATTGCTACCCAGACTTTGGGGCTGAGTGCTTTCCTGGCCACTCTATCGTCAAAAGCACCTTTTGTTCTCTTTCTCCCAGCACCGGCCTCCAAAAATTCCAATCGTCCTGGCCTGGCTCCTACAACCCAGGTGGCAGCCAGAACACCTCCTGCTTCTTTTGAACGTCTCTGAGAACTACTTGCATTGCCACCCAGACTTTGGGGCTGCGGGCTTTCCTGGCCTCTCTGTCCTCACAAGAAACTTTTTTCTTTATCATTTTCCTGCACCGGGCCATAAAAATTCCTGCCGTCAGGAGCTGACTCCAACAACCAAGGTGGCAGCCAGAACATCTTTAGATTTTTAGGAACTCCTCTGGGAACTACTTGCATTGCAACCCAGACTTTGGGGCTGCGGGCTTTCCTGGCTACTCTATCCACAAAAGCACCTTTTGTTCACTTTTTCCCAGCACTGGCCTCCAAAAATTCCAAACGATAGGAGTTGACTCCACAACCCAGGTGGCAGCCAGAACAACTCTTGCTTTTTTTAAAGTCTCTGGGAACTACTTGCATTGCCACCCAGACTTTGGGGCTGCGGGCTTACCTGGCCACTCTATCGTCAAAAGCACCTTTTGTTCTCTTTCTCCCAGCACCGGCCTCCAAAAATTCCAATCGTCCTGGCCTGGCTCCTACAACCCAAGGCGGTAGCCAGAATAACTCTTGCTTGTTTTCAAGGTCTCTGGGAACTACTTGCATTGCCACCCAGACTTTGGGGCTGCGGGCTTACCTGGCCACTCTATCCTCACAAGCACCTTTTGTTCTCTTTCTCCCAGCACCGGCCTCCAAAAATTCCAATCGTCCTGGCCTGGCTCCTACAACCCAAGGCGGTAGCCAGAATAACTCTTGCTTGTTTTCAAGGTCTCTGGGAACTACTTGCATTGCCACCCAGACTTTGGGGCTGTGCGCTTTCCTGGCCACTCTATCCTCACAAGCACCTTTTGTTCACTTTCTCCCAGCACCGGCCTCCAAAAATTCCAAACGTCCTGGCCTGGCTCCTACAACCCAAGGTGGCAGCCAGAACAACTCTTACTTTCTTTCAAGGTCTCTGGGAACTACTTGCATTGCCACCCAGACTTTGGGGCTGCGGGCTTTCCTGGCCGCTCTGTCCTCACAAGAAACTTTTTTCTTTATCATTTTCCTGCACTGGGCCATAAAAATTCCTGCCGTCAGGAGCTGACTCCAACAACCAAGGTGGCAGCCAGAACATCTTTAGATTTTTAGGAATTCCTCTGGGAACATTTTGCATTGCCACCCAGACTTTGGGGCTGCGGGCTTACCTGGCCACTCTATCGTCAAAAGCACCTTTTGTTCTCTTTCTCCCAGCACCGGCCTCCAAAAATTCCAATCGTCCTGGCCTGGCTCCTACAACCCAAGGTGGTAGCCAGAATAACTCTTGCTTGTTTTCAAGGTCTCTGGGAACTACTTGCATTGCCACCCAGACTTTGGGGCTGTGCGCTTTCCTGGCCACTCTATCCTCAAAAGCACCTTTTGTTCACTTTCTCCCAGCACCGGCCTCCAAAAATTCCAAACGTCCTGGCCTGGTTCCCACACCCAAGGTGGCAGCCAGAACAACTCATACTTTCTTTCAAGGTCTCTGGGAACTACTTGCATTGCCACCCAGACTTTGGGGCTGCGGGCTTACTTGGCCACTCTATCCTCACAAGCATCTTTTGTTCTCTTTCTCCCAGCACCGGCCTCCAAAAATTCCAAACGTCCTGGCCTGGCTCCTACAACCCAAGGTGGCAGCCAGAACAACTCTTACTTTCTTTCAAGGTCTCTGGGAACTACTTGCATTGCCACCCAGAGTTTTGGGCTGCGGGCTTTCCTGGCCGCTCTGTCCTCACAAGAAACTTTTTTCTTTATCATTTTCCTGCACCGGGCCATAAAAATTCCTGCCGTCAGGAGCTGACTCCAACAACCAAGGTGGCAGCCAGAACATCTTTAGATTTTTAGGAATTCCTCTGGGAACATTTTGCATTGCCACCCAGACTTTGGGGCTGCGGGCTTACCTGGCCACTCTATCGTCAAAAGCACCTTTTGTTCTCTTTCTCCCAGCACCGGCCTCCAAAAATTCCAATCGTCCTGGCCTGGCTCCTACAACCCAAGGCGGTAGCCAGAATAACTCTTGCTTGTTTTCAAGGTCTCTGGGAACTACTTGCATTGCCACCCAGACTTTGGGGCTGCGGGCTTTCCTGGCCGCTCTGTCCTCACAAGAAACTTTTTTCTTTATCATTTTCCTGCACCGGGCCATAAAAATTCCTGCCGTCAGGAGCTGACTCCAACAACCAAGGTGGCAGCCAGAACATCTTTAGATTTTTAGGAACTCCTCTGGGAACTACTTGCATTGCAACCCAGACTTTGGGGCTACGGGCTTTCCTGGTCACTCTATCCACAAAAGCACCTTTTGTTCACTTTTTCCCAACACCGGCCTCCAATATGCCTATCGTCCTGGCCTGGCTCCCAAAACCAAGGTAGCAGCCAGAACAACTCTTGCTTTTTTTAAAGTCTCTGGGAACTACTTGCATTGCCACCCAGAGTTTGGGGCTGCGGGCTTTCCTGGCCACTCTGTCCTCACAAGCAACTATTTTCTTTATCATTTCCCTGCACAGGGCCATAAAAACTCCTGCCGTCAGGAGCTGACTCCAACAACCAAGGTGGCAGCCAGAACATCTTTAGATTTTTAGGAATTCCTCTGGGAACTATTTGCATTGCCACCCAGACTTTGGGGCTGCGGGCTTACCTGGCCACTCTATCGTCAAAAGCACCTTTTGTTCTCTTTCTCCCAGCACCGGCCTCCAAAAATTCCAAACGTCCTGGCCTGGTTCCCACACCCAAGGTGGCAGCCAGAACAACTCATACTTTCTTTCAAGGTCTCTGGGAACTACTTGCATTGCCACCCAGACTTTGGGGCTGCGGGCTTACTTGGCCACTCTATCGTCAAAAGCACCTTTTGTTCTCTTTCTCCCAGCACCGGCCTCCAAAAATTCCAATCGTCCTGGCCTGGCTCCTACAACCCAAGGCGGTAGCCAGAATAACTCTTGCTTGTTTTCAAGGTCTCTGGGAACTACTTGCATTGCCACCCAGACTTTGGGGCTGTGCGCTTTCCTGGCCACTCTATCCTCAAAAGAACCTTTTGTTCACTTTCTCCCAGCACCGGCCTCCAAAAATTCCAAACGATAGGAGCTGACTCCACAACCCAGGTGGCAGCCAGAACACCTCCTGCTTCTTTTGAACGTCTCTGAGAACTACTTGCATTGCCACCCAGACTTCGGGGCTGTGGGCTTTTCTGACCACTCTATCCTCAAAAGCACCTTTTGTTCACTTTTTCCCAAAACCGCCCTCCAATATGCCGATCGTCCTGGCCTGGCTCCCAAAACCAAGGTAGCAGAAAGAACAACTCTTGCTTTCTTTCAAGGTCTCTGGGAACTACTTGCATTGCTACCCAGACTTTGGGGCTGAGTGCTTTCCTGGCCACTCTATCCAAAAAAGCACCTTTTGTTCAATTTTTCCCAACACCGGCCTCCAATATGCCGATCGTCCTGGCCTGGCTCCCAAAACCAAGGTAGCAGCCAGAACAACTCTTGCTTTTTTTAAAGTCTCTGGGAACTACTTGCATTTTCAGCTAGAGTTTGGGGCTGCGGGCTTTCCTGGCCACTCTGTCCTCACAAGCAACTATTTTCTTTATCATTTTCCTGTACCGGGCCATAAAAACTCCTGCCGTCAGGAGCTGACTCCAACAACCAAGGTGGCAGCCAGAACATCTTTAGATTTTTAGGAATTCCTCTGGGAACTATTTGCATTGCCACCCAGACTTTGGGGCTGCGGGCTTACCTGGCCACTCTATCGTCAAAAGCACCTTTTGTTCTCTTTCTCCCAGCACCGGCCTCCAAAAATTCCAATCGTCCTGGCCTGGCTCCTACAACCCAAGGTGGCAGCCAGAAGACCTCCTGCTTCTTTTGAACGTCTCTGAGAACTACTTGCATTGCCACCCAGACTTTGGGGCTGCGGGCTTTCCTGGCCGCTCTGTCCTCACAAGAAAGTTTTTTCTTTATCATTTTCCTGCATCGGGCCATAAAAATTCCTGCCGTCAGGAGCTGACTCCAACAACCAAGGTGGCAGCCAGAACATCTTTAGATTTTTAGGAATTCCTCTGGAACAATTTGCATTGCCACCCAGACTTTGGGGCTGCGGGCTTACCTGGCCACTCTATCCTCAAAAGCACCTTTTGTTCTCTTTCTCCCAGCACCGGCCTCCAAAAATTCCAAACGATAGGAGCTGACTCCACAACCCAGGTGGCAGCCAGAACACCTCCTGCTTCTTTTGAACGTCTCTGAGAACTACTTGCATTGCCACCCAGACTTCGGGGCTGTGGGCTTTTCTGACCACTCTATCCTCAAAAGCACCTTTTGTTCACTTTTTCCCAACACCGCCCTCCAATATGCCGATCGTCCTGGCCTGGCTCCCAAAACCAAGGTAGCAGAAAGAACAACTCTTGCTTTCTTTCAAGGTCTCTGGGAACTACTTGCATTGCTACCCAGACTTTGGGGCTGAGTGCTTTCCTGGCCACTCTATCCAAAAAAGCACCTTTTGTTCAATTTTTCCCAACACCGGCCTCCAATATGCCGATCGTCCTGGTCTGGCTCCCAAAACCAAGGTAGCAGCCAGAACAACTCTTGCTTTTTTTAAAGTCTCTGGGAACTACTTGCATTTTCACCCAGAGTTTGGGGCTGCGGGCTTTCCTGGCCACTCTGTCCTCACAAGCAACTATTTTCTTTATCATTTTCCTGTACCGGGCCATAAAAACTCCTGCCGTCAGGAGCTGACTCCAACAACCAAGGTGGCAGCCAGAACATCTTTAGATTTTTAGGAATTCCTCTGGGAACTATTTGCATTGCCACCCAGACTTTGGGGCTGCGGGCTTTCCTGGCCACTCTATCGTCAAAAGCACCTTTTGTTCTCTTTCTCCCAGCACCGGCCTCCAAAAATTCCAAACGTCCTGGCCTGGTTCCCACACCCAAGGTGGCAGCCAGAACAACTCATACTTTCTTTCAAGGTCTCTGGGAACTACTTGCATTGCCACCCAGACTTTGGGGCTGCGGGCTTACCTGGCCACTCTATCCTCACAAGCACCTTTTGTTCTCTTTCTCCCAGCACCGGCCTCCAAAAATTCCAATCGTCCTGGCCTGGCTCCTACAACCCAAGGCGGTAGCCAGAATAACTCTTGCTTGTTTTCAAGGTCTCTGGGAACTACTTGCATTGCCACCCAGACTTTGGGGCTGTGCGCTTTCCTGGCCACTCTATCCTCACAAGCACCTTTTGTTCACTTTCTCCCAGCACCGGCCTCCAAAAATTCCAAACGTCCTGGCCTGGTTCCCACACCCAAGGTGGCAGGCAGAACAACTCTTGCTGTCTTTCAAGGTCTCTGGGAACTACTTGCATTGCTACCCAGACTTTGGGGCTGCGGGCTTACCTGGCCACTCTATCGTCAAAAGCACCTTTTGTTCTCTTTCTCCCAGCACCGGCCTCCAAAAATTTCAATCGTACTGGCCTGGCTCCTACAACCCAAGGCGGTAGCCAGAATAACTCTTGCTTGTTTTCAAGGTCTCTGGGAACTACTTGCATTGCCACCCAGAGTTTGGGGCTGCGGGCTTTCCTGGCCACTCTATCCTCAAAAGAACCTTTTGTTCACTTTCTCCCAGCACCGGCCTCCAAAAATTCCAAACGATAGGAGCTGACTCCACAACCCAGGTGGCAGCCAGAACACCTCCTGCTTCTTTTGAACGTCTCTGAGAACTACTTGCATTGCCACCCAGACTTCGGGGCTGTGGGCTTTTCTGACCACTCTATCCTCAAAAGCACCTTTTGTTCACTTTTTCCCAAAACCGCCCTCCAATATGCCGATCGTCCTGGCCTGGCTCCCAAAACCAAGGTAGCAGAAAGAACAACTCTTGCTTTCTTTCAAGGTCTCTGGGAACTACTTGCATTGCTACCCAGACTTTGGGGCTGAGTGCTTTCCTGGCCACTCTATCGTCAAAAGCACCTTTTGTTCTCTTTCTCCCAGCACCGGCCTCCAAAAATTCCAATCGTCCTGGCCTGGCTCCTACAACCCAGGTGGCAGCCAGAACACCTCCTGCTTCTTTTGAACGTCTCTGAGAACTACTTGCATTGCCACCCAGACTTTGGGGCTGCGGGCTTTCCTGGCCTCTCTGTCCTCACAAGAAACTTTTTTCTTTATCATTTTCCTGCACCGGGCCATAAAAATTCCTGCCGTCAGGAGCTGACTCCAACAACCAAGGTGGCAGCCAGAACATCTTTAGATTTTTAGGAACTCCTCTGGGAACTACTTGCATTGCAACCCAGACTTTGGGGCTGCGGGCTTTCCTGGCTACTCTATCCACAAAAGCACCTTTTGTTCACTTTTTCCCAGCACTGGCCTCCAAAAATTCCAAACGATAGGAGTTGACTCCACAACCCAGGTGGCAGCCAGAACAACTCTTGCTTTTTTTAAAGTCTCTGGGAACTACTTGCATTGCCACCCAGACTTTGGGGCTGCGGGCTTACCTGGCCACTCTATCGTCAAAAGCACCTTTTGTTCTCTTTCTCCCAGCACCGGCCTCCAAAAATTCCAATCGTCCTGGCCTGGCTCCTACAACCCAAGGCGGTAGCCAGAATAACTCTTGCTTGTTTTCAAGGTCTCTGGGAACTACTTGCATTGCCACCCAGACTTTGGGGCTGCGGGCTTACCTGGCCACTCTATCCTCACAAGCACCTTTTGTTCTCTTTCTCCCAGCACCGGCCTCCAAAAATTCCAATCGTCCTGGCCTGGCTCCTACAACCCAAGGCGGTAGCCAGAATAACTCTTGCTTGTTTTCAAGGTCTCTGGGAACTACTTGCATTGCCACCCAGACTTTGGGGCTGTGCGCTTTCCTGGCCACTCTATCCTCACAAGCACCTTTTGTTCACTTTCTCCCAGCACTGGCCTCCAAAAATTCCAAACGTCCTGGCCTGGCTCCTACAACCCAAGGTGGCAGCCAGAACAACTCTTACTTTCTTTCAAGGTCTCTGGGAACTACTTGCATTGCCACCCAGACTTTGGGGCTGAGGGCTTTCCTGGCCGCTCTGTCCTCACAAGAAACTTTTTTCTTTATCATTTTCCTGCACAGGGCCATAAAAATTCCTGCCGTCAGGAGCTGACTCCAACAACCAAGGTGGCAGCCAGAACATCTTTAGATTTTTAGGAATTCCTCTGGGAACATTTTGCATTGCCACCCAGACTTTGGGGCTGCGGGCTTACCTGGCCACTCTATCGTCAAAAGCACCTTTTGTTCTCTTTCTCCCAGCACCGGCCTCCAAAAATTCCAATCGTCCTGGCCTGGCTCCTACAACCCAAGGTGGTAGCCAGAATAACTCTTGCTTGTTTTCAAGGTCTCTGGGAACTACTTGCATTGCCACCCAGACTTTGGGGCTGTGCGCTTTCCTGGCCACTCTATCCTCAAAAGCACCTTTTGTTCACTTTCTCCCAGCACCGGCCTCCAAAAATTCCAAACGTCCTGGCCTGGTTCCCACACCCAAGGTGGCAGCCAGAACAACTCATACTTTCTTTCAAGGTCTCTGGGAACTACTTGCATTGCCACCCAGACTTTGGGGCTGCGGGCTTACTTGGCCACTCTATCCTCACAAGCACCTTTTGTTCTCTTTCTCCCAGCACCGGCCTCCAAAAATTCCAAACGTCCTGGCCTGGCTCCTACAACCCAAGGTGGCAGCCAGAACAACTCTTACTTTCTTTCAAGGTCTCTGGGAACTACTTGCATTGCCACCCAGAGTTTTGGGCTGCGGGCTTTCCTGGCCGCTCTGTCCTCACAAGAAACTTTTTTCTTTATCATTTTCCTGCACCGGGCCATAAAAATTCCTGCCGTCAGGAGCTGACTCCAACAACCAAGGTGGCAGCCAGAACATCTTTAGATTTTTAGGAATTCCTCTGGGAACATTTTGCATTGCCACCCAGACTTTGGGGCTGCGGGCTTACCTGGCCACTCTATCGTCAAAAGCACCTTTTGTTCTCTTTCTCCCAGCACCGGCCTCCAAAAATTCCAATCGTCCTGGCCTGGCTCCTACAACCCAAGGCGGTAGCCAGAATAACTCTTGCTTGTTTTCAAGGTCTCTGGGAACTACTTGCATTGCCACCCAGACTTTGGGGCTGCGGGCTTTCCTGGCCGCTCTGTCCTCACAAGAAACTTTTTTCTTTATCATTTTCCTGCACCGGGCCATAAAAATTCCTGCCGTCAGGAGCTGACTCCAACAACCAAGGTGGCAGCCAGAACATCTTTAGATTTTTAGGAACTCCTCTGGGAACTACTTGCATTGCAACCCAGACTTTGGGGCTACGGGCTTTCCTGGTCACTCTATCCACAAAAGCACCTTTTGTTCACTTTTTCCCAACACCGGCCTCCAATATGCCTATCGTCCTGGCCTGGCTCCCAAAACCAAGGTAGCAGCCAGAACAACTCTTGCTTTTTTTAAAGTCTCTGGGAACTACTTGCATTGCCACCCAGAGTTTGGGGCTGCGGGCTTTCCTGGCCACTCTGTCCTCACAAGCAACTATTTTCTTTATCATTTCCCTGCACAGGGCCATAAAAACTCCTGCCGTCAGGAGCTGACTCCAACAACCAAGGTGGCAGCCAGAACATCTTTAGATTTTTAGGAATTCCTCTGGGAACTATTTGCATTGCCACCCAGACTTTGGGGCTGCGGGCTTACCTGGCCACTCTATCGTCAAAAGCACCTTTTGTTCTCTTTCTCCCAGCACCGGCCTCCAAAAATTCCAAACGTCCTGGCCTGGTTCCCACACCCAAGGTGGCAGCCAGAACAACTCATACTTTCTTTCAAGGTCTCTGGGAACTACTTGCATTGCCACCCAGACTTTGGGGCTGCGGGCTTACTTGGCCACTCTATCGTCAAAAGCACCTTTTGTTCTCTTTCTCCCAGCACCGGCCTCCAAAAATTCCAATCGTCCTGGCCTGGCTCCTACAACCCAAGGCGGTAGCCAGAATAACTCTTGCTTGTTTTCAAGGTCTCTGGGAACTACTTGCATTGCCACCCAGACTTTGGGGCTGTGCGCTTTCCTGGCCACTCTATCCTCAAAAGAACCTTTTGTTCACTTTCTCCCAGCACCGGCCTCCAAAAATTCCAAACGATAGGAGCTGACTCCACAACCCAGGTGGCAGCCAGAACACCTCCTGCTTCTTTTGAACGTCTCTGAGAACTACTTGCATTGCCACCCAGACTTCGGGGCTGTGGGCTTTTCTGACCACTCTATCCTCAAAAGCACCTTTTGTTCACTTTTTCCCAAAACCGCCCTCCAATATGCCGATCGTCCTGGCCTGGCTCCCAAAACCAAGGTAGCAGAAAGAACAACTCTTGCTTTCTTTCAAGGTCTCTGGGAACTACTTGCATTGCTACCCAGACTTTGGGGCTGAGTGCTTTCCTGGCCACTCTATCCAAAAAAGCACCTTTTGTTCAATTTTTCCCAACACCGGCCTCCAATATGCCGATCGTCCTGGCCTGGCTCCCAAAACCAAGGTAGCAGCCAGAACAACTCTTGCTTTTTTTAAAGTCTCTGGGAACTACTTGCATTTTCACCTAGAGTTTGGGGCTGCGGGCTTTCCTGGCCACTCTATCCTCACAAGCAACTATTTTCTTTATCATTTTCCTGTACCGGGCCATAAAAACTCCTGCCGTCAGGAGCTGACTCCAACAACCAAGGTGGCAGCCAGAACATCTTTAGATTTTTAGGAATTCCTCTGGGAACAATTTGCATTGCCACCCAGACTTTGGGGCTGCGGGCTTACCTGGCCACTCTATCGTCAAAAGCACCTTTTGTTCTCTTTCTCCCAGCACCGGCCTCCAAAAATTCCAATCGTCCTGGCCTGGCTCCTACAACCCAAGGTGGCAGCCAGAAGACCTCCTGCTTCTTTTGAACGTCTCTGAGAACTACTTGCATTGCCACCCAGACTTTGGGGCTGCGGGCTTTCCTGGCCGCTCTGTCCTCACAAGAAAGTTTTTTCTTTATCATTTTCCTGCATCGGGCCATAAAAATTCCTGCCGTCAGGAGCTGACTCCAACAACCAAGGTGGCAGCCAGAACATCTTTAGATTTTTAGGAATTCCTCTGGGAACAATTTGCATTGCCACCCAGACTTTGGGGCTGCGGGCTTACCTGGCCACTCTATCCTCAAAAGCACCTTTTGTTCTCTTTCTCCCAGCACCGGCCTCCAAAAATTCCAAACGATAGGAGTTGACTCCACAACCCAGGTGGCAGCCAGAACACCTCCTGCTTCTTTTGAACGTCTCTGAGAACTACTTGCATTGCCACCCAGACTTCGGGGCTGTGGGCTTTTCTGACCACTCTATCCTCAAAAGCACCTTTTGTTCACTTTTTCCCAACACCGCCCTCCAATATGCCGATCGTCCTGGCCTGGCTCCCAAAACCAAGGTAGCAGAAAGAACAACTCTTGCTTTCTTTCAAGGTCTCTGGGAACTACTTGCATTGCTACCCAGACTTTGGGGCTGAGTGCTTTCCTGGCCACTCTATCCAAAAAAGCACCTTTTGTTCAATTTTTCCCAACACCGGCCTCCAATATGCTGATCGTCCTGGTCTGGCTCCCAAAACCAAGGTAGCAGCCAGAACAACTCTTGCTTTTTTTAAAGTCTCTGGGAACTACTTGCATTGCCACCCAGAGTTTGGGGCTGCGGGCTTTCCTGGCCACTCTGTCCTCACAAGCAACTATTTTCTTTATCATTTTCCTGTACCGGGCCATAAAAACTCCTGCCGTCAGGAGCTGACTCCAACAACCAAGGTGGCAGCCAGAACATCTTTAGATTTTTAGGAATTCCTCTGGGAACATTTTGCATTGCCACCCAGACTTTGGGGCTGCGGGCTTACCTGGCCACTCTATCGTCAAAAGCACCTTTTGTTCTCTTTCTCCCAGCACCGGCCTCCAAAAATTCCAATCGTCCTGGCCTGGCTCCTACAACCCAGGTGGCAGCCAGAACACCTCCTGCTTCTTTTGAACGTCTCTGAGAACTACTTGCATTGCCACCCAGACTTTGGGGCTGCGGGCTTTCCTGGCCGCTCTGTCCTCACAAGAAACTTTTTTCTTTATCATTTTCCTGCACCGGGCCATAAAAATTCCTGCCGTCAGGAGCTGACTCCAACAACCAAGGTGGCACCCAGAACATCTTTAGATTTTTAGGAACTCCTCTGGGAACTACTTGCATTGCAACCCAGACTTTGGGGCTGCGGGCTTTCCTGGCCACTCTATCCACAAAAGCACCTTTTGTTCACTTTTTCCCAACACCGGCCTCCAATATGCCTATCGTCCTGGCCTGGCTCCCAAAACCAAGGTAGCAGCCAGAACAACTCTTGCTTTTTTTAAAGTCTCTGGGAACTACTTGCATTTTCACCCAGAGTTTGGGGCTGCGGGCTTTCCTGGCCACTCTGTCCTCACAAGCAACTATTTTCTTTATCATTTTCCTGCACCGGGCCATAAAAACTCCTGCCGTCAGGAGCTGACTCCAACAACCAAGGTGGCAGCCAGAACATCTTTAGATTTTTAGGAATTCCTCTGGGAACTATTTGCATTGCCACCCAGACTTTGGGGCTGCGGGCTTACCTGGCCACTCTATCGTCAAAAGCACCTTTTGTTCTCTTTCTCCCAGCACCAGCCTCCAAAAATTCCAAACGTCCTGGCCTGGTTCCCACACCCAAGGTGGCAGCCAGAACAACTCATACTTTCTTTCAAGGTCTCTGGGACCTACTTGCATTGCCACCCAGACTTTGGGGCTGCGGGCTTACCTGGCCACTCTATCCTCACAAGCACCTTTTGTTCACTTTCTCCCAGCACCGGCCTCCAAAAATTCCAATCGTCCTGGCCTGGCTCCTACAACCCAAGGCGGTAGCCAGAATAACTCTTGCTTGTTTTCAAGGTCTCTGGGAACTACTTGCATTGCCACCCAGACTTTGGGGCTGTGCGCTTTCCTGGCCACTCTATCCTCAAAAGCACCTTTTGTTCACTTTCTCCCAGCACCGGCCTCCAAAAATTCCAAACGTCCTGGCCTGGTTCCCACACCCAAGGTGGCAGCCAGAACAACTCATACTTTCTTTCAAGGTCTCTGGGAACTACTTGCATTGCCACCCAGACTTTGGGGCTGCGGGCTTACTTGGCCACTCTATCGTCAAAAGCACCTTTTGTTCTCTTTCTCCCAGCACCGGCCTCCAAAAATTCCAATCGTCCTGGCCTGGCTCCTACAACCCAAGGCGGTAGCCAGAATAACTCTTGCTTGTTTTCAAGGTCTCTGGGAACTACTTGCATTGCCACCCAGACTTTGGGGCTGTGCGCTTTCCTGGCCACTCTATCCTCAAAAGAACCTTTTGTTCACTTTCTCCCAGCACCGGCCTCCAAAAATTCCAAACGATAGGAGCTGACTCCACAACCCAGGTGGCAGGCAGAACACCTCCTGCTTCTTTTGAACGTCTCTGAGAACTACTTGCATTGCCACCCAGACTTCGGGGCTGTGGGCTTTTCTGACCACTCTATCCTCAAAAGCACCTTTTGTTCACTTTTTCCCAAAACCGCCCTCCAATATGCCGATCGTCCTGGCCTGGCTCCCAAAACCAAGGTAGCAGAAAGAACAACTCTTGCTTTCTTTCAAGGTCTCTGGGAACTACTTGCATTGCTACCCAGACTTTGGGGCTGAGTGCTTTCCTGGCCACTCTATCCAAAAAAGCACCTTTTGTTCAATTTTTCCCAACACCGGCCTCCAATATGCCGATCGTCCTGGCCTGGCTCCCAAAACCAAGGTAGCAGCCAGAACAACTCTTGCTTTTTTTAAAGTCTCTGGGAACTACTTGCATTTTCACCCAGAGTTTGGGGCTGCGGGCTTTCCTGGCCACTCTGTCCTCACAAGCAACTATTTTCTTTATCATTTTCCTGTACCGGGCCATAAAAACTCCTGCCGTCAGGAGCTGACTCCAACAACCAAGGTGGCAGCCAGAACATCTTTAGATTTTTAGGAATTCCTCTGGGAACATTTTGCATTGCCACCCAGACTTTGGGGCTGCGGGCTTACCTGGCCACTCTATCGTCAAAAGCACCTTTTGTTCTCTTTCTCCCAGCACCGGCCTCCAAAAATTCCAATCGTCCTGGCCTGGCTCCTACAACCCAGGTGGCAGCCAGAACACCTCCTGCTTCTTTTGAACGTCTCTGAGAACTACTTGCATTGCCACCCAGACTTTGGGGCTGCGGGCTTTCCTGGCCGCTCTGTCCTCACAAGAAACTTTTTTCTTTATCATTTTCCTGCACCGGGCCATAAAAATTCCTGCCGTCAGGAGCTGACTCCAACAACCAAGGTGGCACCCAGAACATCTTTAGATTTTTAGGAACTCCTCTGGGAACTACTTGCATTGCAACCCAGACTTTGGGGCTGCGGGCTTTCCTGGCCACTCTATCCACAAAAGCACCTTTTGTTCACTTTTTCCCAACACCGGCCTCCAATATGCCTATCGTCCTGGCCTGGCTCCCAAAACCAAGGTAGCAGCCAGAACAACTCTTGCTTTTTTTAAAGTCTCTGGGAACTACTTGCATTTTCACCCAGAGTTTGGGGCTGCGGGCTTTCCTGGCCACTCTGTCCTCACAAGCAACTATTTTCTTTATCATTTTCCTGCACCGGGCCATAAAAACTCCTGCCGTCAGGAGCTGACTCCAACAACCAAGGTGGCAGCCAGAACATCTTTAGATTTTTAGGAATTCCTCTGGGAACTATTTGCATTGCCACCCAGACTTTGGGGCTGCGGGCTTACCTGGCCACTCTATCGTCAAAAGCACCTTTTGTTCTCTTTCTCCCAGCACCAGCCTCCAAAAATTCCAAACGTCCTGGCCTGGTTCCCACACCCAAGGTGGCAGCCAGAACAACTCATACTTTCTTTCAAGGTCTCTGGGAACTACTTGCATTGCCACCCAGACTTTGGGGCTGCGGGCTTACCTGGCCACTCTATCCTCACAAGCACCTTTTGTTCACTTTCTCCCAGCACCGGCCTCCAAAAATTCCAATCGTCCTGGCCTGGCTCCTACAACCCAAGGCGGTAGCCAGAATAACTCTTGCTTGTTTTCAAGGTCTCTGGGAACTACTTGCATTGCCACCCAGACTTTGGGGCTGTGCGCTTTCCTGGCCACTCTATCCTCAAAAGCACCTTTTGTTCACTTTCTCCCAGCACCGGCCTCCAAAAATTCCAAACGTCCTGGCCTGGTTCCCACACCCAAGGTGGCAGCCAGAACAACTCATACTTTCTTTCAAGGTCTCTGGGAACTACTTGCATTGCCACCCAGACTTTGGGGCTGCGGTCTTACTTGGCCACTCTATCGTCAAAAGCACCTTTTGTTCTCTTTCTCCCAGCACCGGCCTCCAAAAATTCCAATCGTCCTGGCCTGGCTCCTACAACCCAAGGCGGTAGCCAGAATAACTCTTGCTTGTTTTCAAGGTCTCTGGGAACTACTTGCATTGCCACCCAGACTTTGGG
This sequence comes from Numenius arquata, assembly GCF_964106895.1. Classification (NCBI taxonomy): domain Eukaryota; kingdom Metazoa; phylum Chordata; class Aves; order Charadriiformes; family Scolopacidae; genus Numenius; species Numenius arquata. The sequence goes on from NC_133581.1 coordinate 34,824,779, forward strand.
GCTGTGCGCTTTCCTGGCCACTCTATCCTCAAAAGAACCTTTTGTTCACTTTCTCCCAGCACCGGCCTCCAAAAATTCCAAACGATAGGAGCTGACTCCACAACCCAGGTGGCAGCCAGAACACCTCCTGCTTCTTTTGAACGTCTCTGAGAACTACTTGCATTGCCACCCAGACTTCGGGGCTGTGGGCTTTTCTGACCACTCTATCCTCAAAAGCACCTTTTGTTCACTTTTTCCCAAAACCGCCCTCCAATATGCCGATCGTCCTGGCCTGGCTCCCAAAACCAAGGTAGCAGAAAGAACAACTCTTGCTTTCTTTCAAGGTCTCTGGGAACTACTTGCATTGCTACCCAGACTTTGGGGCTGAGTGCTTTCCTGGCCACTCTATCCAAAAAAGCACCTTTTGTTCAATTTTTCCCAACACCGGCCTCCAATATGCCGATCGTCCTGGCCTGGCTCCCAAAACCAAGGTAGCAGCCAGAACAACTCTTGCTTTTTTTAAAGTCTCTGGGAACTACTTGCATTTTCACCCAGAGTTTGGGGCTGCGGGCTTTCCTGGCCACTCTGTCCTCACAAGCAACTATTTTCTTTATCATTTTCCTGTACCGGGCCATAAAAACTCCTGCCGTCAGGAGCTGACTCCAACAACCAAGGTGGCAGCCAGAACATCTTTAGATTTTTAGGAATTCCTCTGGGAACTATTTGCATTGCCACCCAGACTTTGGGGCTGCGGGCTTACCTGGCCACTCTATCCTCACAAGCACCTTTTGTTCTCTTTCTCCCAGCACCGGCCTCCAAAAATTCCAATCGTCCTGGCCTGGCTCCTACAACCCAGGTGGCAGCCAGAACACCTCCTGCTTCTTTTAAACGTCTCTGAGAACTACTTGCATTGCCACCCAGACTTTGGGGCTGCGGGCTTTCCTGGCCGCTCTGTCCTCACAAGAAAGTTTTTTCTTTATCATTTTCCTGCATCGGGCCATAAAAATTCCTGCCGTCAGGAGCTGACTCCAACAACCAAGGTGGCAGCCAGAACATCTTTAGATTTTTAGGAATTCCTCTGGGAACAATTTGCATTGCCACCCAGACTTTGGGGCTGCGGGCTTACCTGGCCACTCTATCGTCAAAAGCATCTTTTGTTCTCTTTCTCCCAGCACCGGCCTCCAAAAATTCCAAACGTCCTGGCCTGGTTCCCACACCCAAGGTGGCAGCCAGAACAACTCATACTTTCTTTCAAGGTCTCTGGGAACTACTTGCATTGCCACCCAGACTTTGGGGCTGCGGGCTTACCTGGCCACTCTATCCTCACAAGCACCTTTTGTTCTCTTTCTCCCAGCACCGGCCTCCAAAAATTCCAATCGTCCTGGCCTGGCTCCTACAACCCAAGGTGGCAGCCAGAACAACTCTTACTTTCTTTCAAGGTCTCTGGGAACTACTTGCATTGCCACCCAGACTTTGGGGCTGTGCGCTTTCCTGGCCGCTCTATCCTCACAAGCACCTTTTGTTCACTTTCTCCCAGCACCGGCCTCCAAAAATTCCAAACGTCCTGGCCTGGTTCCCACACCCAAGGTGGCAGCCATAACAACTCTTGCTTTCTTTCAAGGTCTCTGGGAACTACTTGCATTGCTACCCAGACTTTGGGGCTGCGGGCTTACCTGGCCACTCTATCGTCAAAAGCACCTTTTGTTCACTTTCTCCCAGCACCGGCCTCCAAAAATTCCAATCGTCCTGGCCTGGCTCCTACAACCCAAGGCGGTAGCCAGAATAACTCTTGCTTGTTTTCAAGGTCTCTGGGAACTACTTGCATTGTCACCCAGAGTTTGGGGCTGCGGGCTTTCCTGGCCACTCTGTCCTCACAAGCAACTTTTTTCTTTATCATTTTCCTGCACCGGGCCATAAAAATTCCTGCCGTCAGGAGCTGACTCCAACAACCAAGGTGGCAGCCAGAACATCTTTAGATTTTTAGGAATTCCTCTGGGAACATTTTGCATTGCCACCCGGACTTTGGGGCTGCGGGCTTACCTGGCCACTCTATCGTCAAAAGCACCTTTTGTTCTCTTTCTCCCAGCACCAGCCTCCAAAAATTCCAAACGTCCTGGCCTGGTTCCCACACCCAAGGTGGCAGCCAGAACAACTCATACTTTCTTTCAAGGTCTCTGGGAACTACTTGCATTGCCCCCCAGACTTTGGGGCTGCGGGCTTACCTGGCCACTCTATCCTCACAAGCACCTTTTGTTCACTTTCTCCCAGCACCGGCCTCCAAAAATTCCAATCGTCCTGGCCTGGCTCCTACAACCCAAGGCGGTAGCCAGAATAACTCTTGCTTGTTTTCAAGGTCTCTGGGAACTACTTGCATTGCCACCCAGACTTTGGGGCTGTGCGCTTTCCTGGCCACTCTATCCTCAAAAGCACCTTTTGTTCACTTTCTCCCAGCACCGGCCTCCAAAAATTCCAAACGTCCTGGCCTGGTTCCCACACCCAAGGTGGCAGCCAGAACAACTCATACTTTCTTTCAAGGTCTCTGGGAACTACTTGCATTGCCACCCAGACTTTGGGGCTGCGGTCTTACTTGGCCACTCTATCGTCAAAAGCACCTTTTGTTCTCTTTCTCCCAGCACCGGCCTCCAAAAATTCCAATCGTCCTGGCCTGGCTCCTACAACCCAAGGCGGTAGCCAGAATAACTCTTGCTTGTTTTCAAGGTCTCTGGGAACTACTTGCATTGCCACCCAGACTTTGGGGCTGTGCGCTTTCCTGGCCACTCTATCCTCAAAAGAACCTTTTGTTCACTTTCTCCCAGCACCGGCCTCCAAAAATTCCAAACGATAGGAGCTGACTCCACAACCCAGGTGGCAGGCAGAACACCTCCTGCTTCTTTTGAACGTCTCTGAGAACTACTTGCATTGCCACCCAGACTTCGGGGCTGTGGGCTTTTCTGACCACTCTATCCTCAAAAGCACCTTTTGTTCAATTTTTCCCAACACCGGCCTCCAATATGCCGATCGTCCTGGCCTGGCTCCCAAAACCAAGGTAGCAGCCAGAACAACTCTTGCTTTTTTTAAAGTCTCTGGGAACTACTTGCATTTTCACCCAGAGTTTGGGGCTGCGGGCTTTCCTGGCCACTCTGTCCTCACAAGCAACTATTTTCTTTATCATTTTCCTGTACCGGGCCATAAAAACTCCTGCCGTCAGGAGCTGACTCCAACAACCAAGGTGGCAGCCAGAACATCTTTAGATTTTTAGGAATTCCTCTGGGAACTATTTGCATTGCCACCCAGACTTTGGGGCTGCGGGCTTACCTGGCCACTCTATCCTCACAAGCACCTTTTGTTCTCTTTCTCCCAGCACCGGCCTCCAAAAATTCCAATCGTCCTGGCCTGGCTCCTACAACCCAGGTGGCAGCCAGAACACCTCCTGCTTCTTTTAAACGTCTCTGAGAACTACTTGCATTGCCACCCAGACTTTGGGGCTGCGGGCTTTCCTGGCCGCTCTGTCCTCACAAGAAAGTTTTTTCTTTATCATTTTCCTGCATCGGGCCATAAAAATTCCTGCCGTCAGGAGCTGACTCCAACAACCAAGGTGGCAGCCAGAACATCTTTAGATTTTTAGGAATTCCTCTGGGAACAATTTGCATTGCCACCCAGACTTTGGGGCTGCGGGCTTACCTGGCCACTCTATCGTCAAAAGCATCTTTTGTTCTCTTTCTCCCAGCACCGGCCTCCAAAAATTCCAAACGTCCTGGCCTGGTTCCCACACCCAAGGTGGCAGCCAGAACAACTCATACTTTCTTTCAAGGTCTCTGGGAACTACTTGCATTGCCACCCAGACTTTGGGGCTGCGGGCTTACCTGGCCACTCTATCCTCACAAGCACCTTTTGTTCTCTTTCTCCCAGCACCGGCCTCCAAAAATTCCAATCGTCCTGGCCTGGCTCCTACAACCCAAGGTGGCAGCCAGAACAACTCTTACTTTCTTTCAAGGTCTCTGGGAACTACTTGCATTGCCACCCAGACTTTGGGGCTGTGCGCTTTCCTGGCCGCTCTATCCTCAAAAGCACCTTTTGTTCACTTTCTCCCAGCACCGGCCTCCAAAAATTCCAAACGTCCTGGCCTGGTTCCCACACCCAAGGTGGCAGGCAGAACAACTCTTGCTTTCTTTCAAGGTCTCTGGGAACTACTTGCATTGCTACCCAGACTTTGGGGCTGCGGGCTTACCTGGCCACTCTATCGTCAAAAGCACCTTTTGTTCTCTTTCTCCCAGCACCGGCCTCCAAAAATTCCAATCGTCCTGGCCTGGCTCCTACAACCCAAGGCGGTAGCCAGAATAACTCTTGCTTGTTTTCAAGGTCTCTGGGAACTACTTGCATTGTCACCCAGAGTTTGGGGCTGCGGGCTTTCCTGGCCACTCTGTCCTCACAAGCAACTTTTTTCTTTATCATTTTCCTGCACCGGGCCATAAAAATTCCTGCCGTCAGGAGCTGACTCCAACAACCAAGGTGGCAGCCAGAACATCTTTAGATTTTTAGGAATTCCTCTGGGAACATTTTGCATTGCCACCCGGACTTTGGGGCTGCGGGCTTACCTGGCCACTCTATCGTCAAAAGCACCTTTTGTTCTCTTTCTCCCAGCACCGGCCTCCAAAAATTCCAATCGTCCTGGCCTGGCTCCTACAACCCAAGGCGGTAGCCAGAATAACTCTTGCTTGTTTTCAAGGTCTCTGGGAACTACTTGCATTGCCACCCAGACTTTGGGGCTGTGCGCTTTCCTGGCCACTCTATCCTCAAAAGCACCTTTTGTTCACTTTCTCCCAGCACCGGCCTCCAAAAATTCCAAACGTCCTGGCCTGGTTCCCACACCCAAGGTGGCAGCCAGAACAACTCTTACTTTCTTTCAAGGTCTCTGGGAACTACTTGCATTGCCACCCAGACTTTGGGGCTGCGGGCTTACTTGGCCACTCTATCGTCAAAAGCACCTTTTGTTCTCTTTCTCCCAGCACCGGCCTCCAAAAATTCCAAACGTCCTGGCCTGGCTCCTACAACCCAAGGTGGCAGCCAGAACAACTCTTACTTTCTTTCAAGGTCTCTGGGAACTACTTGCATTGCCACCCAGAGTTTTGGGCTGCGGGCTTTCCTGGCCGCTCTGTCCTCACAAGAAACTTTTTTCTTTATCATTTTCCTGCACCGGGCCATAAAAATTCCTGCCGTCAGGAGCTGACTCCAACAACCAAGGTGGCAGCCAGAACATCTTTAGATTTTTAGGAATTCCTCTGGGAACATTTTGCATTGCCACCCGGACTTTGGGGCTGCGGGCTTACCTGGCCACTCTATCGTCAAAAGCACCTTTTGTTCTCTTTCTCCCAGCACCGGCCTCCAAAAATTCCAATCGTCCTGGCCTGGCTCCTACAACCCAAGGCGGTAGCCAGAATAACTCTTGCTTGTTTTCAAGGTCTCTGGGAACTACTTGCATTGCCACCCAGACTTTGGGGCTGCGGGCTTTCCTGGCCGCTCTGTCCTCACAAGAAACTTTTTTCTTTATCATTTTCCTGCACCGGGCCATAAAAATTCCTGCCGTCAGGAGCTGACTCCAACAACCAAGGTGGCAGCCAGAACATCTTTAGATTTTTAGGAACTCCTCTGGGAACTACTTGCATTGCAACCCAGACTTTGGGGCTGCGGGCTTTCCTGGCCACTCTATCCACAAAAGCACCTTTTGTTCACTTTTTCCCAGCACCGGCCTCCAATATGCCTATCGTCCTGGCCTGGCTCCCAAAACCAAGGTAGCAGCCAGAACAACTCTTGCTTTTTTTAAAGTCTCTGGGAACTACTTGCATTTTCACCCAGAGTTTGGGGCTGCGGGCTTTCCTGGCCACTCTGTCCTCACAAGCAACTTTTTTCTTTATCATTTTCCTGCACTGGGCCATAAAAACTCCTGCCGTCAGGAGCTGACTCCAACAACCAAGGTGGCAGCCAGAACATCTTTAGATTTTTAGGAATTCCTCTGGGAACAATTTGCATTGCCACCCAGACTTTGGGGCTGCGGGCTTACCTGGCCACTCTATCGTCAAAAGCACTTTTTGTTCTCTTTCTCCCAGCACCGGCCTCCAAAAATTCCAAACGTCCTGGCCTGGCTCCTACAACCCAAGGCGGTAGCCAGAATAACTCTTGCTTGTTTTCAAGGTCTCTGGGAACTACTTGCATTGCCACCCAGACTTTGGGGCTGCGGGCTTACCTGGCCACTCTGTCCTCACAAGCACCTTTTGTTCTCTTTCTCCCAGCACCGGCCTCCAAAAATTCCAAACGTCCTGGCCTGGTTCCCACACCCAAGGTGGCAGCCAGAACAACTCATACTTTCTTTCAAGGTCTCTGGGAACTACTTGCATTGCCACCCAGACTTTGGGGCTGCGGGCTTACCTGGCCACTCTATCGTCAAAAGCACCTTTTGTTCTCTTTCTCCCAGCACCGGCCTCCAAAAATTCCAATCGTCCTGGCCTGGCTCCTACAACCCAAGGTGGCAGCCAGAACAACTCTTACTTTCTTTCAAGGTCTCTGGGAACTACTTGCATTGCCACCCAGACTTTGGGGCTGTGCGCTTTCCTGGCCGCTCTATCCTCAAAAGCACCTTTTGTTCACTTTCTCCCAGCACCGGCCTCCAAAAATTCCAAACGTCCTGGCCTGGTTCCCACACCCAAGGTGGCAGGCAGAACAACTCATACTTTCTTTCAAGGTCTCTGGGAACTACTTGCATTGCTACCCAGACTTTGGGGCTGTGCGCTTCCCTGGCCACTCTATCCTCAAAAGCACCTTTTGTTCACTTTCTCCCAGCACCGGCCTCCAAAAATTCCAATCGTACTGGCCTGGCTCCTACAACCCAAGGTGGCAGCCAGAACACCTCCTGCTTCTTTTGAACGTCTCTGAGAACTACTTGCATTGCTACCCAGACTTTGGGGCTGCGGGCTTTCCTGGCCGCTCTGTCCTCACAAGAAACTTTTTTCTTTATCATTTTCCTGCACCGGGCCATAAAAATTCCTGCCGTCAGGAGCTGACTCCAACAACCAAGGTGGCAGCCAGAACATCTTTAGATTTTTAGGAACTCCTCTGGGAACTACTTGCATTGCAACCCAGACTTTGGGGCTGCGGGCTTTCCTGGCCACTCTATCCACAAAAGCACCTTTTGTTCACTTTCTCCCAGCACCGGCCTCCAAAAATTCCAAACGATAGGAGCTGAATCCACAACCCAGGTGGCAGCCAGAACACCTCCTGCTTCTTTTGAACGTCTCTGAGAACTACTTGCATTGCCACCCAGACTTCGGGGCTGTGGGCTTTTCTGACCACTCTATCCTCAAAAGCACCTTTTGTTCACTTTTTCCCAACACCGCCCTCCAATATGCCGATCGTCCTGGCCTGGCTCCCAAAACCAAGGTAGCAGAAAGAACAACTCTTGCTTTCTTTCAAGGTCTCTGGGAACTACTTGCATTGCTACCCAGACTTTGGGGCTGAGTGCTTTCCTGGCCACTCTATCCAAAAAAGCACCTTTTGTTCACTTTTTCCCAACACCGCCCTCCAATATGCCGATCGTCCTGGTCTGGCTCCCAAAACCAAGGTAGCAGCCAGAACAACTCTTGCTTTTTTTAAAGTCTCTGGGAACTACTTGCATTTTCACCCAGAGTTTGGGGCTGCGGGCTTTCCTGGCCACTCTGTCCTCACAAGCAACTATTTTCTTTATCATTTTCCTGTACCGGGCCATAAAAACTCCTGCCGTCAGGAGCTGACTCCAACAACCAAGGTGGCAGCCAGAACATCTTTAGATTTTTAGGAATTCCTCTGGGAACTATTTGCATTGCCACCCAGACTTTGGGGCTGCGGGCTTACCTGGCCACTCTATCGTCAAAAGCACCTTTTGTTCTCTTTCTCCCAGCACCGGCCTCCAAAAATTCCAATCGTCCTGGCCTGGCTCCTACAACCCAGGTGGCAGCCAGAACACCTCCTGCTTCTTTTGAACGTCTCTGAGAACTACTTGCATTGCCACCCAGACTTTGGGGCTGCGGGCTTTCCTGGCCGCTCTGTCCTCACAAGAAACTTTTTTCTTTATCATTTTCCTGCACCGGGCCATAAAAATTCCTGCCGTCAGGAGCTGACTCCAACAACCAAGGTGGCAGCCAGAACATCTTTAGATTTTTAGGAACTCCTCTGGGAACTACTTGCATTGCAACCCAGACTTTGGGGCTGCGGGCTTTCCTGGCCACTCTATCCACAAAAGCACCTTTTGTTCACTTTTTCCCAACACCGGCCTCCAATATGCCGATCGTCCTGGCCTGGCTCCCAAAACCAAGGTAGCAGCCAGAACAACTCTTGCTTTTTTTAAAGTCTCTGGGAACTACTTGCATTGCCACCCAGAGTTTGGGGCTGCGGGCTTTCCTGGCCACTCTGTCCTCACAAGCAACTTTTTTCTTTATCATTTTCCTGCACTGGGCCATAAAAACTCCTGCAGTCAGGAGCTGACTCCAACAACCAAGGTGGCAGCCAGAACATCTTTAGATTTTTAGGAATTCCTCTGGGAACAATTTGCATTGCCACCCAGACTTTGGGGCTGCGGGCTTACCTGGCCACTCTATCGTCAAAAGCACCTTTTGTTCTCTTTCTCCCAGCACCGGCCTCCAAAAATTCCAATCGTCCTGGCCTGGCTCCTACAACCCAAGGCGGTAGCCAGAATAACTCTTGCTTGTTTTCAAGGTCTCTGGGAACTACTTGCATTGCCACCCAGACTTTGGGGCTGTGGGCTTTCCTGGCCACTCTGTCCTCACAAGAACCTTTTGTTCACTTTCTCCCAGCACCGGCCTCCAAAAATTCCAAACGTCCTGGCCTGGTTCCCACACCCAAGGTGGCAGCCAGAACAACTCATACTTTCTTTCAAGGTCTCTGGGAACTACTTGCATTGCCACCCAGACTTTGGGGCTGCGGGCTTACTTGGCCACTCTATCGTCAAAAGCACCTTTTGTTCTCTTTCTCCCAGCACCGGCCTCCAAAAATTCCAATCGTCCTGGCCTGGCTCCTACAACCCAAGGCGGTAGCCAGAATAACTCTTGCTTGTTTTCAAGGTCTCTGGGAACTACTTGCATTGCCACCCAGACTTTGGGGCTGCGGGCTTTCCTGGCCACTCTGTCCTCACAAGAAACTTTTTTCTTTATCATTTTCCTGTACCGGGCCATAAAAACTCCTGCCGTCAGGAGCTGACTCCAACAACCAAGGTGGCAGCCAGAACATCTTTAGATTTTTAGGAATTCCTCTGGGAACTATTTGCATTGCCACCCAGACTTTGGGGCTGCGGGCTTACCTGGCCACTCTATCGTCAAAAGCACCTTTTGTTCTCTTTCTCCCAGCACCGGCCTCCAAAAATTCCAATCGTCCTGGCCTGGCTCCTACAACCCAGGTGGCAGCCAGAACACCTCCTGCTTCTTTTGAACGTCTCTGAGAACTACTTGCATTGCCACCCAGACTTTGGGGCTGCGGGCTTTCCTGGCCGCTCTGTCCTCACAAGAAACTTTTTTCTTTATCATTTTCCTGCACCGGGCCATAAAAATTCCTGCCGTCAGGAGCTGACTCCAACAACCAAGGTGGCAGCCAGAACATCTTTAGATTTTTAGGAACTCCTCTGGGAACTACTTGCATTGCAACCCAGACTTTGGGGCTGCGGGCTTTCCTGGCCACTCTATCCACAAAAGCACCTTTTGTTCACTTTTTCCCAACACCGGCCTCCAATATGCCGATCGTCCTGGCCTGGCTCCCAAAACCAAGGTAGCAGCCAGAACAACTCTTGCTTTTTTTAAAGTCTCTGGGAACTACTTGCATTGCCACCCAGAGTTTGGGGCTGCGGGCTTTCCTGGCCACTCTGTCCTCACAAGCAACTTTTTTCTTTATCATTTTCCTGCACTGGGCCATAAAAACTCCTGCAGTCAGGAGCTGACTCCAACAACCAAGGTGGCAGCCAGAACATCTTTAGATTTTTAGGAATTCCTCTGGGAACAATTTGCATTGCCACCCAGACTTTGGGGCTGCGGGCTTACCTGGCCACTCTATCGTCAAAAGCACCTTTTGTTCTCTTTCTCCCAGCACCGGCCTCCAAAAATTCCAATCGTCCTGGCCTGGCTCCTACAACCCAAGGCGGTAGCCAGAATAACTCTTGCTTGTTTTCAAGGTCTCTGGGAACTACTTGCATTGCCACCCAGACTTTGGGGCTGTGGGCTTTCCTGGCCACTCTATCCTCAAAAGAACCTTTTGTTCACTTTCTCCCAGCACCGGCCTCCAAAAATTCCAAACGTCCTGGCCTGGTTCCCACACCCAAGGTGGCAGCCAGAACAACTCATACTTTCTTTCAAGGTCTCTGGGAACTACTTGCATTGCCACCCAGACTTTGGGGCTGCGGGCTTACTTGGCCACTCTATCGTCAAAAGCACCTTTTGTTCTCTTTCTCCCAGCACCGGCCTCCAAAAATTCCAATCGTCCTGGCCTGGCTCCTACAACCCAAGGCGGTAGCCAGAATAACTCTTGCTTGTTTTCAAGGTCTCTGGGAACTACTTGCATTGCCACCCAGACTTTGGGGCTGTGCGCTTTCCTGGCCACTCTATCCTCAAAAGAACCTTTTGTTCACTTTCTCCCAGCACAGGCCTCCAAAAATTCCAAACGATAGGAGCTGACTCCACAACCCAGGTGGCAGCCAGAACACCTCCTGCTTCTTTTGAACGTCTCTGAGAACTACTTGCATTGCCACCCAGACTTCGGGGCTGTGGGCTTTTCTGACCACTCTATCCTCAAAAGCACCTTTTGTTCACTTTTTCCCAACACCGCCCTCCAATATGCCGATCGTCCTGGCCTGGCTCCCAAAACCAAGGTAGCAGAAAGAACAACTCTTGCTTTCTTTCAAGGTCTCTGGGAACTACTTGCATTGCTACCCAGACTTTGGGGCTGCGGGCTTTCCTGGCCACTCTATCCACAAAAGCACCTTTTGTTCACTTTTTCCCAACACCGGCCTCCAATATGCCGATCGTCCTGGCCTGGCTCCCAAAACCAAGGTAGCAGCCAGAACAACTCTTGCTTTTTTTAAAGTCTCTGGGAACTACTTGCATTGCTACCCAGAATTTGGGGCTGTGCGCTTTCCTGGCCACTCTATCCTCACAAGCACCTTTTGTTCACTTTCTCCCAGCACCGGCCTCCAAAAATTCCAAACGTCCTGGCCTGGTTCCCACACCCAAGGTGGCAGGCAGAACAACTCTTGCTTTCTTTCAAGGTCTCTGGGAACTACTTGCATTGCTACCCAGACTTTGGGGCTGCGGGCTTACCTGGCCACTCTATCGTCAAAAGCACCTTTTGTTCTCTTTCTCCCAGCACCGGCCTCCAAAAATTCCAATCATCCTGGCCTGGCTCCTACAACCCAAGGCGGTAGCCAGAATAACTCTTGCTTGTTTTCAAGGTCTCTGGGAACTACTTGCATTGCCACCCAGACTTTGGGGCTGTGCGCTTTCCTGGCCACTCTATCCTCACAAGCACCTTTTGTTCACTTTCTCCCAGCACCGGCCTCCAAAAATTCCAAACGTCCTGGCCTGGCTCCTACAACCCAAGGTGGCAGCCAGAACAACTCTTACTTTCTTTCAAGGTCTCTGGGAACTACTTGCATTGTCACCCAGAGTTTGGGGCTGCGGGCTTTCCTGGCCACTCTATCCACAAAAGCACCTTTTGTTCACTTTTTCCCAACACCGGCCTCCAATATGCCGATCGTCCTGGCCTGGCTCCCAAAACCAAGGTAGCAGCCAGAACAACTCTTGCTTTTTTTAAAGTCTCTGGGAACTACTTGCATTTTCACCCAGAGTTTGGGGCTGCGGGCTTTCCTGGCCACTCTGTCCTCACAAGCAACTATTTTCTTTATCATTTTCCTGCACCGGGCCATAAAAACTCCTGCCGTCAGGAGCTGAATCCAACAACCAAGGTGGCAGCCAGAACATCTTTAGATTTTTAGGAATTCCTCTGGGAACATTTTGCATTGCCACCCAGACTTTGGGGCTGCGGGCTTACCTGGCCACTCTATCCTCAAAAGCACCTTTTGTTCTCTTTCTCCCAGCACCGGCCTCCAAAAATTCCAATCGTCCTGGCCTGGCTCCTACAACCCAAGGCGGTAGCCAGAATAACTCTTGCTTGTTTTCAAGGTCTCTGGGAACTACTTGCATTGCCACCCAGACTTTGGGGCTGTGCGCTTTCCTGGCCACTCTATCCTCAAAAGAACCTTTTGTTCACTTTCTCCCAGCACAGGCCTCCAAAAATTCCAAACGATAGGAGCTGACTCCACAACCCAGGTGGCAGCCATAACACCTCCTGCTTCTTTTGAACGTCTCTGAGAACTACTTGCATTGCCACCCAGACTTCGGGGTTGTGGGCTTTCCTGACCACTCTATCCTCAAAAGCACCTTTTGTTCACTTTTTCCCAACACCGCCCTCCAATATGCCGATCGTCCTGGCCTGGCTCCCAAAACCAAGGTAGCAGAAAGAACAACTCTTGCTTTCTTTCAAGGTCTCTGGGAACTACTTGCATTGCTACCCAGACTTTGGGGCTGCGGGCTTTCCTGGCCACTCTATCCACAAAAGCACCTTTTGTTCACTTTTTCCCAACACCGGCCTCCAATATGCCGATCGTCCTGGCCTGGCTCCCAAAACCAAGGTAGCAGCCAGAACAACTCTTGCTTTTTTTAAAGTCTCTGGGAACTACTTGCATTGCTACCCAGAATTTGGGGCTGTGCGCTTTCCTGGCCACTCTATCCTCACAAGCACCTTTTGTTCACTTTCTCCCAGCACCGGCCTCCAAAAATTCCAAACGTCCTGGCCTGGTTCCCACACCCAAGGTGGCAGGCAGAACAACTCTTGCTTTCTTTCAAGGTCTCTGGGAACTACTTGCATTGCTACCCAGACTTTGGGGCTGCGGGCTTACCTGGCCACTCTATCGTCAAAAGCACCTTTTGTTCTCTTTCTCCCAGCACCGGCCTCCAAAAATTCCAATCATCCTGGCCTGGCTCCTACAACCCAAGGCGGTAGCCAGAATAACTCTTGCTTGTTTTCAAGGTCTCTGGGAACTACTTGCATTGTCACCCAGACTTTGGGGCTGTGCGCTTTCCTGGCCACTCTATCCTCACAAGCACCTTTTGTTCACTTTCTCCCAGCACCGGCCTCCAAAAATTCCAAACGTCCTGGCCTGGCTCCTACAACCCAAGGTGGCAGCCAGAACAACTCTTACTTTCTTTCAAGGTCTCTGGGAACTACTTGCATTGTCACCCAGACTTTGGGGCTGCGGGCTTTCCTTGGCCACTCTATCCACAAAAGCACCTTTTGTTCACTTTTTCCCAACACCGGCCTCCAATATGCCGATCGTCCTGGCCTGGCTCCCAAAACCAAGGTAGCAGCCAGAACAACTCTTGCTTTTTTTAAAGTCTCTGGGAACTACTTGCATTTTCACCCAGAGTTTGGGGCTGCGGGCTTTCCTGGCCACTCTGTCCTCACAAGCAACTATTTTCTTTATCATTTTCCTGCACCGGGCCATAAAAACTCCTGCCGTCAGGAGCTGAATCCAACAACCAAGGTGGCAGCCAGAACATCTTTAGATTTTTAGGAATTCCTCTGGGAACATTTTGCATTGCCACCCAGACTTTGGGGCTGCGGGCTTACCTGGCCACTCTATCCTCAAAAGCACCTTTTGTTCTCTTTCTCCCAGCACCGGCCTCCAAAAATTCCAATCGTCCTGGCCTGGCTCCTACAACCCAAGGCGGTAGCCAGAATAACTCTTGCTTGTTTTCAAGGTCTCTGGGAACTACTTGCATTGCCACCCAGACTTTGGGGCTGTGCGCTTTCCTGGCCACTCTATCCTCAAAAGAACCTTTTGTTCACTTTCTCCCAGCACAGGCCTCCAAAAATTCCAAACGATAGGAGCTGACTCCACAACCCAGGTGGCAGGCAGAACACCTCCTGCTTCTTTTGAACGTCTCTGAGAACTACTTGCATTGCCACCCAGACTTCGGGGCTGTGGGCTTTTCTGACCACTCTATCCTCAAAAGCACCTTTTGTTCACTTTTTCCCAACACCGCCCTCCAATATGCCGATCGTCCTGGCCTGGCTCCCAAAACCAAGGTAGCAGAAAGAACAACTCTTGCTTTCTTTCAAGGTCTCTGGGAACTACTTGCATTGCTACCCAGACTTTGGGGCTGCGGGCTTTCCTGGCCACTCTATCCACAAAAGCACCTTTTGTTCACTTTTTCCCAACACCGGCCTCCAATATGCCGATCGTCCTGGCCTGGCTCCCAAAACCAAGGTAGCAGCCAGAACAACTCTTGCTTTTTTTAAAGTCTCTGGGAACTACTTGCATTGCTACCCAGAATTTGGGGCTGTGCGCTTTCCTGGCCACTCTATCCTCACAAGCACCTTTTGTTCACTTTCTCCCAGCTCCGGCCTCCAAAAATTCCAAACGTCCTGGCCTGGTTCCCACACCCAAGGTGGCAGGCAGAACAACTCTTGCTTTCTTTCAAGGTCTCTGGGAACTACTTGCATTGCTACCCAGACTTTGGGGCTGCGGGCTTACCTGGCCACTCTATCCTCAAAAGCACCTTTTGTTCTCTTTCTCCCAGCACCGGCCTCCAAAAATTCCAATCGTCCTGGCCTGGCTCCTACAACCCAAGGCGGTAGCCAGAATAACTCTTGCTTGTTTTCAAGGTCTCTGGGAACTTCTTGCATTGCCACCCAGACTTTGGGGCTGTGCGCTTTCCTGGCCACTCTATCCTCACAAGCACCTTTTGTTCACTTTCTCCCAGCACCGGCCTCCAAAAATTCCAAACGTCCTGGCCTGGCTCCTACAACCCAAGGTGGCAGCCAGAACAACTCTTACTTTCTTTCAAGGTCTCTGGGAACTACTTGCATTGTCACCCAGAGTTTGGGGCTGCGGGCTTTCCTGGCCACTCTGTCCTCACAAGCAACTTTTTTCTTTATCATTTTCCTGCACCGGGCCATAAAAACTCCTGCCGTCAGGAGCTGAATCCAACAACCAAGGTGGCAGCCAGAACATCTTTAGATTTTTAGGAATTCCTCTGGGAATATTTTGCATCGCCACCCAGACTTTGGGGCTGCGGGCTTACCTGGCCACTCTATCGTCAAAAGCACCTTTTGTTCTCTTTCTCCCAGCACCGGCCTCCAAAAATTCCAATCGTCCTGGCCTGGCTCCTACAACCCAAGGCGGTAGCCAGAATAACTCTTGCTTGTTTTCAAGGTCTCTGGGAACTACTTGCATTGCCACCCAGACTTTGGGGCTGCGGGCTTTCCTGGCCACTCTATCCTCAAAAGCACCTTTTGTTCACTTTTTCCCAGCTCCGGCCTCCAATATGCGGAACATCCGGAGCTGAGTCCCACACCCTAGGCGGTAGCCAGAATAATCTTGCTTTCTTTCAAGGTCTCTGGGAACTACTTGCATTGCCACCCAGACTTTGGGGCTGCGGGCTTTCCTGACCACTCTATCCTCAAAAGCACCTTTTGTTCACTTTTTCCCAGCACCGGCCTCCAAAATGACGAACATCCGGAGCTGAGATCTACACCCTAGGCGGTAGCCAGAATAATCTTGCTTTCTTTCAAGGTCTCTGGGAACTACTTGCATTGCCACCCACACTTTGGGGCTGTGAGCTTTCCTGGCCCCTCTATCCTCTAAAGCAACTTTTGTTCACATTTTTCCAACACCGGCCTCCAAAAATTTCGATCTTCAGGAGTTCAGTCCTACAACCAAGGTGGCAGCCAGAACAACTCTTGCTTTTTTTAAAGTCTCTGGGAACTACTTGCATTGCCACCCAGACTATGGGGCTGCGGGCTTTCCTGGCCCCTCTATCCTCAAAAGCACCTTTTGTTCACTTTTTCCCAGCACTGGCCTCCAAAAATTCCAAACGATAGGAGTTGACTCCACAACCCAGGTGGCAGCCAGAACAACTCTTGCTTTTTTTAAAGTCTCTGGGAACTACTTGCATTGCCACCCAGACTTTGGGGCTGCGGGCTTTCCTGGCCACTCTATCCTCAAAAGCACCGTATGTTCACTTTTTCCCAGCACCGGCCTCCAGAAATTCCAAACGTCCTGGCCTGGTTCCCATACCCAAGGTGGCAGCCAGAACAAGTCTTTCTGTTTTTAAAGTCTCTGGGAACTACTTGCATTGCCGCCCAGACTTTGGGGCTGCAGGCTTTCCTGGCCACTCTATCCTCAAAAGCACCTTTTTTTTTTACTTTTTCCCAGCACCAGCCTCCAATATTCTGAACGTCAGGAGCTGAGTCCTACAAACAAGGTGGCAGCCAGAACACCTCCTGCTTGTTTTGAACGTCTCTGGGAACTACTTGCATTGCCACCCAGACTTTGGGCCTGCGGGCTTTCCTGGCCACTCTATCCTCAAAAGCACCTTTTGTTCACTTTTTCCCAGCACCGGCCTCCAATATGCCGATCGTCCTGGCCTGGCTCCTACAACCAAGGTGACAACCCGAACAACTATTGCTTTCTTTTAAAGTCTCTGGGAACTACTTGCATTGCCACCCAGACTTTGAGGCTGCGGGCTTTCCTGACCACCCTGTCCTCTAAAGCACTTTTTTTTTTTTTCATTTTCCTGCACCATCCCATAAAAATTCCGAACGTCAGGAGAAGACTCCCACAACCAAGGTGACAGCCAAAACAAATCTTGCTTTTTAGGAACGCCTCTGGGAACTACTTGCATTGCCACCCAGACTTTGGGGCTGTGGGCGTTCCTGACCACTCTATCTTCAAAAGCACCTTTTGTTCACTTTTTCCCAGCTCCAGCCTCCAATATGCCGAACGTCCTGGCCTGGCTCCTACAACCAAGGTGAAAACCCGAAGAACTCTTGCTTTTTTTAAAGTCTCTGGGAACTACTTGCATTGCCACCCAGACTTTGGGGCTGCGGGCTTTCCTGACCACTCTATCCTCAAAAGCACCTTTTGTTCACTTTTTCCCAGCTCCGGCCTCCAAAAATTCCAAACGATTGGAGCTGACTCCACAACCCAGGTGGCAGCCAGAACACCTCCTGCTTCTTTTGAACGTCTCTGGGAACTACTTACATTGCCACCCAGACTTTGGGGCTGAGTGCTTTCCTGACCACTCTATCCTCAAAAGCACCTTTTGTTCACTTTTTGCCAGCACTGGCCTCCAGAAATTCCAAACGTCCTGGCCTGGCTCCCAAAACCAAGGTGGCAGCCATAACAACTCTTGCTTTTTTTAAAGTCTCTGGGAACTACTTGCATTGCCACCCAGACTTTGGGGCTGCGGGCTTTCCTGGCCACTCTATCCTCTAAAGCACCTTTTGTTCACTTTTTCCCAGCTCCGGCCTCCAATATGCCGATCGTCCTGGCCTGGCTCTTACAACCAAGGTGGCAGCCAGAACAACTCTTGCTTTTTTTAAAGTCTCTGGGAACTACTTGCATTGCCACCCAGACTTTGGGACTGCGGGCTTTCCTGACCACTCTATCCTCAAAAGCACCTTTTGTTCACTTTTTCCCAGCTCTGGCCTCCAATATGCGGAACATCCGGAGCTGAGTCCTACACACAAGGTGGCAGGCAGAACAACTCTTGCTTTCTTTCAAGGTCTCTGGGAACTACTTGCATTGCCACCCAGACTTTGGGTCTGTGGGCTTTCCTGGCCACTCTATCCTCAAAAGCACCTTTTGTTCACTTTTTCCCAGCAGCGGCCTCCAATATGACGAACATCCGGAGCTGAGATCTACACCCTAGGCGGTAGCCAGAATAACTCTTGCTTTCTTTCAAGGTCTCTGGGAACTACTTGCAATTCCACCCAGACTTTGGGGCTGTGCCCTTTCCTGGCTACTCTATCCTCTAAAGCACCGTATTTTCACTTTTTCCCAGCTCCGGCCTCCAAAAATACCGATCTTCAGGAGTTCAGTCCTACAACCAAGGTGGCAGCCAGAATAACTCTTGCTTTCTTTCAAGGTCTCTGGGAACTACTTGCATCGCCACCCACACTTTGGGGCTGTGAGCTTTCCTGGCCCCTCTATCCTCTAAAGCAACTTTTGTTCACATTTTTCCAACACCGGCCTCCAAAAATACCGATCTTCAGGAGTTCAGTCCTACAACCAAGGTGGCAGCCAGAACAACTCTTGCTTTTTTTAAAGTCTCTGGGAACTACTTGCATTGCCACCCAGACTTTGGGGCTGCGGGCTTTCCTGGCCCCTCTATCCTCAAAAGCACCTTTTGTTCACTTTTTCCCAGCACTGGCCTCCAAAAATTCCAAACGATAGGAGTTGACTCCACAACCCAGGTGGCAGCCAGAACAACTCTTGCTTTTTTTAAAGTCTCTGGGAACTACTTGCATTGCCACCCAGACTTTGGGGCTGCGGGCTTTTCTGGCCACTCTATCCTCAAAAGCACCTTTTGTTCACTTTTTCCCAGCACCGGCCTCCAGAAATTCCAAACGATAGCTGACTCCAAAACCCAGGTGGCAGCCAGAACACTTCCTGCTTCTTTTGAACGTCTCTGTGAACTACTTGCATTGCCACCCAGACTTTGGGGCTGCGGGCTTTCCTGGCCACTCTATCCTCAAAAGCACCTTTTGTTCACTTTTTCCCAGCTCCGGCCTCCAATATGCGGAACATCCGGAGCTGAGTCCTACACCCAAGGTGGCAGCCAGAACACCTCTTAATTTCTTTCAAGGTCTCTGGGAACTACTTGCATTGCCACCCAGACTTTGGGGCTGCGGGCTTTCCTGGCCACTCTATCCTCAAAAGCACCTTTTGTTCACTTTTTCCCAGCTCCGGCCTCCAATATGCGGAACATCCGGAGCTGAGTCCCACACCCTAGGCGGTAGCCAGAATAATCTTGCTTTCTTTCAAGGTCTCTGGGAACTACTTGCATTGCCACCCAGACTTTGGGGCTGCGGGCTTTCCTGGCCACTCTATCCTCAAAAGCACCTTTTGTTCACTTTTTCCCAGCAGCGGCCTCCAATATGACGAACATCCGGAGCTGAGATCTACACCCTAGGCGGTAGCCAGAATAACTCTTGCTTTCTTTCAAGGTCTCTGGGAACTACTTGCAATTCCACCCAGACTTTGGGGCTGTGCCCTTTCCTGGCTACTCTATCCTCTAAAGCACCGTATTTTCACTTTTTCCCAGCTCCGGCCTCCAAAAATACCGATCTTCAGGAGTTCAGTCCTACAACCAAGGTGGCAGCCAGAATAACTCTTGCTTTCTTTCAAGGTCTCTGGGAACTACTTGCATCGCCACCCACACTTTGGGGCTGTGAGCTTTCCTGGCCCCTCTATCCTCTAAAGCAACTTTTGTTCACATTTTTCCAACACCGGCCTCCAAAAATACCGATCTTCAGGAGTTCAGTCCTACAACCAAGGTGGCAGCCAGAACAACTCTTGCTTTTTTTAAAGTCTCTGGGAACTACTTGCATTGCCACCCAGACTTTGGGGCTGCGGGCTTTCCTGGCCCCTCTATCCTCAAAAGCACCTTTTGTTCACTTTTTCCCAGCACTGGCCTCCAAAAATTCCAAACGATAGGAGTTGACTCCACAACCCAGGTGGCAGCCAGAACAACTCTTGCTTTTTTTAAAGTCTCTGGGAACTACTTGCATTGCCACCCAGACTTTGGGGCTGCGGGCTTTTCTGGCCACTCTATCCTCAAAAGCACCTTTTGTTCACTTTTTCCCAGCTCCGGCCTCCAATATGCAGAACATCCGGAGCTGAGTCCTACACCCAAGGTGGCAGCCAGAACACCTCTTAATTTCTTTCAAGGTCTCTGGGAACTACTTGCATTGCCACCCAGACTTTGGGGCTGCGGGCTTTCCTGACCACTCTATCTTCAAAAGCACCTTTTGTTCACTTATTCCCAGCTCCGGCCTCCAATATGCGGAACATCCGGAGCTGAGTCCCACACCCTAGGCGGTAGCCAGAATAACTCTTGCTTTCTTTCAAGGTCTCTGGGAACTACTTGCATTGCCACCCAGACTTTGGGGCTGCGGGCTTTCCTGACCACTCTATCTTCAAAAGCACCTTTTGTTCACTTTTTCCCAACACCGGCCTCCAATATACCGATCGTCCTGGCCTGCCTCCCAAAACCAAGGTGGCAGCCATAACAACTCTTGCTTTTTTTAAAGTCTCTGGGAACTACTTGCATTGCCACCCAGACTTTGGGGCTGCGGGCCTTCCTGACCACTCTATCCTCAAAAGCACCTTTTGTTCACTTTTTCCCAGCTCCAGCCTCCAAAAATTCCAAACGATAGGAGCTGACTCCACAACCCAGGTGGCAGCCAGAACACCTCCTGCTTCTTTTGAACGTCTCTGGGAACTACTTACATTGCCACCCAGACTTTGGGGCTGAGTGCTTTCCTGACCACTCTATCCTCAAAAGCACCTTTTGTTCACTTTTTGCCAGCACTGGCCTCCAGAAATTCCAAACGTCCTGGCCTGGCTCCCAAAACCAAGGTGGCAGCCATAACAACTCTTGCTTTTTTTAAAGTCTCTGGGAACTACTTGCATTGCCACCCAGACTTTGGGGCTGCGGGCTTTCCTGGCCACTCTATCCTCTAAAGCACCTTTTGTTCACTTTTTCCCAGCTCCGGCCTCCAATATGCCGATCGTCCTGGCCTGGCTCTTACAACCAAGGTGGCAGCCAGAACAACTCTTGCTTTTTTTAAAGTCTCTGGGAACTACTTGCATTGCCACCCAGACTTTGGGACTGCGGGCTTTCCTGACCACTCTATCCTCAAAAGCACCTTTTGTTCACTTTTTCCCAGCTCTGGCCTCCAATATGCGGAACATCCGGAGCTGAGTCCTACACACAAGGTGGCAGGCAGAACAACTCTTGCTTTCTTTCAAGGTCTCTGGGAACTACTTGCATTGCCACCCAGACTTTGGGTCTGTGGGCTTTCCTGGCCACTCTATCCTCAAAAGCACCTTTTGTTCACTTTTTCCCAGCAGCGGCCTCCAATATGACGAACATCCGGAGCTGAGATCTACACCCTAGGCGGTAGCCAGAATAACTCTTGCTTTCTTTCAAGGTCTCTGGGAACTACTTGCAATTCCACCCAGACTTTGGGGCTGTGCCCTTTCCTGGCTACTCTATCCTCTAAAGCACCGTATTTTCACTTTTTCCCAGCTCCGGCCTCCAAAAATACCGATCTTCAGGAGTTCAGTCCTACAACCAAGGTGGCAGCCAGAATAACTCTTGCTTTCTTTCAAGGTCTCTGGGAACTACTTGCATCGCCACCCACACTTTGGGGCTGTGAGCTTTCCTGGCCCCTCTATCCTCTAAAGCAACTTTTGTTCACATTTTTCCAACACCGGCCTCCAAAAATACCGATCTTCAGGAGTTCAGTCCTACAACCAAGGTGGCAGCCAGAACAACTCTTGCTTTTTTTAAAGTCTCTGGGAACTACTTGCATTGCCACCCAGACTTTGGGGCTGCGGGCTTTCCTGGCCCCTCTATCCTCAAAAGCACCTTTTGTTCACTTTTTCCCAGCACTGGCCTCCAAAAATTCCAAACGATAGGAGTTGACTCCACAACCCAGGTGGCAGCCAGAACAACTCTTGCTTTTTTTAAAGTCTCTGGGAACTACTTGCATTGCCACCCAGACTTTGGGGCTGCGGGCTTTTCTGGCCACTCTATCCTCAAAAGCACCTTTTGTTCACTTTTTCCCAGCACCGGCCTCCAAAATTCCAAACGATAGGAGCTGACTCCACAACCCAGGTGGCAGCCAGAACACCTCCTGCTTCTTTTGAACGTCTCTGGGAACTACTTACATTGCCACCCAGACTTTGGGGCTGCGGGCTTTCCTGGCCACTCTATCCTCAAAAGCACCTTTTGTTCACTTTTTCCCAGCTCCGGCCTCCAGAAATTCCAAACGATAGCTGACTCCAAAACCCAGGTGGCAGCCAGAACACTTCCTGCTTCTTTTGAACGTCTCTGTGAACTACTTGCATTGCCACCCAGACTTTGGGGCTGCGGGCTTTCCTGGCCACTCTATCCTCAAAAGCACCTTTTGTTCACTTTTTCCCAGCTCCGGCCTCCAATATGCGGAACATCCGGAGCTGAGTCCTACACCCAAGGTGGCAGCCAGAACACCTCTTAATTTCTTTCAAGGTCTCTGGGAACTACTTGCATTGCCACCCAGACTTTGGGGCTGCGGGCTTTCCTGGCCACTCTATCCTCAAAAGCACCTTTTGTTCACTTTTTCCCAGCTCCGGCCTCCAATATGCGGAACATCCGGAGCTGAGTCCCACACCCTAGGCGGTAGCCAGAATAATCTTGCTTTCTTTCAAGGTCTCTGGGAACTACTTGCATTGCCACCCAGACTTTGGGGCTGCGGGCTTTCCTGGCCACTCTATCCTCAAAAGCACCTTTTGTTCACTTTTTCCCAGCAGCGGCCTCCAATATGACGAACATCCGGAGCTGAGATCTACACCCTAGGCGGTAGCCAGAATAACTCTTGCTTTCTTTCAAGGTCTCTGGGAACTACTTGCAATTCCACCCAGACTTTGGGGCTGTGCCCTTTCCTGGCTACTCTATCCTCTAAAGCACCGTATTTTCACTTTTTCCCAGCTCCGGCCTCCAAAAATACCGATCTTCAGGAGTTCAGTCCTACAACCAAGGTGGCAGCCAGAATAACTCTTGCTTTCTTTCAAGGTCTCTGGGAACTACTTGCATCGCCACCCACACTTTGGGGCTGTGAGCTTTCCTGGCCCCTCTATCCTCTAAAGCAACTTTTGTTCACATTTTTCCAACACCGGCCTCCAAAAATACCGATCTTCAGGAGTTCAGTCCTACAACCAAGGTGGCAGCCAGAACAACTCTTGCTTTTTTTAAAGTCTCTGGGAACTACTTGCATTGCCACCCAGACTTTGGGGCTGCGGGCTTTCCTGGCCCCTCTATCCTCAAAAGCACCTTTTGTTCACTTTTTCCCAGCACTGGCCTCCAAAAATTCCAAACGATAGGAGTTGACTCCACAACCCAGGTGGCAGCCAGAACAACTCTTGCTTTTTTTAAAGTCTCTGGGAACTACTTGCATTGCCACCCAGACTTTGGGGCTGCGGGCTTTTCTGGCCACTCTATCCTCAAAAGCACCTTTTGTTCACTTTTTCCCAGCACCGGCCTCCAAAATTCCAAACGATAGGAGCTGACTCCACAACCCAGGTGGCAGCCAGAACACCTCCTGCTTCTTTTGAACGTCTCTGGGAACTACTTACATTGCCACCCAGACTTTGGGGCTGCGGGCTTTCCTGGCCACTCTATCCTCAAAAGCACCTTTTGTTCACTTTTTCCCAGCTCCGGCCTCCAGAAATTCCAAACGATAGCTGACTCCAAAACCCAGGTGGCAGCCAGAACACTTCCTGCTTCTTTTGAACGTCTCTGTGAACTACTTGCATTGCCACCCAGACTTTGGGGCTGCGGGCTTTCCTGGCCACTCTATCCTCAAAAGCACCTTTTGTTCACTTTTTCCCAGCTCCGGCCTCCAATATGCGGAACATCCGGAGCTGAGTCCTACACCCAAGGTGGCAGCCAGAACACCTCTTAATTTCTTTCAAGGTCTCTGGGAACTACTTGCATTGCCACCCAGACTTTGGGGCTGCGGGCTTTCCTGGCCACTCTATCCTCAAAAGCACCTTTTGTTCACTTTTTCCCAGCTCCGGCCTCCAATATGCGGAACATCCGGAGCTGAGTCCCACACCCTAGGCGGTAGCCAGAATAATCTTGCTTTCTTTCAAGGTCTCTGGGAACTACTTGCATTGCCACCCAGACTTTGGGGCTGCGGGCTTTCCTGGCCACTCTATCCTCAAAAGCACCTTTTGTTCACTTTTTCCCAGCAGCGGCCTCCAATATGACGAACATCCGGAGCTGAGATCTACACCCTAGGCGGTAGCCAGAATAACTCTTGCTTTCTTTCAAGGTCTCTGGGAACTACTTGCAATTCCACCCAGACTTTGGGGCTGTGCCCTTTCCTGGCTACTCTATCCTCTAAAGCACCGTATTTTCACTTTTTCCCAGCTCCGGCCTCCAAAAATACCGATCTTCAGGAGTTCAGTCCTACAACCAAGGTGGCAGCCAGAATAACTCTTGCTTTCTTTCAAGGTCTCTGGGAACTACTTGCATCGCCACCCACACTTTGGGGCTGTGAGCTTTCCTGGCCCCTCTATCCTCTAAAGCAACTTTTGTTCACATTTTTCCAACACCGGCCTCCAAAAATACCGATCTTCAGGAGTTCAGTCCTACAACCAAGGTGGCAGCCAGAACAACTCTTGCTTTTTTTAAAGTCTCTGGGAACTACTTGCATTGCCACCCAGACTTTGGGGCTGCGGGCTTTCCTGGCCCCTCTATCCTCAAAAGCACCTTTTGTTCACTTTTTCCCAGCACTGGCCTCCAAAAATTCCAAACGATAGGAGTTGACTCCACAACCCAGGTGGCAGCCAGAACAACTCTTGCTTTTTTTAAAGTCTCTGGGAACTACTTGCATTGCCACCCAGACTTTGGGGCTGCGGGCTTTTCTGGCCACTCTATCCTCAAAAGCACCTTTTGTTCACTTTTTCCCAGCACCGGCCTCCAAAATTCCAAACGATAGGAGCTGACTCCACAACCCAGGTGGCAGCCAGAACACCTCCTGCTTCTTTTGAACGTCTCTGGGAACTACTTACATTGCCACCCAGACTTTGGGGCTGCGGGCTTTCCTGGCCACTCTATCCTCAAAAGCACCTTTTGTTCACTTTTTCCCAGCTCCGGCCTCCAGAAATTCCAAACGATAGCTGACTCCAAAACCCAGGTGGCAGCCAGAACACTTCCTGCTTCTTTTGAACGTCTCTGTGAACTACTTGCATTGCCACCCAGACTTTGGGGCTGCGGGCTTTCCTGGCCACTCTATCCTCAAAAGCACCTTTTGTTCACTTTTTCCCAGCTCCGGCCTCCAATATGCGGAACATCCGGAGCTGAGTCCTACACCCAAGGTGGCAGCCAGAACACCTCTTAATTTCTTTCAAGGTCTCTGGGAACTACTTGCATTGCCACCCAGACTTTGGGGCTGCGGGCTTTCCTGGCCACTCTATCCTCAAAAGCACCTTTTGTTCACTTTTTCCCAGCTCCGGCCTCCAATATGCGGAACATCCGGAGCTGAGTCCCACACCCTAGGCGGTAGCCAGAATAATCTTGCTTTCTTTCAAGGTCTCTGGGAACTACTTGCATTGCCACCCAGACTTTGGGGCTGCGGGCTTTCCTGGCCACTCTATCCTCAAAAGCACCTTTTGTTCACTTTTTCCCAGCAGCGGCCTCCAATATGACGAACATCCGGAGCTGAGATCTACACCCTAGGCGGTAGCCAGAATAACTCTTGCTTTCTTTCAAGGTCTCTGGGAACTACTTGCAATTCCACCCAGACTTTGGGGCTGTGCCCTTTCCTGGCTACTCTATCCTCTAAAGCACCGTATTTTCACTTTTTCCCAGCTCCGGCCTCCAAAAATACCGATCTTCAGGAGTTCAGTCCTACAACCAAGGTGGCAGCCAGAATAACTCTTGCTTTCTTTCAAGGTCTCTGGGAACTACTTGCATCGCCACCCACACTTTGGGGCTGTGAGCTTTCCTGGCCCCTCTATCCTCTAAAGCAACTTTTGTTCACATTTTTCCAACACCGGCCTCCAAAAATACCGATCTTCAGGAGTTCAGTCCTACAACCAAGGTGGCAGCCAGAACAACTCTTGCTTTTTTTAAAGTCTCTGGGAACTACTTGCATTGCCACCCAGACTTTGGGGCTGCGGGCTTTCCTGGCCCCTCTATCCTCAAAAGCACCTTTTGTTCACTTTTTCCCAGCACTGGCCTCCAAAAATTCCAAACGATAGGAGTTGACTCCACAACCCAGGTGGCAGCCAGAACAACTCTTGCTTTTTTTAAAGTCTCTGGGAACTACTTGCATTGCCACCCAGACTTTGGGGCTGCGGGCTTTTCTGGCCACTCTATCCTCAAAAGCACCTTTTGTTCACTTTTTCCCAGCACCGGCCTCCAAAATTCCAAACGATAGGAGCTGACTCCACAACCCAGGTGGCAGCCAGAACACCTCCTGCTTCTTTTGAACGTCTCTGGGAACTACTTACATTGCCACCCAGACTTTGGGGCTGCGGGCTTTCCTGGCCACTCTATCCTCAAAAGCACCTTTTGTTCACTTTTTCCCAGCTCCGGCCTCCAGAAATTCCAAACGATAGCTGACTCCAAAACCCAGGTGGCAGCCAGAACACTTCCTGCTTCTTTTGAACGTCTCTGTGAACTACTTGCATTGCCACCCAGACTTTGGGGCTGCGGGCTTTCCTGGCCACTCTATCCTCAAAAGCACCTTTTGTTCACTTTTTCCCAGCTCCGGCCTCCAATATGCGGAACATCCGGAGCTGAGTCCTACACCCAAGGTGGCAGCCAGAACACCTCTTAATTTCTTTCAAGGTCTCTGGGAACTACTTGCATTGCCACCCAGACTTTGGGGCTGCGGGCTTTCCTGGCCACTCTATCCTCAAAAGCACCTTTTGTTCACTTTTTCCCAGCTCCGGCCTCCAATATGCGGAACATCCGGAGCTGAGTCCCACACCCTAGGCGGTAGCCAGAATAATCTTGCTTTCTTTCAAGGTCTCTGGGAACTACTTGCATTGCCACCCAGACTTTGGGGCTGCGGGCTTTCCTGGCCACTCTATCCTCAAAAGCACCTTTTGTTCACTTTTTCCCAGCAGCGGCCTCCAATATGACGAACATCCGGAGCTGAGATCTACACCCTAGGCGGTAGCCAGAATAACTCTTGCTTTCTTTCAAGGTCTCTGGGAACTACTTGCAATTCCACCCAGACTTTGGGGCTGTGCCCTTTCCTGGCTACTCTATCCTCTAAAGCACCGTATTTTCACTTTTTCCCAGCTCCGGCCTCCAAAAATACCGATCTTCAGGAGTTCAGTCCTACAACCAAGGTGGCAGCCAGAATAACTCTTGCTTTCTTTCAAGGTCTCTGGGAACTACTTGCATCGCCACCCACACTTTGGGGCTGTGAGCTTTCCTGGCCCCTCTATCCTCTAAAGCAACTTTTGTTCACATTTTTCCAACACCGGCCTCCAAAAATACCGATCTTCAGGAGTTCAGTCCTACAACCAAGGTGGCAGCCAGAACAACTCTTGCTTTTTTTAAAGTCTCTGGGAACTACTTGCATTGCCACCCAGACTTTGGGGCTGCGGGCTTTCCTGGCCCCTCTATCCTCAAAAGCACCTTTTGTTCACTTTTTCCCAGCACTGGCCTCCAAAAATTCCAAACGATAGGAGTTGACTCCACAACCCAGGTGGCAGCCAGAACAACTCTTGCTTTTTTTAAAGTCTCTGGGAACTACTTGCATTGCCACCCAGACTTTGGGGCTGCGGGCTTTTCTGGCCACTCTATCCTCAAAAGCACCTTTTGTTCACTTTTTCCCAGCACCGGCCTCCAAAATTCCAAACGATAGGAGCTGACTCCACAACCCAGGTGGCAGCCAGAACACCTCCTGCTTCTTTTGAACGTCTCTGGGAACTACTTACATTGCCACCCAGACTTTGGGGCTGCGGGCTTTCCTGGCCACTCTATCCTCAAAAGCACATTTTTTTTTCTTTTTGCCAGCACTGGCCTCCAGAAATTCCAAACGTCCTGGCCTGGCTCCCAAAACCAAGGTGGCAGCCAGAACAACTCTTTCTGTTTTGAACGTCTCTGAGAACTACTTACATTGCCACCCAGACTTGGGGCTGTGGGCTTTCCTGGCCACTCTATCGTCAAAAGCACCTTTTGTTCACTTTTTCCCAGCTCCGGCCTCCAAAAATACCGATCTTCAGGAGTTCAGTCCTACAACCCAGGTGGCAGCCAGAACAACTCTTGCTTTTTTCTAAAGTCTCTGGGAACTACTTGCATTGCCACCCAGACTTTGGGGCTGCGGGCTTTCCTGGCCACACTATCCTCAAAAGCTCCTTTTGTTCACTTTTTCCCATCACCGGCCTCCAAAAATTCCAAACGATAGGAGTTGACTCCACAACCCAGGTGGCAGCCAGAACACCTCCTGCTTCTTTTGAACGTCTCTGTGAACTACTTGCATTGCCACCCAGACTTTGGGGCTGCGGGCTTTCCTGGCCACTCTATCCTCAAAAGCACCTTTTGTTCACTTTTTCCCAGCTCCGGCCTCCAATATGCGGAACATCCGGAGCTGAGTCCTACACCCAAGGTGGCAGCCAGAACACCTCTTAATTTCTTTCAAGGTCTCTGGGAACTACTTGCATTGCCACCCAGACTTTGGGGCTGCGGGCTTTCCTGGCCACTCTATCCTCAAAAGCACCTTTTGTTCACTTTTTCCCAGCTCCGGCCTCCAATATGCGGAACATCCGGA
This sequence comes from Numenius arquata, assembly GCF_964106895.1. Lineage (NCBI taxonomy): Eukaryota > Metazoa > Chordata > Aves > Charadriiformes > Scolopacidae > Numenius > Numenius arquata. Next base: position 34,853,192 of record NC_133581.1, read on the forward strand.
GCTGACTCCCACACCCTAGGCGGTAGCCAGAATAATCTTGCTTTCTTTCAAGGTCTCTGGGAACTACTTGCATTGCCACCCAGACTTTGGGGCTGCGGGCTTTCCTGGCCACTCTATCCTCAAAAGCACCTTTTGTTCACTTTTTCCCAGCAGCGGCCTCCAATATGACGAACATCCGGAGCTGAGATCTACACCCTAGGCGGTAGCCAGAATAACTCTTGCTTTCTTTCAAGGTCTCTGGGAACTACTTGCAATTCCACCCAGACTTTGGGGCTGTGCCCTTTCCTGGCTACTCTATCCTCTAAAGCACCGTATTTTCACTTTTTCCCAGCTCCGGCCTCCAAAAATACCGATCTTCAGGAGTTCAGTCCTACAACCAAGGTGGCAGCCAGAATAACTCTTGCTTTCTTTCAAGGTCTCTGGGAACTACTTGCATCGCCACCCACACTTTGGGGCTGTGAGCTTTCCTGGCCCCTCTATCCTCTAAAGCAACTTTTGTTCACATTTTTCCAACACCGGCCTCCAAAAATACCGATCTTCAGGAGTTCAGTCCTACAACCAAGGTGGCAGCCAGAACAACTCTTGCTTTTTTTAAAGTCTCTGGGAACTACTTGCATTGCCACCCAGACTTTGGGGCTGCGGGCTTTCCTGGCCCCTCTATCCTCAAAAGCACCTTTTGTTCACTTTTTCCCAGCACTGGCCTCCAAAAATTCCAAACGATAGGAGTTGACTCCACAACCCAGGTGGCAGCCAGAACAACTCTTGCTTTTTTTAAAGTCTCTGGGAACTACTTGCATTGCCACCCAGACTTTGGGGCTGTGGGCTTTCCTGGCCACTCTATCCTCTAAAGCACCTTTTGTTCACTTTTTCCCAGCTCCGGCCTCCAAAAATACCGATCTTCAGGAGTTCAGTCCTACAACCAAGGTGGCAGCCAGAACAACTCTTGCTTTCTTTCAAGGTCTCTGGGAACTACTTGCATTGCCACCCAGACTTTGGGTCTGTGGGCTTTCCTGGCCACTCTATCCTCAAAAGCACCTTTTGTTCACTTTTTCCCAGCACCGGCCTCCAAAAATTCCAAACGATAGGAGCTGACTCCACAACCCAGGTGGCAGCCAGAACACCTCCTGCTTCTTTTGAACGTCTCTGGGAACTACTTGCATTGCACCCCAGACTTTGGGGCTGCGGGCTTTCCTGGCCGCTCTCTCCTCAAAAGCACATTTTGTTCACTTTTTCCCAGCACCGACCTCCAATATGACGAACATCCGGAGCTGAGATCTACACCCTAGGCGGTAGCCAGAATAACTCTTGCTTTCTTTCAAGGTCTCTGGGAACTACTTGCATTGCCACCCAGACTTTGGGGCTGTGCGCTTTCCTGGCTACTCTATCCTCTAAAGCACCGTATTTTCACTTTTTCCTTGCTCCGGCCTCCAAAAATACCGATCTTCAGGAGTTCAGTCCTACAACCAAGGTGGCAGCCAGAACAACTCTTGCTTACTTTCAAGGTCTCTGGGAACTACTTGCATTGCCACCCAGACTATGGGGCTGCGGGCTTTCCTGGCCCCTCTATCCTCTAAAGCACCTTTTGTTCACTTTTTCCCAGCACTGGCCTCCAAAAATTCCAAACGATAGGAGCTGACTCCACAACCCAGTTGGCAGCCAGAACACTTCCTGCTTCTTTTGAATGTCTCTGGGAACTACTTGCATTGCCACCCACACTTTGGGGCTGCGGGCTTTCCTGGCCACTCTATCCTCAAAAGCACCTTTTGTTCACTTTTTCCCAGCTCCGGCCTCCAATATGCGGAACATCCGGAGCTGAGTGCCACACCCAAGGTGGCAGCCAGAATAATCTTGCTTTCTTTCAAGGTCTCTGGGAACTACTTGCATTGCCACCCAGACTTTGGGGCTGTGGGCGTTCCTGACCACTCTATCTTCAAAAGCACCTTTTGTTCACTTTTTCCCAGCTCCAGCCTCCAATATGCCGAACGTCCTGGCCTGGCTCCTACAACCAAGGTGACAACCCGAACAACTATTGCTTTCTTTTAAAGTCTCTGGGAACTACTTGCATTGCCACCCAGACTTTGAGGCTGCGGGCTTTCCTGACCACTCTGTCCTCTAAAGTACTTTTTTTTTTTTTCATTTTCCTGCACCGTCCCATAAAAATTCCGAACGTCAGGAGATGACTCCCACACCCAAGGTGACAGCCAGAACAAATCTTGCTTTTTAGGAACGCCTCTGGGAACTACTTGCATTGCCACCCAGACTTTGGGGCTGCGGGCTTTCCTGACCACTCTATCTTCAAATGCACCTTTTGTTCACTTTTTCCCAGCTCCAGCCTCCAATATGCCGAACGTCCTGGCCTGGCTCCTACAACCAAGGTGAAAACCTGAAGAACTCTTGCTTTTTTTAAAGTCTCTGGGAACTACTTGCATTGCCACCCAGACTTTGGGGCTGCGGGCTTTCCTGGCCACTCTATCCTCAAAAGCACCTTTTGTTCACTTTTTCCCAGCTCCGGCCTCCAAAAATTCCAAACAATAGGAGCTGACTCCACAACCCAGGTGGCAGCCAGAACACTTCCTGCTTGTTTGGAACGTCTCTGGGAACTACTTGCATTGCCACCCAGACTTTGGGGCTGCGGGCTTTCCTGGCCACTCTGTCCTCAAAAGCACCTTTTGTTCACTTTTTCCCAGCTCTGGCCTCCAATATGACGAACATCCAGAGCTGAGATCTACACCCATGGCGGCAGCCAGAATAACTCTTGCTTTCTTTCAAGGTCTCTGGGAACTACTTGCATTGCCACCAAGACTTTGGGGCTGCGGGCTTTCCTGGCCACTCTATCCTGAAAACCACCTTTTTTTCACATTTCCCAGCACCGGCCCATAAAAATGCCTAACATCCTGCCCTGGCTCCCACAACCAAGGTGTGATTCAGAGAATGAATGGTTAAAGGTTGTTAGTGTAGATTTAGTACAGCTTGGAAAAAACAGAGCTCAGAGCACAGGAGCCCAGCATTCCAAGATAAGGAAATGGCCTTGTGTATAAAATAGCGGGAACATCCTGCATGCTAAGGAGGAACCCAATTGTCTGGGTAAAATGTCCACCTGGTCGGGACCAGTTTCGCGGTTTGGGGTCCAGCCAACCCAGCATTCTAGGACAAAGGTAAAGTTACACGGTGAAGAAGACTGCGAGCCTTCCTCCAGAAGACACTGGCCCACGACCACCAGGCGACAGTACGCATGCGGCAAGGGGAGGAGACTTATGATAATGAGTTCCTAGAAATAATTAGAATAGTAACGCCTTTTCTCAGAATCATTTATAATAACCCAGCCCACATTAATGAATATGTATGGTTTTCATCATAAATAGACACTTGTTTTACAAACCGGCGTGCAAGTTTGGAGGAGTGATCCCCCTTGCACCCGGCGCCACAATAAACATACCTGCTTTATAACTCTATTCAAATTGTAGGGTTTGTTTCCGCGCGTCAGTTTGGCACCCCAGATGGGACCCTCTCTGTCCGGCTGCGGGACCTGCTGAGGACGGGACTCCTCTGGGCGCCCCTGAGATTTCTCGGAAGGACTCCCCCACTCATCCAGATCACCGCGGGGACAGACAAGGACCATCTATTGCGGACCAGGTATGTTTAGGGTTTCTTAAGGGGGGGACCTGTAAGTCGTGAGGAGACGTCCTACGTGTGGTAAAGAGTCGGCGTACTCACCCCGGGGTATGCTCAAGCTTGGTCTAACGGTTGGGTTATGCTTGTGTGGGATCCCTCGGTTTTGGTTTTTGTGTTAGTGTGTGGAATTGTAATCCTGTTGGTTACTTGTTGTATTTGTCATAAGGTACCACGACCGTGTTATTGTCTAATATAAGGTGGAAATTATTGTATGAGTGAAATGAGTGATTGAGATGAGGCACTGCTGTGGAGCGAGTGCAGAGTTCCGATCCGCGGTTCCATGTTCTCCGCGAGGAGAGCGGCCGGAGACGAACGAAGCATATGACAGACTGTAAAGAAACATTGTGTGAACCTAATATTGAGAATATTAAGTGGCAGTGTCTTGGACATTCGGATAACGTTTATGATCCTACTTTTATCTTAAAGTGCTTTGCTTGTAATACGGAGGTTTGGGTAGATCAGGAGGACGATTTTTGGTGTTCACAGTGTGGTAGCTGGACTGAGTGGGAAAAGATCGAGCGGGCGGGAGGGTTGAAACAAGTAATCTGTGGAGACATAGCCTACCCCTGGAGATAAAGGTAGCGACAGGGATATAGCTGTACCATTTCCCGGGAGGGAAACAGGAATAACACCCAGGTGACACAAGGATCACCTCTGAACCAAGGGGGTAAGGAGGACATAAAATGGGCAATAATCAAGGAGGTGAGATACTGAAAAAGAGTCCCCTAGGGTGTATTTTAGCACACTGGAAGGAGATCGGGTGCTCACCAGGTGGCAGCGTGGACAAGAAAACCTTAATTAAATATTGTAATCAGTGGTGGCCCCTTTACAAGTTAGATGATCAGGAGAAATGGCCCTTTAACGGGACCCTTAATTACAATACTATATTACAATTAATGCTATTCCTTAGAAGGGAAGGAAAGTGGGATGAAGTCACATATGCGGACATGTTTTTCACCCTTCAGAACCACCCAGAGTACCAACGGGACTGCGGGCTATTACCTCCACAGGACCCGATGGTATTAGCCTTAGAGAAAGAAAAAAGGAAAGAAATGAAAGCAAATATAAAAAGATGTTGTTCGGCCTGTAGCATAGGGCAGAGATGCACAAAGCCTGAAAAGATTCGGGGTTTTAAAGAAGAGGATTTACTTGAAACTTACTTACCACCGGTTAAGGTAATGGGAGACGAAAATATTTCCCAAGGAGACAGAGAAACTGATTCCAGAACCCCACCTGATAGCCTGGTATCGTCCCGTACCCGAAAGGGAACAGGGCGAGCATTGATTCAGGCACCCTTAAGGGAAGCCGTGGGTCCGGAAGGACCTATATTGATAAAAGTCCCTTTTTCCTCATTTGATTTAGAAACCTGGAAAAACATGGCAAAGAATTATCAGAATGATCCCGTAGGGGTCACTAAACATTTTCAGTTTCTGGTAAAGCAGCACAATCCTGACTGAGGTGATATCCAGTTATTATTAGATCACCTGACAGAAACTGAGAAACAACTGGTTTTGAAAGCTGCTCAAGATATAGCCACAGACCACCTGAAAGATTCAGGAAGAGACATTAACGACTATTTCCCCTTGCAGGACCCTCATTGGGACCCAAATAGGAGCATTCACTTGGAAGCATTACGCAGTTACAGAGATTGGGTCATAAGAGGGATGGAGAGAGCTATCCCGAAAGCTATTAACTGGTCAGTGCTATAAGCTGTAAGACAAGGGCCAAAGGAGACTCCCTCGGAGTTCTTGGATAAATTACGAGACGCAATGAGACGCTACACCCCCTTGAACCCTGGATCAGAGATAGGAATCCAGCAGTTAGTGTCTCTCTTTATAGGGCAGTCCGCTAGTGATATCCGGAGGAAGCTGCAAAAACTAAGAACAACTGAAAGCAGAAATCTAGAGACTCTGTTAGATGAGGCATGGAGAGTATTTAGCAACCGAGAAGAAGAGGATAGGAGAAAGGACAAACGGGCACTGGTAGCAGCACTACAAGGGGGGAGGGGGAATAAGAAATGGGAACTTTAGGATACCATTAGAAAGAGATCAATGTGCATGCTGTAAGCAGAAAGGACACTGGAAGAATGAGTGTCCAAAGAGACAAAAAGAAAAAATTCAGGCCCATTTTAAAAGAGTGACGGGGACCTGGGGAATCTGCCCTAGCGGATCCACTGGTTACTCTAAGGCTAGGGAAAAAGCAACAAGAAATAGAATTTTTGCTAGATACAGGAGCAACGTTCTCGGTCTTGAATCAAGCCCTGACCCCTACTGATACTGATTTTGTAACAGTAAAGGGAGCCACTGGCCAGAGTGAAAAGGCATATTTCCTCAAACCTCTTAGGTTCAAATTGGGAAAACAATTGGGGATACACAAATTCTTATATATGCCAAGCTCCCCGAAACCCCTGCTAGGGCGAGATTTATTAGAACAATTGGGAGCAGAAATTAAATTCAAAAAAGGGAAAATGGAACTTCGGATAAGAGAAGATCAACTAATTGAAGTACTAAGTTTGGCCCTGATAGGAACTCCCATTACTCCAGGAGTGCCTGAGAAGATTAGAGACCAAATTTATCTGGGGGTATGGGCCTCGGGAGTGCCAGGGAGAGCAAAAAGTGCTTCCCCAATAGTGATAAAACCTCAACAAGGAGCACGACCGGTGAGAGTCAAACAGTATCCCCTCAGGATAGAGGATAGGAAGGGAATCCGACAAATTACAGACCAGTTTATCGAGTATGGGCTGCTGAAAGAATGTGAATCAGAGTATAACACTCCAATATTACCTGTAAAAAAGCCAGATGGTAGCTATCGCATAGTACAGGATCTCAGGGCTATCAACAAAATTGTTGAGGATTTACATCCGGTAGTAGCAAATCCATACACTCTCCTAACTAAATTGGTACCTGAATTGGCATGGTTTACTGTCTTGGACCTAAAGGATGCCTTTTTCTGCTTGCCTCTGAGCCCAGAGAGCCAACTTTTATTTGCATTCGAATGGGAAGACCCAGAATCTGGAAGGAAAACACAGCTTACATGGACTGTGCTACCACAGGGCTTTAAAAATAGCCCAACACTTTTTGGAAATCAGCTAGCCAAAGATTTAGAACAGTGGAAACGCCCGCCTGGGACAGGAGTGGTATTGCAGTATGTGGACGATATATTACTCGCCACTGACACCAGAGAGACATGCCTAGAATGGACTGTGAGCCTGCTAAATTTTCTTGGACTTAATGGCTATAAAGTTTCTCCACAGAAGGCACAGATAGCCCAGCAGCAAGTGACCTATCTGGGATATGAAATAACCGCAGGCCAACGGACACTAGGGAAGGAGAGGAAAGAGGCCATTTGCCAGACACCTTGACCACAGACACCTAAGGAACTTCGGACCTTTCTAGGAATGACAAGATGGTGTCGTCTCTGGATATATAACTACGGACTCTTGGTAAAGCCGCTATATGAGTTATTAAAATCTAACTCAAAGAATATTGTGTGGAATAAGGAAGCAGACAGAGCCTTCCATCAGTTAAAAAAGAGGTTAATGGAAGCACCTGCCCTGGGATTACCTGATACTACTAAACCTTTCTGGTTGTTTTCCTATGAAAAGCAAGGAATGGCCTTAGGAGTCCTAGCTCAGAATCTGGGACCCTATCGAAGGGCGGTGGCATACTTCTCTAAACAGCTCAACGGAGTAAGTAAAGGGTGGCCTAGCTGTCTCCGATCAGTGGCAGCAGTGGTAATAAACATCCAAGAGGCCCGTAAGTTCACCCTAGGCCAGAAAATCACAGTTATGGTTTCACATACCGTCTCAGCAGTACTGGAAGTAAAAGGGGGGCATTGGCTTTCACCTCAGAGGTTTCTCAAGTACCAGGCTATCCTGATAGAGCAAGATGATGTAGAAATAACAGTAACTAATATTGTCAATCCAGCCTCTTTCCTCAGCGGAACCAAAGGAGAATCAGTGACCCATGACTGCTTGGAAACAATCGAGGCTGTGTACTCCAGTCCACCAGACCTGAAAGAGGAACCATTGGAAGATGCAGAGGATTCCTGGTTCACCAACGGGAGCAGCTTCGTTCAACAGGGGATACGCAAAGCTGGCTATGTGGTAACCACCACAGAGAAGGTAACAGAGTCCAAGGCCCTGGCCCCAAATACATCAGCCCGAAAGGCTGAGATAATAGCACTAACCCGAGCCCTGGAACTAGCCAAAGGAAAACGGATAAATATCTGGACAGACTCTAAATATGCTTTTGGGGTGGTGCATGCTCATGGGGCGGTCTGGAGAGAAAGAGGACTCTTATCTACACAAGGGAAGCACATAAAACATGCTGAAGAAATTCTCGAGCTCTTAGATGCAGTATTACTGCCTACCGAAGTGGCTATCATGCACTGCAAAGCTCACCAAAAAGGGAACACTGCTCTGGAACTGGGCAACGCACTGGCGGACCGAGAAGCCAAAAGAGCAGCAGAAATGGGTAATGCAGAGGTACAATCCTTGGTCCCAGATGGTAAGGTACAAATTGACAACGAATCTAGATATTCTAGGGACGATCACAAATTGATCAAAGACTTAAATGGGAAAATTGAAGGGAAATGGGCCAGAACCCCACAGGGAAAAATAATAGTGCCTTTCTCGTTACTATGGGCTGTAGTCATGGCAGAACATAAGAAATCCCACTGGGGAACAGAGGCACTTTACGGATACCTGAGTAGGCTAAGATGGGCTCGGAATCTATACGCCACTGTCAAACAAGTCACTCAGCAGCGTGAGGTATGTTTACAGAACAACCCTAACACAGGTCCCAAAGTCCAGTTTGGCCAAATAGGAAAGGGAAACTATCTGGGACAACAATGGCAAATTGATTTTTCAGAACTTCCAAGAAAAGGGGGGTTTCGATACCTATTGGTATTAACAGATACCTTTTCAGGATGGCCAGAGGCGTTTCCCTGCCGAACCAATAAAACAAGAGAAGTGGCTAAAGTGTTGTTGCAAGAGATTATACCAAGATTTGGGGTTCCCACAGTGATTTCCTCGGACCGAGGATCTCATTTCACTGCAAAGGTTGTTTCAAAAGTAAGCAGATTACTGGGTATAGATTGGCAACTTCACACCCCATACAACCCATGATCAAGTGATCAGGTAGAAAAGATGAATCACCTAATTAAAATGCACATTGTGAAGCTAGGCCAGGAAGCTAACTTGGCCTGGCCTCAGTCATTACCGTTAGCCCTTCTCAGGATAAGAACAGAACCCAGAACTAAAGAAGGTTTGAGCCCCTTTGAAATACTCTATGGGAGACCATATAGTGTACAAAACAGGACATCCACAGAGTGGGGGAATGAAATATTGACAGATTATGTAATAAATTTACAGAAACAGCTCCGAGGGGTAGAAAAGCTGGTTCTGGGAACAAGAGCTTGTGGGCTGGATGGACCAGTACACAATATTGAATGTGGGGATTATGTATATCTCAAGTCTTTTACAGATTCACCACTGAAGCCAAAGTGGGAAGGTCCCTTCCAGGTACTGCTGACCTCTCACACAGCCATAAAGATTAAGGAACAAGCCACTTGGATCCATTGGACTTGAGTCACGAGAGCTCCAGAACCCCAATGGACATCAACACAGGCCGGACCCTTGAAATGTCGCCTCCAACGAAGAGATGGACATTAATGACATTGATAATCGTTACCATGCCGGGACTTTGTATTTCAGGGGGAGGGACACGGGATGTGAATACATATTCATGAAATCTAGAAACATTGGTAAGGGCTACTGATCTGTCAGATTGTTGGGTATGTACTACCCTACCCAAAGGAGAAATGACATTGCCTCTATATGGGGTGGCAGCAAGAAATTGGAACTGTGCCAATGGAACCTGGCCCAAATTTTGGGCAAGAGGGGAAGAATAGTTGGACGGGTATTGTGAGTACGATGATAATACCTACCCCTTAGGACCCAGATTTGATTTACAAGTGTTAAAGGAAGAACTCGTTGTATTAGCAATAACAATTGTACCTGGGAACACGGGGAATATAGACGCAGAGGGCCGGGGAATATGACGGTAGCATGGGGATGGAGCAACTTCTGGATCAATAAGACAACCGTTAATGTAGGAAATTGGGATTTAACAGGGATAAATGTCACGTACGTTGACTTTTGTAATAAGACCCAATTAGTTGCATATAAAAGCAGCGGTATTTCCCAAGGAGAAGAATACTCTTGGGAGTATGGATAGTATCAGGCAGGAAAGTTTCTAGGTGTGAATCTGACAGCAACTATTGGACCCTGTAAGTTGCCTAAAGGGTACTGGTGGCTGTGTGGAGATGGGTATAGCAGAAAACTGCTCCCTGCAGGATGGAAGGGAACTTGCACGATAGGCTATCTAACTAGCCAAGATACAGTGTTTAATCAGTCTGAAATCCCCTCAGGTATGTTGAGAACACCTTGGAGGAGAATTCGAGAGGTAGAAAACCCTCTAGTGACAAGGGGAACAAGATACCATAGCTTTATAAGGTGGCTTATACCATCCCTGAGCGTTAGTGAACTGGAGAAAGCAATTGTAAACCTATCAGCTACCACAGAAGCACTTGAGAAAACTACAATCGATGCCATAGAGGCACTTCAACAAGAAGTCCAGTCATTAGCAAATGTGGCTGGACAAAATAGAATGGCATTAGATTTATTAACTTGGAAAGAGGGAGGCTTATGTGCAGTGATTAATCAGAGCTGTTGCTCGTATGCAAACCAAAGCGGAAGGATAGAGAAAGACTTAGAAAATCTCATAGCTAAAACTCAGATCTTGCATCAGACTGCACAAGATGATACCACGTTTGGGTTTTCAGACTTTTGGGAAAAGTTAACCTCATGGTTACCTAATCTGGCTTGGCTTAAACAACTGTTTATCCTTTTAGTAGCAATACTTGTTAGGAATTTTAGTGTGTGTATTAGCTAGATGTTTTATGTGTTGTACCAAGGGGGCCAAAGATGAATACATTCAATGGAAGAAGCATCAGCTCTGTGAACGAGTGGAGTCAAGGAAGTACTTTAGAAATCAGATGAGGAGGGAAAGTGTACTCTAGGCAATTGTAAAAGAATTTACAAATGAACAAAGGGGGGATTGAAAAGGGGGAAAATAGAAGGATTAATCATGCCAGGGACGTATATCTCAACCTTGGAGGGGAGGAAAGAAAAAAAAAGAATTGCCCGGTTAGTGGACGTGGGCCCCAGCCTTGAAAGAACACTCCGTAGACAAACGTAGATAGCAGCTCATCTGAGTTCTCCAGCCCTTAACTACCTCCACATACAAAGCTCTAGCATACCAATGGAACTGGTGGGAGTCACATTTGTAAAACAGGCCAGTTTAGTAGTTTACTGACAGTCTTCAGAACGGGAAGTCGAGTCATGATCTTTTCATGCGGTTAAAAAGATTTGCCTCTCTAGCCCTCCTATCTCCAGCTTTCAATTCATCTTTCCATTTATTTTCCATACTCTTTCCAGTTTCTTAAGATCTCTTTAAAAATACAGGCAACACAACTTGGTACCGCATTTTAATCTTGGTTTAAAAATAACAGAGATGTTATTTATGTTTTCGATAGGGCAAACTCATGCAAGTAGACAATCAATAGTAGAGCACAGTTTCGCCTAAAACATTTAGGGCTGGAAGTTTCATAACTGGTTGTCTAGCTTTTTGCCCGTGCCCTTACCTGAATGTTCAGAGTAAGCGTGTGCCACGCGTTATCCCGGACACCCAGGACGGCCTTTCAATGTATCTTCTCCAGCTGCAAAACATGCTTAAGGTTAGCAAAGTGTTGCTTCACCCTTTTGCTGAAACTGATAGATATATGCAAAGCCAGCAAAAGGAAAGCAATACCTATTTTTCAGAAGTGCTCAAGACTGGTGTTTTACCACTTGCAACTGCAGCACGGAAGGCTTAACACACAGACCTGGACTCAACACTCTCAGTGCATTCCCCTGTTCTGCCAGGCCTATTTTTCCACTGAAATCTCCAATGCTCTTGGCAATCTGGCGTGAGATAAGGATTCCCCTCTATTGACAGTATGGGTTCGTGAGGTGTGACAGTAGTTATTGCTCTGCTTGTTCTATAGACCTCCTTGTTTATGTATTGGAACTTTTTTAAATTGGAGGGCTTGAGTTGCCACTCATGCTGCTTAGTTATAGTCAAACCTTAGGCTAAGCAAAAACTGGCTGTGACTGGCACCTGGGTGAAAGACCTGAAAAAAAGCTAAGCGCTACAAGTAGAATCTTTATTCAGAATAATTATTCAGCAGAGAGTCTCAGCTGCAAGTTAATTTTACAATTGGGGCTCCCTTCTAGAGAACTATAAAGATGACAAAAATGATTATATCATGGCACAAGTCTGAAACAATGAGGTGGTTAATCAAAATCCTCTCATTTCTTCCAGGAAATGCTATTTTTGTCAGCCTGAGAAACTGTTTGGGTAATCTTGTTATGTCTTATTAAAAGGAAATACAGGAGTCAATCCTAAACATAAGTATATTTTTACATACAGCTGAAAATTCAGTTGTATGGAGTTAGACATTGTGAAGTTTCCTTAGGGAGCAACAGTATGTTAAGAGAAGTTCATGTAAAGCCGCCTTTGTGATACCCATCCGTGATCAAAAAAGAATGGGAAAAAAAAACCCACAACAAAAAACAAACCTACAAAAAACCAAAATGAGGAGAAATCACAAACTACGGCTACCAAATCAAAACAAGACTATTTTGAAGGTCCAGTACAGTGAGAATCGGGTCATTACAGGCTGTCTTCATATTACATATACTGCAGATCTAGAAGTTGCATTTGATTCATCAGGAACTATTGGAAATTTTAATTTATGATCATGAAGTGATAGGAAGTGCATTTAAACAACACCACCTGTCACTATTTCAAAGCACGTTAAAAAGAACTTATAGCTATTGATGAAGTAGTATGACATACACTCTTTCATGTGCCTGTCAAGTGCTCTACAGGTGATCACATGGGAATGCTAGCACCACAAGCAGAATACGCTCTCGCTCCTCTGAGCCAGACTAACAGCAAAATGCGTAACTTGTGGAAACAGTCGGCCGCTCATCATCATCACCTACATTGACTTGCACTGCTCTGCAAAACAGGCCACTGCATCTCAAGCAGAATTTCTTTTTTTAGGTGTAGTGTCATAATACGGATCACAGTTTTCTGTAATTACTAATTTTCTCTAATAGACCAGCCAGTAGCCTTCCGATGCTCTCTTGACATACAAAATGTGGCCATCATTAGAGCACGATGGGTTAAATTCATAGCAACGACAACTGAATGACAAAATCTGAATATTAGTCATTTTTATCAGGGCTAGCAAAATGACATATCCATTTGTCAGCATCCACTTTAGCAAAGAGCTGCTTACCCAGGTCACCGGTGACTCCAGGGGTGTCACCTGCAAAAACCCAGAAGAAAACTCCTTCGGTACGTCGAACGTACATCCCGCCATCGTCAACTCTTCCTGCAATAAACACGCCCCCATCACATTGGTTTTCTACGTAGAGGTCACAAGTGACTGTCATGTTTACGCTACACAAGAAGCTTCGCGCTTTAAAAAGCAATGAATCGATCATTTTGAGCAGGCAGTAGGTAGAAGAGTATTCCCTATTTAGTCCTGTCAACTTTTTGAGGAAAGATTTAGCAATCCTAATGGTGACCTGCAGGTGTAAGACGCGCGGGACTTGTCTAGACTCATTGTTTCCCACCTGTGAATCCATAGATTTTCTTAGGAGGAGCAAATCTCCTCAGAAACCAACAGCAAAATGAAATGTATTGTCAGCAATTTTCAATTAATTATTTAAAAAACAAACACAACCAAAACAAAAGCACACAGAAGGTTTGCATCTGCACAGAAAAACTTGCGGGTGTCTGCCACATGAAAAGTTGCTTTTAGACAACTAAATCAAACCCAAGGTTCAAGGTTACAGCACCACATCTGCTACCATTTGATCTTCATTTCTCTAGCGTTTTTCATACAGGACAAGTCTTAAGTAATCCAGACCTCTTGCCCAAAAGCCAAACCAAACTTTTTTAAGCAAAATGTTCAAATACGTTGAAATTATCTGATTTTCCTGAGGTGGCACTTCAGCTCAACAGTAAAGCACCATGTTATACATCTAATGACAGCTGCAAAGGAGAATAGAGTGAAGGAATACCAGAACAATCAAACATCACCTAGAAACTTCCCCCGCCCCAGGGCTGCACTACAAGCCTCTTAACAGTAAAAATTAAAGGCATTTTTTACCTCTATTAGTCTACACTAAAATTGGAAATCTACATCCCCTTTGTGGACTTGCAACATGGATACAGCCACAAGGTCGCATATTTCAAAAGTTTCAAATTATCTATAATTATTTACAGAATGTGAAAAGACTCTCTCTGACATCAGCTCAGATGATAGCTACATCATATCTATTTTAGCAACTTTTCTCCCCACCTCTTACAAAACAGTAAGAACAACCACAGATTTCATTCAAATGCAATGCTATTAGAAGTACCACATTCTCGGATACATATTCATTACACAAACAAGATTTCTTTTTTGCCTTCTTATGGACTAAACAAGAGATCCCCACATCTTGCTGAAGCCATTATAAAGCGATTGCAAGCAATGTAGAATGATTCGAATAGGAATATATTCAGGATACAGCTAGCTTCAACAAAAGCATCAGGGCAAAACACTAACAAATTCAGGAGTCGAAACAAAAAGCTTTCACAAGCACAAGACTAAAATTCAAACTAAAATGAACTAAATAATTCTGAAATTTAATCATAATAAATTGCCATTGATGACTGAAGTCAAGTATCGTTCCACAGAAAAGCACAGAGTGCAAGATTGCTTCAGTATTTCAATAGCATGCACTAATGGTTGAAAACATCTACCTAGGGCGAGATGAGCTTTAAACTGAGGATGAAGAAAACAAGTCAGAGGGCCCGAAACTGAAGACTACCATTATGAAAAGCTACAGGTCAGTAGAACTTAAATAATCAACTGAATAGTCAGGAAACAAGCTTGGTTCCGAAAACAAGATGAAAATTCAGAAAGAAATGGAAGAAAATGAAATAATAGGAAGGTTTTAGGAATCTCAGTACAGTAACTTAACAACACATCCTGTGTAGCTGTTATAGGAATCACTGAATATGATCTACTCAACGAGGAAAAGTTGATTTTAGGGGGAATACGAGACTTTGCTTAACAGATAGAAGCAGAAGAAAACATCGGGTAACTGAAGAACAGCCCCCAGCTACAAGATGGCGATGGTCTTCCAGGCTTCAGAGCAAAGTGATTCCAACACTTGTCCAGGCCAGAAATTAGAAGCATGTTCTGTAAAAGCGTTTGGGGGATCAATGATGCAATTAAAGTGAAAAAAACCTGGCCAAATGGCTATTTTAAAGAACATATCAAAGAATTTAAGTTAGACTTGAAAATAGAAGAAAATGATTTAAGCATAAATTTGATGATTACTTACTATTACTAAATCAATTAGTGAACAGGTTCTTTCCCAAATGCTTTTTAATTTTAAATAAACACTATGCTAAATATGCTGCTTGATTCCCAATTACCATCATTACAGCTCCTAGAAGGAATTGCAATCATAACTATACTCTTACCAAACCAGTAAATCTCGGGTACATTTACCCCAAAATAAAACTCTCTTAAGTAGCAGTTGAATCAAACCCACACAATTCTAGGAAGCACTCAGAAGATGGCAGTCTGCAACAAATATAACTGAATTAACTCCCAGACTATTTCATTGATTCGAGATTGATCAAAATCACTAACAATCAAGCAAGACAACTCATAATCATCTGGGCTGGAAGGGACATTCAAGGGTTGGACTAGATGTCCTCTGAAGGTCCCTTCCGGCCCAGATGATTCTATGATTCTATAATTAGGCAATTTAAACTGAATAGATTTTTTTTTTTTTTTGTTCCATCTAAAAGGCACCGAAACTCAGTGCACACTTTGAATTAGGATTTTGGTCTTTCTAGTCTGCCCAGCGAGATCTGTTATTCTGAAAAACCAGCTTGAACAAACACGTCCAGTGGGACATTAGGGAGAAAAATTCTAAGACAGTGCAGCAGTGGGTCTGGCTACCAAGAGACGTGGTGGACTTTCCATCCTTGGATAGTTTCAAGACTCCTTTAGACAAAAAACACAGTTGATCTCTTAGAGTTGGCAAGAGCCCCGAGCAGGGCTCAACGGCTTTTGGAAGTCCCTTCAAGTCATCATTTCTACATGTCTACAGAGAGTCTGAATGCAAAAGCCCTCTGTCTAAGAGAAATGAGGCTTGAAACAGATTAACTGATCATAAGGAGGACATTTCCCCAGATGTCACTAGAAAATAGTATTTACATACCACTTAGAATTTCCCATGAGTCTGGTCTGCATCAGAGGCCCAAGTGATGGGTCGCTGAACCACCACCTGGCGGCGTGTGAACACATGATCTCCTGGGTCAGGAGCATTTACGAAGCACTCAAATACACCTGTCTGATCAGCAAAATTTGGGGCTTCACTGAAAGGAGGACCACCTGTTCAGAAAAGAAAACACGTACCAACACCAAAACTATTATTTTTCTTCTGTGTACTCCTCAGAAATTTTGTCTGAAAATATTCTGCAGAATTTTCACTTACTCTATCAAAGCACAGTCTCCAAAGATGAAGTTTGGGGAGTTGCAAGGTGACTTTAGTTTTTAAGCAGACCCCAGTCTTTGCAAACATATGAACAAAGTAAATTACTTCCTTTCCTATCTTCCTTCCTTAAGCTACTTCACTGTATTTATGAGCTGCATCACTTGCATCAAGAACTTTAAAACTGTTAGTGACCACCCTGTTAAGACACAGAATTAAATACAACTCATTGCAAGTGAAGGACGTAGATGTAAGTTGCTGGAGAAGCAGGTATAAATAAACAAAAATAATACAGATTACTTTGTGTCACTTCCATTAGAGGACCCAAATAACATAATTTTTATTGCCTTTCTACATTAAGACTATATCTGTGTGTGAAATAAGTTTTTGGATAAGAGAATTCTGACTTACAAATATTGAAAACATCTCTGTAATTTGAAGGAAAGGGCTGAGGTGGTAGAGGCTCTGGGCAGCCACGTTTCCGCCCTGTCTTGAGTGTGGTTAAAGCGTAGACTTCATCTACATCTAGATCTAAAGAAAAACTTCCCTTCCGCACCTGGAATTAAAAGAAAGCTCGAGTTGCAAAAAATCAAACAGGTAAATAACAAAGTACTCAAGTTCCTGAATTAAAGGAGGTCTCTGAAGTTCTGATTTAAGGCAAAAAGCTCTCTCATCTTTGTGCCTCAGCATTTAATACCTCGAGGCTCTTTTAAATACCCCTTTCCCCCAAACTCTTTATTGCCTCCAAATAAGCTTGTCTATAGCTAGTAAAACTGCAATCAAATGGAGCTAATAAAACACATCCTAATTAGGCAGTTTAGGCATGAAAGTCCAGAGGTTCCAGCAAAAAGGGAAGAAACACCTGGACCTGTAGACTGCATCAGAGAATCACAGAATGATATGGGGTTGGAAGGCACCCCTGGAGATCATCTGGTCCAACCCCCTGCCAAAGCAGGTCCACCCAGAGCAGGTTGGGCAGGTTTTGAATGTCTCCAGAGACAGAGACTCCACCACCCCCCAGGGCAGCCTCTTCCAGGGCTCTGCCACCCTCAAGTTCCTCCTCATGTTTAGATGGAGCTTCTTATGTTGAAGTTTGTGCCCGTTACCTCTTGTCCTGTCACGGGGCACCACTGAAAAAGGTCTGGCCCCATCCTCTTGAAACCGACCCGTTAAGTATTTATTAGTGGTGATCAGATCCCCCCTAAGCCTTCTCTTCTCCAGACTAAAATGACCCAAGTCCCTCAGCCCCTCCTCATAAGAGGGATGTTCTAGGCCTCTAATCATCTTTGTGGTCCTCTGCTGCTCCCTCTCCAGCAGTTCCCTGTCCTTCTTGAACCGGACACAGCGCTCCAGATGGGGCCTCACCAGGGTAGAGTAGAGGGGCAAGATAAACTCCCTCGACCTGCTGGTCGACCTCGACCTGATGCTCCCCAGGATGCCATTGGCCTTCTCGGCCATGAGGGCACATTGCTGGCTCATGGTCATCCTGTGGTCCACCAGGACTCCCAGGACTTTCTCCTCAGAGCTGCTCTCCAGCAGGTCAGCCCCCGACCTGTACTGGGGCAGGGGGTTATTCCTCCCCAGGTGCAGCACCCTACACTTGCCCTTGTTGAAGTTCATCAGGTTCCTCTCTGCCCAGGTTACTCTCCAGCATCTCCAGGCTGCTGGTGACCATACAGGTGGCACAGCCTTCTGGTGTGTCAGCCACCCCTCCTAGTTTTGTGTCGTCACCAAACTTGCTGAGGGTACCCTCCATCCCTTCATCCAGGTCATCGATGCATCTATTGAAGAGGACTGGAAGAGGACTGGACCCAGTACTGACCCCTGGGGAACACCACTTGTTACTGACCTCCAACGAGATTCTGTGCCGCTGATCACTACCCTCTGAGCTCTGTCTTTCAGCCAGCTTTCAATCCACCTCACTGTCCGCTCGTCTAACCCACGCTTCCTAAGCTTACCTAGGAGGATGCTGTAGGAGAATGTGTCAAAAGCCTCGCTGAAGTCCAGGTAGACAACATCCACCGCCCTCCCCTCATCTACCCATCCAGTCATGCCATCCTAGAAGGCTATCAGGTTAGTCAGACACGATTTCCCCTTGGTGAATCCACGTTGACTACTTCTGATAACTTTTCCTCCAGATGCTTTGAGGTGACATCCAGAAGGAGCCGTTCCATCATCTTTCCAGGGGTGGAGGTGAGGCTGACTGGCCTGTAGTTTCCTGGCTCGTCCTTCTTGCCCTTTTTGAAGACTGGGATAACATAGGCTTTCCTCCAGTCCTGGGGCACCTCGCCTGTTCTCCAGGACCTTTCAAAGATGATGGAAAGCGGCCCAGCAATGTCTTCTGCCAGCTGTCGAGGTTATATGTGTGTCTCCACAGATTGCGGTCCAGTGTGGGTGCCCAGTTGAGCTGTAAAACCTGCTCTGACTCGACATGATCCGCCTGACAACCAAGATGTTCAAGATCCTGACCCTGGGGATATTGATCCCGGCGGTAATGACCCTCCACAAGATTGAACCTAGGGAAAACATGTGGGTTACCTGGGCGAATAAGACAGGACAACAAGCCTTTTGTCTATCGCTTGCCTCCGCTACAGAGCCTTTTCGGACATGTTTGATAGGAGTACCTGGTTTTAAGGTAGAAGACTTTAGCAAGTATAGTAAGCAGAACTGCACTAATTCTCAGAGCGTTAGTAATTGTAGTGCCACGCTCCTTAATAGCCTGAATGTTACGCTGCCTTGGGACCCTCAAGAGTTAGAACTGTTAGGATCAATGAGAATTGGAAATGTCTCCCAGAACTGGACTCAAACCTGCATATTTTTTGGAGGACCTGCCTTTACTGGCGTAAATTATTATCGATCATTTAATTGGATGGGGTGGACAAACATCACTCCGAAAGCAAACTACTATGACTATAGATATAAAGGCGCACAAATGACACATCAAAGCAAGGACTGGGAGCCCTTGGGGTTGAAACGAAAGGGGAACAGCAAATTTGGAACAATGGCACCCCAAAAGCCTTGCCGCCAGACGTGGTTTTGATATGTGGTGACAGGGCATGGCAGGGAATTCCGAAAAATGCGATAGGTGGTCCATGTTATCTTGGCAAATTAACGTTGTTGGCCCCAAATCAAAACTGGTGGAAAAATGTGACCAAGGGAGAAAACGCCGCACGTACGAAACAGGCGGTCACGGGTCTCCCACCAAATTGCAATGATGAAGTTACCTTGCTCAATCCCACTGAGAGAGTGTTTTTATCCTTGTTTGTACCTGGGGCAGCGGCAGGCAGAGCTTTGAAGGAGATAGGACGGTTAGCTTGTTGGGCTGAAAAACAAGCTAAAGTCACCACTGAGGTAATAGAAACTCTGTTAGGAGATCAAAATAGCTTACGCCACGCAATTTTGCAGAATAGAGCGGCAATTGACTTTTTGCTATTAGCTCAAGGTCATGGTTGCGAGGATTTTGAAGGCATGTGCTGTATGAATTTGTCCGATCACAGCGAATCAACTCATAAACAGTTGCAGTGGTTAAAAGAGCATGCAAACAAAATTCATCAAAACCATGGGTTTTTAGATGTGTGGCTGACTAACTTGTTTGGGAATATGCCACAATGGTTAGTAGGCTTGTTTGTTGAAGGCTTGCGTATTATAATAACCCTTATGATTATAGGTCTGTGCTTATGTTTAGTGCTTAGTTGTATTAAGAGAGCTATGTTAAAAGTAGTAAACCAAGCCTGGATTGCTCAAAAACAAGAAGGGGGAATTGTGGAGGAATGGCTGAGTGAAAAAGAGCACGACTTGATTACAATGAGCAACCCAGTCTTTGATAGGGATGAAAGCCCAGAGGAGGCTGTGAACTGTCCTTGAGAAACAGAAGTATGAAGAAGTAGCTACATGATAAGTAAGTGATAAGCGGTAGTGCCTCTGGGAGATAGAGAAACATCTGCTGCGCGTGGACAAGAGGTCTGCACTAATTGTGTGAGCGCTCTAGGTGCGTGAACAGAGACTGTAAGCCAATTGTATAATTGTTGCTAGCGCGTGCTCTGCTTGTCTGTCTTTATATACTCTGTGTGAACTTGAATAAAGTGAGAATGACCATACTCATATTGAGACTCATCGTTACTCCGGGTCCGTCTCCCACTCAGACAGTTCCCTATCTCTCTTGAACTGGGGAGCCCAGAACTGGACGCAGTATTCCAGTTGTGGCCTCACCAGTGCAGAGTAGAGGGGGAGAATGACCTCCCTCCACCTACTGGCCACACTCTTCCCTACGCAGCCCAGGATCCCATTGGCCTTTTGGGCGACAAGGGCACATTGCTGGCTCATGGATAGTTTACTCTCTACCAGGACTCCCAGATCCTTCTCCTCAGAAGTGCTTTCCAGCAGGTCCATCCCTAACCTGTATTGGTGCCTGGCATTATTCCTCCCCAGGTGCAGGGCCCTACACTTGCCCTTGTTGAACCTCATTAGGTTCCTCTCTGCCCAGCTCTCCAGCCTGTCCAGGTCACGCTGGATGGCGGCACAGCCCTCTGGAGTGTCAGCCAGCCCTCCCAGTTTGGTATCATCAGCAAACTTGCTGAGGATACACTCTGTCCCCTCTTCCAGGTCATTGATGAATATGTTGAAAGAGACTGGGGGACACCACTGGTTTCAGGCCTCCAACTTGACCCTGCTCCACTAATTACAACCCTCAGAGTTCTGTCACAGAGCCAGTTCTCAATCCACCTCACTGCCCCCTCGTCTAGCCCACACTTCTGGTGGGGCTAGCCCACATCTGCTGCTCTCCCCTCATCCAGCCATCTACTAATAACATCACAGAAGGCTACCAGATTTGTCAAGCATGATTTACCCTTGGTAAATCCATGTCGACCACTTCCGTGTTGACCATTTCAATCACTTCCTGTTCTTTAAGATGAGAGAATTTGCCCTCCTGAAGTCCGAGGTTGCAATGCTACTTGTTGTTTTGCGCATACTACCCACGATCCTAAACTTTATCTGTTCATGATCACTGCTGCCAAGGCTGCCCCCAACCTTAATGTCCTCCAAGCAGTCCCTCTTTGTTTGTCAGTCCTAGGTCCAGTAGTACACCTCCCCTTGTTGGCTCCTCCACCACCTGAGTCAAAAAGGACCGTACATGCAGGGCTGTGTGCCCTTCCCAACAGGTCTCAGCGTGACTGAAGTCCCCCATGAGAACCAAGGCCTGTGATCGTGAGGCTATTTCCATCTGTCTGCAGAAGGTCTCATCAGCTTCCCTGTCTTGATCAAGTGGCCTGTAATAAACACCCACGACAGTGTCTCTCCTGCCAGCCTGCCCCTTAATCCTCACCCACAAGCTCTCACCTCTCTTCTTACCCACTCCCAGGCAGAGCTCCATCCATTCCAGCTGCTCCCCCAAATAGAGAGCAACTCCACCACCTCGCCCCGCTGGCCTGTTTCTCCTGAAAAGTGCGTAGCCATCCCCAACAGTGTTCCAGCCAGGCGAGCCATCCCACCATGTCTCTGTAACTGCAACGAGATCATGGCCCTGTGATCGCACACAGATCTCCAGTTATTCCTGTTTATTCCCCACGCTGTGTGCGATGATTACAGGCATTTCAGAGAGGGAGCTGAGTGTGTAGTTTTCACCCTTGAGGGGTGGTAGGCCTTCTGGCTCTCAAAAATACTCACCTGCTGTCCCACAAGTGTTGACCTACAATGCCCAGGCAGCTCTGGAGCAAGCCCAGTTACATCCCCATCCTCATTTGAATCTAGTTTAAAGCTCTCTCCATGAGCCCTGGTAACTCTTGTCCGAGAACCCTTTCCCCCTGTGAGATAAGCTATTCCCACCCGTTACCAGCAGGCCTGGTGTCTTGGAAATCAAGCCGTGGTCAAAGAACCCAAAGTCCTGCCGGCAGCACCAGGCTCGGAGCAAAGCATTGATCTGCTGGCTCTTCCTATTGACCCCCTCCTCATTCCTGCAACTGGAGGGACAGAGGAGAACACGACTTGTGCTCCTGATCCCTCGACCAGTTGACCCAAGGTCCCGACATCTCTCTTCATTGCCCCTGGACTTCTTCACAGGACTTTGTCATTGCCTGACAGATCAAACGGGGTTTGATCTGAGTGCCGTACCAGGGAGGGAAGGGTCTTCCTTACATCAATAACCTGGGCCCCAGGGAGGCAGCATCCCTCCCTGTGCAGCGGCTCCGGTCTGCGTATGGGGCCTTCTGCTCCCTTCAGGAGCCAGTCGCCTGTGACAGTGACCCGTCTTTTGTTCTTTACTGCGGAGGGTTTGATGCGGGGGGTGGTCCGACTAGACCTCGAGGACACCTCCATGCTGGAAGGACTGTCATCCTCATGGCTGTCCCGTTGCTCTTGCAGAGCACTGTGCCTGCTGTGCAACGGCATCTGGGAAGGTGGGGTAGTGGCTGGGCAGGAACCTCTTGCCATTGCCCCCTCTCCTCCAAGTCAGCACATTCCGTGGGGCGGAGAGAGGAGAGGGAGTTCTCTGGAGCAGGGGCTCTGTCTGCCTGCTGGGTTTCTATCCCGGGAGGCTGGCGGCGACTCCAGGGATCCGTCTCTCTCTCTCACATCCCCTGATGGCCCTCAACATGCTCCCCTCCTCCCTGAGCTCCATCCCTAAGCGGAGGAGCTCCTCTCCCAGGGCACAGCTCCCACAGGCGCTCACCGCTGCCATGGGACACCGGCCTAAGAGCAGGGCACACTCTGCAGCCCCACGTCTGGGGGGCAGCGTGTTCCCAGGAGAGCGCCGTCTGGGAAGCTGCATCCGAACTGCTGGGTGCAGAGATCACGGGTGCCGTGGTTCTTCTTTCCAGTGGACACCGTTGTTTCCTGGCCGAGTTGGCCGTCTCTCAGTGCTCTCCGGTGCAAACTGCCGTGCAAACTGCTGCGCCCTGACTGTCGTGCCGTGCCCCGTTCTCCCGCCCAGGGAGCCCGTCCTTGCCGTGGTGCTCCCAGGGGACGCCCTGGGTGATGCCCACTGGCTGCTTGCTTGCTCAGCCCTAAAAAAGGGCTTATTTTATGAGGGGGAAAGTGGCCTCGCCGTTTATGCCTCATTTAGCTCTGCCACCGGTTGTGCTGGCTCCATCCACACCACCTCAGCAGCCGCCCACAACCTGCTGGTTCCTGGCACAGGCCACTTTCCCCGGCTTTGAGAAGCCCCCAAAAGAGCCCCTTGCCGGCCCTTTTCTCCACAATTCCCTTCCCCAGTGGGGACTCACCTGCACTGGAGCTGGGCTCCTCAGCGAGAGGAGACCAGTCCTTCCCTGGTCACAAACAGCAGGTCCAGCTCCTTCCCTCCTTGGCTCCCTCACCAGCGACACACACCACCCCACACCACCCCACCAGTGGCCAGCACAGGCCCGTGATGGGGATCCCCAGTGACCTCCTGGGTCCCCAGTGACGGGACCCCAACACTGCTGGGGGGCAGAGGCTGCAGTTTGCCCGCACGATGCCAGACTGCGGTGCCCAGCGCATCTGTGCTCCCCTTTTATAGTAGGGCAGGGAGACACGTCCCCCTTTGTGACATCACGGTGCAGTCAGAGCCCCCCTTTGTGACATCACAGGGCCTCATGAGAGGCTGGGACATTGTCACGTCCCACTCTGTGCCTGTCAGCCACCACCAGCACAACAGTGGAGATGTTTGCAGCCATGGCCATGGGGCAGAGTATCAGGAATAGCAGGAAGAGAGGAACCCGCAGCTCAGGGTGACTGCTGAGTGCCAGGATGGTGACCTCCATGATAGGTGAGAGATTCCTGCAGGCTGAAATCTCCATGGAGGGCTCTAAAGGAATGGAAAACACAGACTGAGGGCAGGTGAAAGAGTAGTCCTGAAAACCGAAAAAAGCCTCATGATCATGATTCTGGCAGCAGCAGCGAGAAAGATCCCGACAGAGTGGGGACTTTCCAGCAGCGGCCAGAAGGGTGGTCCAATTTGTTGAGACAAGTCCCTGAGCCCCTGATCTATGGGGAGGTGTCTGAGGAGACCAACTTTGGCAAGAGCTATGGGACACGGGGTGTCAGTGGGTGCCAGTATGAAACTGCTCTGATCTTTAGTGACAGCGGTGGTGAATTGGGTGTCAGAGCCCTGTCTGTGTGCACCCCCACTGCACTGGGATCAGTAGAGACCAATAAAGGTTTTTTTTTCTTTTTATAATAGTCTTTCTCTGTGTGAGCCTTTGTGCAACACTCACAGCTCCCACCCAGCTCCAGTTACTTTGGGATACGATGGTTCCCCTTCTGTACCACGAAGAATCTCAGTGTGAGGACACCCCCCAAGGCTCACACGTGCACCCAGCACAGCGTGAGGCACTCGTCCCCTGAGAAGCTTTCTCTAATGGTGCTCAGTTCCTGCTCTGGGTGAGGACCATCACAGCCCATCTCCAAGCTCAGCCTGGCCAGGATCTCCTGGGACTGGGCAGCCAGGCCATGGTGACCAGCTCCAAGCAGAGACACACACGGCAGGTCCCTGCATGGGATCCCAGCAGGACACATGGAGACCCCGAACACCCAGCCCACAGGGACTGTGGCAACGCCTGTTGGCTGAAACTGTGCTGGGGAGCATGGGGCAAGAGGAGGAGACCTCCTCACTGGGGCTGGACAAGCCCCACTGCCCAGCATGGCCCCACAGCCCTGCGGTGAAGGCACCACACAGATCAGGGTGTGTTCATGAGGTGGGGAAAGGTCCCCACCAGCACAGTCCCCGTGGCCACCCTCCGTGCCCCCACCCCCAGCAGCCCCCCAGTTGGATGCTCCCCTCCCCATTGCCCTGGGGCAGCTTCCCCAGGATGGCCAGGGAACATGGCACAGACCAGCTCCTCTCTCTGCCCCTCTCATGACTTGCTTCCTTCTCCAGGAGACCTGGCTCTGCCCCACATGCCCACTGGAGCAGATCCTCACCCGGCATGGTCACACAGCTCCGCTGCCATTGGGGCTTTCCTCTCCTGGGCACTTCCCAGACCAGTCCAGCCCCCCTCTAGCTCTCTGAGATTTAAACTTTTCTGTTTCCATTCACTTCCCACCCCAGAGTACATGTAGCGTCCCCATCCTCTCCTGACAACTTCAGATTTTTTTCCACATGGACTGAGATCTGCCATCAGCCCCATCATACCTGGGATGGCCCGAAGAAGGGGCCTGGGAGCTCAGGCATCATCTCTACTGCCCCTCTACACTAGAAGTGATCCTATATCTGAGTGCTTGGTGTCTATAAGATCCCTGTGATACCGTGATTTTACTCCCCCAAACACAGCAAGAAAACAAGGTGGAAAGACACTTGGAAAGTCCAATTCCATAGACTTGTTTTTTTATTCACCTCTATCAAAGAGAAGCCAACCGTCTTTCTCTGCACTCAGGACATCCCCTTCTGTTGCACAAGGTGACAAGAGGTGACACCTGGTTCTTCAGGGATCAGACACAGCAGGACAAACAAAACAAATGCAATGAACCCAAGCAATTGCCTCTAAGAAGTATTTTCAGTGAAGGAAAAGCAGAGCCCTGGATTAAAAAAGAATTCTGGGCACTACTCAGAGAAGCCAAATTGCTGTTAATGGTGCCAGGTCCATGGGATCAGTTTCCTCAGAGCATCCTTGAGCTCCTGGTTCCTCATGCTATAGATGAGGGGGTTCACTGCTGGAGGCAGCACCGAGTACAGAACTGCCAGCACCAAATCCAGGGATGAGTAAGAGATGGAGGGGGGCTTCAGGTAGACAAACACACCAGTGGTGATAAACAGGGAGACCATGGCCAGGTGAGGGAGGCACGTGGAAAAGGCTTTGTGCCGTCCCTGCTCAGAGGGGATCCTCAGCACGGCCCTGAAGATCTGCACATAGGAGAACACAATGAAAACAAAAAACACAAAGTTGAAAGAGGCACTAACTATAATCAGCCCATCTTCCCTGAGATAGTCTGAGTCTGAGCATGAGAGCTTGAGGATCTGGGGGATTTCACAGGAGAACTGGTCCGGGACATTGCCCTGGCAGAGGGGTATTGAAAATGTACTGGCCGTGTGCAGGAGAGCAGTGAGAAACCCACTGCCCCAGGCAGCTGCTGCCATGTGGACACAAGCTCTGCTGCCCAGGAGGGTCCCGTAGTGCAGGGGTTTACAGATGGCAATGTAGCGGTCATAGGACATGACTGTCAGAAGATAAAACTCTGCTGAGATCAAGGTGGCAAAAATAAAGACCTGTGCAGCACATCCTGAGTAGGAGATCACCCTGGTGTCCCAGAGGGAATTGGCCATGGATTTGGGGAGAGTGGTGGAGATGGAGCCCAGGTCGAGGAGGGAGAAGTTGAGGAGGAAGAAGTACATGGGGGTGTGGAGGCGGTGGTCACAGGCTATGGCAGTGATGATGAGACTGTTGCCC
Source organism: Numenius arquata (assembly GCF_964106895.1). NCBI lineage: Eukaryota > Metazoa > Chordata > Aves > Charadriiformes > Scolopacidae > Numenius > Numenius arquata. Next base: position 34,879,901 of record NC_133581.1, read on the forward strand.
AGGAGGGCAGCCAGGTAGATGCCCAGGAAGAGCCAGAAGTGCAAGAGCTGCAGCTCCCGTGTGTCTGCGAATGCCAGGAGGAGGAACACAGTGATGGAGCTGCCATTGGACATTTGTTCCATGTACACGTGGGGGCCTGTTCAAAAAAGGAAAAGAGAGTGAAGAGTCAGGACAGACACCTCTGAGCAGAACCTCTTCCACTTGTTGCACTACGCTCCCCCAAGTGACCTCTGTCCTTCCAGGGAGACCTTGGTGCAGATCCTGGCGTGATCCTTGGTTGGTGCTGGCTGAGGGTGCAATGGGGAGCAGGGGACTCTGCTGGGGGCTCCAGAGGAGTCAGTCATGCTGTGCAGCAACAGGCAGAGAGGAACCAGGAGTGGTCACAGGTTACATCTACCCCTGATGGGAAAGAGCTTCTGACCATTGTCACTCCCAGGTCCCCTGGATGCAGAACAGAGCTCAGAGGGAGGATGTGTGTCTCTGTGTATGTGTTTATTTTTCTGCTGTTCCCCCTGTCCCACCTGAGGAGTCATTTCTGAAGGCAGAAATCCCTGGCATTTTTGCTACACTACAAGTGCTGTTTTGAGAGTCCTGGGAGGCAACAGGACAGACCCACAGTGCAGAAGGAGGAGAGCTGCTCTCTCCATCACTCCTGCTCTCAGCTGCTTTGTGCTGGAACCCCTTTGGTCTGGAGGATGATCCCATGGAGAGCAGAGGAGTCCAGTTCCAAAGTGCAGATCTGCAAACTCCCCTCCTCAGTCAGTATCTGTCAGCTTTTGGATGCCCAGAAGATGGGGTGTCCTTAATGGGGAGTTAACGTTACCCCCATCTCATGGACTGCATTGCCTTGAGACCCACAGGTTAGAATAGGGCTTGGACACCATCAGCACGGCAGGACCTGCAGGGTCAGTGTCTGAGCTTCTGCTGAAACCTTACTATGGTTCAAAGGACCCACAACCATTTATTGTCATTTAGACAATTATTCTAACATCCTATGATCCCTCCCACCCAAGAAGGAAATTGGGAAAAAAAAAAGGAAAAATACAAAAGAATCTATATCCTTCCTCATACCGATATAAAATATCCAAGGTTTATACTAAGCCCCTGGCTGCTCACCCACCTTCACACCCTGCACCATCCCCAGCACAAGGCACCCATCCTCTCCTGTCCCTCTGAGGGTGCTGCAGGGAAGCCCTGCTCTGGAGCACACCCTCATCCTCCTCTGCACTGGAGAGAGAGCCCAAAGGCTCTCTCAGGCTGGGCGATGACAGACTGAGGAGAACCCTTCAGGATCTGCAGGGCCATTGCCCTGCAGCCCAAGACTCACCGTGGAGAGAGCTGTGAAGCTTTGTCCCACCGTCAGCTCTCAGCTCTCCTACCACTCCCAACTGCCTTGAACCTCTCTCTGCATTGATCCTCTCATCCTCGCACCTGAAGCTCTTCCCTCAGCCCTGCTGCGCTGGCTAAAACTGTCTCTCTGCAGCTCTGCCCGCTTGCCAGGAGCTGCCTCTATCCCAAGAGCCCGGCCCAGCTCGGCAGCAGAGGACCAGCCTGAGGCAGTTTAATGACCCCTCTGGTGGGTTTGGTACCGAGCCCATGAACCTCAGACACTGAGAGGAAGCTGAAGAAATCTCTCAAGAAGTCAAGCTGTGACATCATCTCCAAAAGAAACACTTTCTGGGAGTGTTCATGGGTCCCAGTGAGGACCATTCCCAACAAAGCCTCCCCAGGGGCTCGTTAGAGCAGAAAACTGGAGGCAATAAGGACAGGCAGGTAAAGGACAATTAAAGGTGGCTCTGATGCTGAGGAAACCTGTCTGTGTCCCATTAAGGCAAAGGGCCAGGCTCTGACCCCCAGGCCCTGGGAAAGGAGATCTTGTCCCTCACACCTGGCTCTTCCTGGGGCAGTGTGATGTGGGGATGTGCAATGCCAAGGGCAGGACTATGGCAGGACACTTCTGGGTGGGGCAAGGAGGTCATGAGGTCTTCCTGAGTGAGGTTAAGGGACCTTCTGGTAGGCTTTGGTGGCAGAGACAATAGCCATGGTGACAGAGAGGTCACCTCTTTTGGGGGCTTTCAGCCTTGCCACGGCCCTCAACGGTCTCCACCACAGGCTGCCCTACAGTGTCCCACAGCTGCACCTCTGTCTCTGAAGGCACCCAATTGTCTTTTCAGTTTCACCCCAACAGCTCACTACCCTTCCTGACATCTCTCCATCCTCCCTGGCTGTTCCTGGAAAGCCATGGGCTGGTCCAGCCTCCCTCTGATTGCCCTCTTGGACCACAGCACTGCCCTTGGAGTGACATCTCCTTCTCTTCAGTTTTAGACTTAACCTCCCCAGACACAGTTTGTGACATCCTTCCTTTCCCATGTTTTTTTTTTCCATTATGAAAAGCTCCACCATCTCTGAAACCTCCCTTCAAGCAGTTCCAGACTGTGGCTGTGATGCTCTGAGCCTCCACTTCTCCAGGCTGGAGAAGCCCATGTCCCTCAGCCTCCCCAGAAAGGGGCCTCATGGTCTTGAGGCCATGAATCCCCTCTTGGCAGAGCTCCTCTGGACACTCTCTAGTCCTCCCCACTTGTCAAGAACAGGAAGCCCCAAAGAGGGCCACACAAGTCCAGAGGTGGCCACGCCAGGTTTCAGAGGAGTGGGATGACAGCTCCCCTGGGGTGGGCGACCCACGCTCCTCCTAACGCAGCCCCACATGCAGCTGCCCTTGTTCCTGGTGAGCGTGCACTACTGGCTCCTATGGCATCCCTCGGAGTGCCCAGGCCCTTCTCCTCAGGATCCCTGCCCAGCCAGTCAGGTCCCAGGCTGCCCTCATCTACGGGGTTATTCTTCCCCCCGATGCAGCTCTGGCCACTTCTCCCTGTGAAACTTCCAGAGGCTTCTGTTGCCCAAATCCCAGAGTTTCTCAAGGTCCCCCTGGACTGAAGCTCCATTTTGTCACCTGTCCATGTTAGCGTGCAGATGGCTACCCCGATGGTGGTGTCCCTCCCAAGGGAACAGCATGGGGGGCTCCAGGGCACTACAAATACTCAAAGGTGGTGCTCTTTATCGCAATTTCTTTCCAATGCAGGATTAGCCATGGTGGCCATCTCAGAAACAGCTGCAAAGCCACGGCCAGTGAGGAAAGAGGGAGCAGAGGTGGGATGTTTGTACTGGACAGTGCAGTGTTTCATGGGTTGATGGTGTTTCTTCACACACCACAGGGAAGAGCATGGATCCGCCTTCTTGATGACCTCCTGGTAGTTGTGGAAAGGTCATTTTTAGTTCTTCCCAAAGCCCTCTCTTCTCTACAATTGAACAACTTCATCTCTCTCAGCCTTTCATACTGATAAGCTCAACCTTGCAAATGCTGCCTGAGAGGATTAGGGCTCTTCCAGTCCTATTGGATTTTACTGGGTTTCCAAGGGACCTCAGGGATGTTGGAATATCATCACCCTCATGCCATCCCTTTCCGCATGTGTCACTCTCATTTGTCATCCTCTTGCAAAGCACAGCTCTTGCAGGCTCTCAGGAGAGCCTATTCTGTCTGGACAAGCTGTCATCCACAATGACACACTGAACTTCCAATGTTCCAGGCCCTGGTGGCACCATGACACCACTGTGAGGGTCTGACTCAAGGGTTTCCATGCCTGGTGCTGACCCACATGCAGATGAGGAGTTAATGGCTGCAAGAACCACAGTAGCCATTGTCAGAGACAACAGGTTTATCATGGGACTGTTCAAGTGTGAAGGGAGCTTGGGATGTCTCTAGACCCACCTCCTGCTCACAACAGGGTCAACACTGAATTCACCACAACTTCCTTCCAATTCACTTTGTCCAGGAGAGTCCTGAAAACCTCTTCTGAGGACTTTGCAAGAGATCCTTGGGTTTGAGGAGAAGCAGACACATCCTGTAGGTCGACAATTGGTTGTGCAGCTGGTATCAGGAACAGGGTTTCTCTGACCATGAGACCCTCTGTGAGGATCAGTAACTGCTTGGAAGAGAAGGGATTCACCTTCTGTCCAAGTGGCAGAAGCTGAAGGCAGGGACTAGGAGAATGACATACTGCCCAGTGTAGGAGAAGAGCAGGTTTGAGACCAACTGAGGAGCATCAAGCTGCACAAGTCCATGGGGCCTGACGGGATTCACTCATGGATCCTAAGGGAACTGGCAGATGAAGTTGCCAACCCACTAGCCATCATAATTGAGAAGTGGTGGCAGTCTGGTGAAGTACCCACTGACTGGAAAAGGGGAAACAACACCTACTATTAAAAAGGGAAAAAAGGAAGTCCTGAGAAACTACAGGTCGGTCAGTCTCACCTCTGTGCCCGGGAAGATCATGGAGCAGATCCTCCTGGAAACTCTGCCAAGGCACATGGAAAATAAGAAGGTGATTGGTGCAGCCAAAATGGCTTCACCGTGAGCAAATCATGCCTGACAGATTTGGTGGCCTTCTACGATGGTGTTACAGCATTGGTTGGTAAGGGGAGAGAAACAGACATCATCTACCTGGACTTGTGCAAAGCATTTGGCACTGTCCCGCATGACATCCTGGTCTCTAAATTGGGGAGACATGGATTTGACAGATGGACCACTCAGTTGATATGTAATTGCCTGGATGGATGGCCACACTCAAAGGGTTGTTGTCAATGGCCTGATGTTCAAGTGTGAACAGTCACGAGTGGCTTTCCTCAGGTGTTGTCGATGACACCAAGCTGTGCGGTATGGTTGAAACGCTGGAGGGAAGGAATGCCATCCAGAGGGACCTGGACAGGCTGGAGAGGTGGGCCCTTGCAAACCTCACGAAGTTCAACCAGGTAGAATGTAAGGTCCTGCACCCGGGTCACCACAATCCAGAGAACATATAAAGGCCGGGTAGAGAATAGATTGAGAACAGCGCTGAGGAGAAGGTCTTCAGGGTGTTGGTTGATGAGAAGTTGAACATGAGCTGGCAATGAGTGCTGAAAGCCCAGAAAGCCAACCGCATCCTGGGCTGCATCAAAAGAAGCGTGGCCAGTAGGGTGAGGGGGGAGATTCTGCCCCTCTGCTCTACTCTGGGGAGACCCCACCTGGAGTATTGTGTCCAGCTTTGGAGACCACAGCACAGGAAGGATGTGGACCTGCTGGAGTGGGTCCAGAGGAGGCCACAAAGATGCTGCAGGGCAAAGATGCTGCCAGGGCTCGAGCCTGTGAGGACAGGCTGAGAGAGTTGGGGTTCTTCAGCCTGGAGAAGAGAAGGCTCCGGGGAGAACTTTGAGACCCTTCCAGTATCTGAAGAGCCTACAGGAGAGATGGAGAAGGACTCTTTATGAGGGAGTGGAGAGATAGGATGAGGTGTAATGGTTTAAAACTGAAAGAGGGGAGATTTAGATTAGATATTAGAAGGAAATTTTATGCTGTGAGGGTGGTGAGACCCTGGCCCAGGTTGCCCAGAGAAGCTGTGGCTGCCCCATCCCTGGAGGAGTTCAAGGCCAGGCCGGATGGAGCTTTGAGCAACCTCGTCTGGTGGAAGGTGTCCCTGCCCAGGGCAGGGGGTTTGGAACAAGATGATTTTAAGATGCCTTCCAACCCAAAATATTCTATGGTCCTATAACTCTAGGATTCTAGGATTAAATCAGTGGATGGGATCTTTCTGAGCAGCACCTCTAATGTTAAGCGCTATCAAATGCATTTGCCCTTCATTTGCCTTTATCTCCAAGGCAGCCTTGACCTCTCCTAACACAATATTCCTTGATTATGACAGTGCCAACAATTCATCAAATATTTTCACACTATCTTCAGAACACAAATAGCGTCACAGCACATTTAAAGCTGACAAATAATTCCCCAGTGTGTAACTCGGCTATCTAAGAAATAACACACAAAGCAGAAGCCGTCAACATGGAACTCTTCCAGGTGACTGCCTGCTCTTTGGGCCAGTCCCAAAGCAAATACTCGAGTCAGTCGCCTTAAATCTTTTCACAACTGACCCACAACAGATCTCTTCTTTATAACTAGTGTCCTGCAAAGATATAACCATACACGTGAACCTTAAAAATGACACAGAACGTCACCAAAGAAGTTGAGCCATTTCCAGTTCTCGTGAACCACTGATCGGTGTATTTTTATTTCTTTGAGGCTGTGACAGGAGTCTGTATCATCACGGGAACAAAACCAGGGACACCCTGGATTCACTGAGTCTCAGGCAAACCTCCCACTGACTTCAAAACCTAAACCAGGTTTTTGCCACCAGCGTTTCATTCCCAGCATGTGTCTCATAACAATAAATTCTCCTCATGCCCTCAGAGACAGAGGACTAAAATCAAGCATTATTTTCCTGTCAGACATGTGGCAGGGAGTGCGGGATGGGATTGGCAGTGAAGAGCAATGGGGAAGCACAGGGTGGCAGCCCCACTCCTGCAGGACACCCCTGCCACCCGGGTGTTACTCTGAGAGTGACACCCCAGGTCTCAGGCTGCTCCCCCGGGACTGCCCCCACCTCTGGGCTCCAGCCTGGCCCCAGCACAGAGAGGGAACCCCAGGCATGTGGGGTACCCCAGGACCTGTTCCTCCCCGCTCCCCCCAGCACTGAGCCCCTCTGGGGGCTCTGCTCCCTGCCAGGGCTGGAGGGAGCCCAGGCATCCAGGCTGCTGTAACCCCCACACACTCCCCCCAGTTGGGCACTACTGGGAAGCATCAATCGTGCTGAATGGGACCCTTGTGCCACGAGCCCTGGGCAAACACAGCTCATCAGAGATGCTGCGGGGACAAACACACCTCCCCCTGCCAGGGGAGCTCTGTCCCCACAATTAGCTCCGAGTGGCTGCCTGGGGACAAGGGATCTCTTCATTGTGTTCCTCTGAAGGGCCACATCCTGCCCAGGGACAGCCCTGGCCTGGGCAAGGACGAGGGCATTGAAGGGACACTCGGTGGGGACAAGGGCCTTTGGTGAGCTCTGGCCAAGTCCCAGCCAGGGACTCCCAGCTGGAGCCAGAGCCTTCCTGGGGACACTGTCACTGGGACCCACCGTCCACGGGCAGCTCTGCAGAGAGGAACCCCTGTTGCCTGGAGGGCACAGTGGCCACAGGCAGTGGCAGGGTGAGGGCCAGGGCAAGGGATGTTTTCTGCTCTGGCGTGGCCGTGGCTGAGAACTGGAGCAGTTTGGGGCCCACAGTGCAAGGGAAATGGGGTGGGCTGGAGATGGGAACAGCGACCACCCTGCTCCAAGCCCAACCCTTATCTCCCGGTGTCCAACATTCACCACTGCTCCCCATCATTGCCTCCAGTGAATGAAGATCCCAGTCATCCAGCTGTCCCCATTGTCCATGTCCCCCGTTTTCCTACTCCCTTCCAGCGTTCCCTAATCCCAGGGTTTCTTCTGCCCCATGAAGAGGGGCCAATTCAAGTCCCCCATTTACCCAAGGGGCTGGAAAGGGCTTGAAGACAATTCTGCTTAGAGACCTCTCGTGTGAGGCTGGTGTCTTCTCTGGGGTAGTCCTGGACGGAGAGAGTGTTCAGGGAGCAGAGTCACTGGGAGACGGCAGTGCTGGGAGGTGGGGGGCACTGGGACATGGGAGGATGTGGCTCTGGGGGGCTCTTGGAGCATTGTTTTGTGTTGAGCAGTGGGTCATCACCGCAGGGTGTCCAGCTCTCAGGGGGCACTGCCCACCCTCTCCCCACCTGCAGATGCCGGGGCGCTTCCCCGTACGGCTGCCCCATGCAGGAAGCTGGACTGATGCTGGGGAGGGTGGCTGGGTCCATGCCAGGGCCAGGGGGTGACTCTGCGCCGGGGCTGGGCTTGTTGCCAGGGCTGGTGTCTCTGCCAAGCCTGGCTTTGCCCCGGGGGCTCTCGGAGCAGGGAGGGGCAAGGAGGAGTCTGGGGAGGGATAAATCTGCCCCTCACCTTCTCCAGCTTCACCCAGGACTCACCACACCATAGAGGAAGATGAAGGTCGCAGTCTTCAGCGTGGCCCTGCTCTTCACCATCCTGCTGTGCACCCCAGAAGATGCTCAGGTGAGTCCCCAATGCCACGGGGAGGGGATCAAGGCTGGGGATGGGTCTCGGCGGCAGGACATCCCCTCTCCTGCAGAATGAAATTGTAGTGGTGAGCAGCAGTCCCCGTGACTCGGCCTCTCCCTTTCCCAAGCAAGGAGCTCCTCCAGGCTCCCAGGCACCTCCAGCCCCGGGGCAATGCAGTTTTCTCCCTCCCACAATTCTGCCTCTTCCCTTCCCCAGAAATTCACCTTCTGGGGCCCAGAGACTGGTTCCTCAGTGAGTGGTTGGGTCTATCCCATCCGGGGGAGGGTCCACCGCAAATGCCTCTGAGGGTCCTCACTGGTTTCTTGTCTTGGTTCCCCCCAAATCTCTCCCTTTTGGGCCTCCCCATCCCATCCTTTTGGTCTTCTCAGACATCACCTCCCCGGGATCTCCCCTGTGTCCTTTCCAGGGTCCCCAGATGCCCTCCCACTGACTGTTCCCAAGGTCTTTCTTTCACTCTTCCCCCTCACTCCTTTGCCTTTCCTCCTCTCCACTGCGACACTGTCCCCAGCGCACCTTCCTTGAACCCCCACTCCCAAACACTCTCCCAGTCCCCTTGGTTTGCTCCTCTGCACTCTTCTTCCTTCTGCCCCCACCAACCACCTCGCTTGAACTCCCCATGTCCCCTCCACTGCCATTCCTTTACCCCTCACTTCCATCCCACACACTCCTGTCCATTCCACACCCCCAGTCCAGCCCCTTGGGCTCCGCTAATTCTCCCCCGTGCCCTCTCTTTGCCTCCTGCCCACCCCCATCCTCTTTGGAGGCCCTGAATTCCCCGCGCTCTCCTTCTCTCCATCCCCATGGAGACCACCCCCATGCCTCCATGGGGATGGGGGGACTGGGGACACCTGTGACCCACCCACAGCCCCACCAAGGTCCAATCCAGACCACCCCTCTGCTCTCTTTCCCCAGGCACTCTACGAAGGAAGTGCAATTCGTGACCTGGATGTAAGTAGTTGGGTGGACTTTGAGGGGCTCCAGTCTGGGGAACAGGAGGGCCCTTTGGTCCTCCCATCCCTTGCTGGGAACGGGGACACCCCGGTGACCAGTGAGGTCTCATCTTCTCTTTACAGACCACGATACAGAGAGCCTTGCTAGGAAAGAGGGATGTGGTGGGTACCACGAGTTCTGCGTCCTCCATCCCTCCCCTCCAAAGCCGTGATATTCCAAGTCAACCCAGAGTGCCCCAGTGCACCCCAGTGCACCCCACCGACACCCCAGGAAACACTCCTGCACCTCAGTGCTTTCCCAGGGAGGCCCCCTTCCCCAGGGCCCCCAGTGCTTTCCCATCCATCCCATGACAACCCAGTGCACCTCACCATGCCCCAGTACACAGCCATGCACCCAGGTGGGACCCTGCCCCAGGACCCCCGCTGCTTTCTCTGCACCACCACACAAGCTCATGTACCCCCTTTCTCCCTGGAGACACCTTCCCCAAGGACCCCAGTGCTTTCCCCTGCCTCCCAGTACAGCCCAGTGCACCCAAGCCTGTCCCTAACCCTGCCTTTCTCCCCAGCCCCCCCTTGGCTGACCTGGATGTGGACCTTCTGCACCAGAGACGTGTGGCTGCAGCCCTTCATGCCTAGGTGAGCAGCATCAGGGTGTCTCCAGCCCCACAAAGGACGCTGGGTCCCGTGGGCCCCTTGAGCCCTCTGGGGTGGGAAGAAGACCTTGAGTATGGGAGAAGCAAAGAGAGGGGACTGTCCATGATCCATGGCCCAGGGGGAGCTGGACAGAGCGGCCCCCATGCCTTTCCTTGCACCCAGTGGGGCTCTACGGACCCAGAGGTTCACCATGCAGGACAGCAAGGTACTCTGGAGACATACGGACCCCAAGGATCACCGTGAGGGCTGGGCAGGCATCTGGGAGATTTATGGGCTTCCTGGGGGAATGACACACTGAGAAAGGGGCTCTGGGTGCCACATGGATCTCAGGAGAGCCAAGTCCTGTCCTTGGGCTCTTGAGGACTCCATGTCCTGTCTCCTTCCCCAGGTCTCTGCAGAGGGAGATGGTGGCGGACAAGGCCACTCTCACGTCCCAGCCGACACTGGGGGTCTCATTTTGGGCTCTGTCTTTCAGGACTGGAACTGGTGGGGACACCAGTGTCCCGTCCCCCTCCAGCAGCATGAGGAGATGATCATTGCTGGATGACCCCACCTGATCCCCTGGGAGCCCTGGGCCCTTTCCCTCTAATGATCAATAAACCCCTTCAGCAAAGCTACGCTCTGCGTGTGTGTGTGTGTGTGTCCGTGTCCATGTCCCCTCTCGTCTGCCAGCGCCCAGGCACCTGGGTCCTCTCTGGCTGTACCACGGCGATGATCAGAGTGACTGAGGGAGCCCAGACACGGGGGGTGTCTCTGTAAAGGAGATCCCCTTCCCACCCACCATGTGCCCCGAGATGAGGGCAGATTAGGGCAAATGGGAAGGGAAGGCAAGGCAAGGCAAGGCAAGGCAAGGGAAGGCAAGGCAAGGCAAGGCAAGGCAAGGGAGCACTGAGCAGATGAGGCCGTCTATAGACAGACAGGAGCAGCCTCACTTTCACAAGAACTGGTCCTCATGAGGGACTGCAACCACCCCAGTATCTGTTGGAGGGACAACACAGCTGGGCACAAGCAATCCAGGTAGTTTGGAATTGTGTCAATGGTAATTTCTGACCCTGGAATGTGTCAATGGTAATTTCTCCAAGTGACAGAGGAGCCAAGGAGGAGAGGAGCCAAGGAGGAGAGGAGCCATGCTGGACCTGGTTCTCACCAACAAGGAGAGCCTGGTGGGGAATGTCAAGCTCAAGGGCAGCCTTGGCTGCAGTGACCATGAGATGGTAGAGTTCGAGATCCTTCGGGCAGCAAGGAGGGCACACAGTATCTCACTACCCAAGGGAGAGGGGCCCAAGGAAGCTGATCAATATTCAAGGATCACCTTCTCCAAGCTCAGGAGTGGTGCATCCCGACCAAGAGGAAGTCGGGCAAAACCACCAGGAGGCCTCCATGGATGGACAAGGAGCTCCTGGACAATCTCAAACAGGAAAAGGAGGCCTAAAGAGGAGGAAGTAAGGACAGGGAGCCAGGGAAGAATACAGAGAAATTGTCCCAGCAGCCAGAGGTCAGGTTAGGAAAGCTAAAGCCCAATAGAGGAAAATCTGGCCAGGGACGTCAAGGGTAACAAGAGACGTGTCTATAGGTGTGTCAGTGACAAAAGGAAGACAGGGCAAAATGTGGGCCCACTCAGGAAATAAATGGGAGCCCAGATACCCAGGATATGGAGAAGCCTGAGACACTGAATGACTTGGAGGTCCTGCTTAACCAACTTGATCTCTTTCTATGACCATGTGACCTGCCTGCTCGATGCGGGGAAGGCTGTGGACGTTGTCTACCTGGACTTTGGTAAGGCCTTTGACACCGTCCCCCACAGCGTTCTCCTGGAGAAGCTGGTGAATCATGGCATAGACAAGCGTACTCTTCATTGGGTAAAAAACTGACTGGATGGCCGTGCCCAGAGAGTTTTGATTAACAGGGTGAAACCTTATTGGTGGCCGGTCACCAGGGGCGTCCCTCAGGGCTCAGTTCTGGGGCCAGTCTTGTTTAATATATTTATTTATGATCTGGATGAGGGGATTGAGTGCACCCTCAGTAAGTTCGCAGACGACACCAAGTTGGGTGGGAGTGTTGATCTGCTTGAGGGTTGGAAGGCTCTACAGATGGACCTGGACAGTTTGGATCAACGGGCCAAGGCCAATGGGATGAGGTTTAATAAGGCCAAGTGCCACGTCCTGCATTTTGGTCACAACAACCCCAGGCAACGCTGCAGGCTTGGGGAAGAGTGGCTGGAAAGCTGCCCAGCAGAAAAGGACCTGGGGGTGTTGGTGGACAGCCGGCTTCACATGAGCCAGCCGTGTGCCCAGGTGGCCAAGAAGGCCAACGGCATCCTGGCCTGTATCAGGAACAGCGTGGCCAGCAGGAGTAGGGCAGTGATGGTGCCTCTGTACTCGGCACTGGTGAGGCCTCACCTTGAGCACTGTGTCCAGTTCTGGGCCCCTCACTACAGGAAGGACATTGAGCTGCTGGAGCGTGTCCAGAGGAGAGCCACCAAGCTGGTGAGGGGTCTGGAGAACGTCATACGAGGAGAGGCTGAGGGAACTGGGCATGTTTAGTTTGGAGAAGAGGAGGCTGAGGGGAGACCTCATTGCCCTCTACAACTACCTGAAAGGAGGTTGTAGAGAGGTGGGTGTTGGCCTCTTCTCCCAAGGGAATAACGATGGGACCAGAGGAAATGGTCTGAGGTTGCGGCAGGGGAGGTTTAGATTAGATTTTAGGAAGAATTACTTGACTGAGAGGGTGGTCAGGGACTGGAAGGGCCTGCCCAGGGAGGTGGTGGAGTCACCATCCCCGGAGGTATTTAAGAAACATGTAGACGTGGCACTTCAGGGCATGCTCTAGTGCCCGAGACTGTTGGTTTGTGTCTGTTTGTGGGTGGGTGTGGTTGTGGGTGTTTGGTTTGTTTTGTTGTGGGTTTTTTTGTTGTTTTGCTTTTTTTTTTTTTGTGGTTGGACTCGATGATCTCAAAGGTCCCTTCCAACCATGAAGATTCTGTGATTCTATGTGCAGAGACTCTGTTGTTTAAAAAGCGTCATTGTTTATGGGTACTGTTACTGGGGTATTTAGCAGTACAGAAATAGCGACTAGCAATAATACTAATTCTTCTTGCTTTTCAGTGGGGGTGACTATCACATTGTAAATCTTGAGCCAGAGACTGCACACCTTGGACTTCTGATGGTTAAAACAAGAACAAACCAGAATTAGTCCTGGATTTCACTTCCTGCAGTTTGTGTCTTTTCACGTCAAGGCGTTCTGGGTGGATTTCAGGTGGTTTCTGCACAAGGGAAAGCGGGATTTCCCCTTGAGCCACTCCAATTTTTACTTCCCAGACTCAAAAAGCACCGGTCTGTAATAGCGGTTAAATGTGCTCCCCCGGCATTTCCCATGTGTGCTCCTGGGAACCCGTATGGCCAAAGGGAGCTCCAGATGGGTGGGAATCGAAGGCAGCCTCCGGCTCTCCCTCTGCCTGGTCTGTGCTCGTGGGGATAGGGCCATGGAAAACCCGAGATTTCTTTGGCACCGTTCTCTGTGAACGGACTTTGGCCTAATGAAAGGCAGAAAATTCAGGACAGTGAAACGGGATTCTTGCTAGAGCTGGAATGTGTTGTGTATGCTTGATTATCAAGGTTCAGCATATCTCGTGAACTTGCACAGAAGTAAAATTTTGCACGTTTCCTTATGGAATAACTGTATAAACCCAGGCAGAATCGTGTATTTTTAGATAACCCTGTGCTGAAACAGCTGTAGTCAAAGCCTGACTTAATGCTCAGTTAAACTCTCTTCTGTCTTGAGAGCGCTACAGCAGCATTACTGAGGATTTTTCGGTCTCCTGTGAATTTAGTTTACTCTGCACGTGGCGTTGCTCAGGATTTCTTTTTCCCAAGCTGTTTGAGCTGCAGACACCTGGAACGCAGTTACGCTCAGACCCAAGTAGGTAATTTTTACTGCAGTTGTGTCTAGAAGTCTCCTGACTAATTTCTGACGCTTTTTTTGCAGTGCGTGCTGCATTGTGAAGGGAGGTGTCCCAACACCCATTGGGGTGAGGGTCAGTGCTGGAACGTGTCTGACTTCAGGCGGTCACATACAGTCCCAGTGGTTTAACCGCAGTGAAGGAAAGCGCTGACAGAGCACAACTGGTGTGGGCTGTTGTTCGGACGTAAGAAACAGACGTCGACTCAGTGACCAAATTCAGCATGTTCCTTCAGGAACAACACTGCCTGGTCTGCTAAAGGTAAGTGTCGTCCATTCCGCGGGGCTGGTCACAGATCCCAAGGTCTGTCTTAGACAACCCTGGGACCAACAGAGGGTATCTCCCCTCTTCAGTGAGACGGGTGGGTCTGAACGGGGTGAACAGACTGATGGGCAGCAGCTCTTCAGCTGGAAAAGCTCAGCAGGGAAGAAGGGGGTTGGAATATGGAAGTGCAAATGACCAAACAGAAAAGCACCCCAAAGTGGGCGACAGACTCCTGGATAATGATCCACACCCCTGAAAGGAAAGAACTGTGTGAAAAAGCAGACAAAGGCAGAAGGCACAGGATAATGTCGTGCATGGGTAGAGATAAAATCAGGAAACCGAGGAGGACACCAGATGAATTTTAGTTAGAACCCCATAGATTTGAATCTGAATAATGACAGGACCAGAGGAAATGGTCAGAAGTTGCAGCAGGGGAGCTTTAGATCAGATATTAGGAAGAATTACTTTACTGAGAGGGTGGTCAGGCACTGGAACAGCCTGCCCAGGGAGGTGGTGGAGTCGCCACCCCAGAGGCATTCAAGAAACGTGTAGACACGGCACTTCAGGGCATGCTCTAGCGCCCAAGACTGTTGGTTTGTGTCTGTTTGTGGGTGGGTGTGGGGTGTGGTGTTTTGTGGTTTTTTGTTGGTTTTTGGTTGGTTTTTTTTTTGTGTGTGTGTGTTTTGGTTTGGTTTGGGTTTTGGCTTTTTTTTTTTTTTTTGTGGTTGGACTCGATGATCTCAAATGTCCCTTCCAACCATGAAGACTCTGTGATTCTATGATTTCTTTTGCATTTTAAAAGTAAAGGCCAGGAAGGAAAAGCTTATATCCATTGCTTAAGGAGAGAAGAAAGAAGGGTTGAAAGAGTAGCGGCAAATACGCTTTTCCTTCGTCTTCACCAGACTTTAACCAACTTCAGGGAAATTTAGTTCTTTAAAACACCAGGATCACGGGCTGGAGGAGTATGTCAAACAGAGTTCAGATAAAACTTGTGTTTGACTAGTAAGGGAACGAGCCCAAGTGCCTTTTTGAAACTGAGGGACGGCGTTACATCTCCGACGGCTGAAGAGCAAGCTTGTACCTGCCTTCAAAGGGGAAAAGAGCTGAAGTGGTAATATCAGTCCAAATTTGGCTGATGACTTTATAGCGTATAAACCCCCAGGAGATAACAGGATGCAGAACATGCTCAAACTGAGGACCAGGAGTCGGGCCCGGCCCTGTCTCTGCAAACTCTGGTTGTGAGAGCACGGGGCGGAAACCTGAGCGCTGCCGCCGATGAGAGCCACAGACTGGGGGGGCCGGGCTGGTGCTGCGCTACATACGGTGACAGACGGAGGATGTCGCTGTGAGCCGATTGTGACACGGGAGGTCGGCCGGTGGGTAAGCGATGACCAACTGAGGAAGCCACCGCCCTCCGATTGTGACCCGTGAGGGCAGAGGGCCAGTCATCCCGCACAGAGGCCCCGGGCTCAGTGTGCAGCTGGCACTGTGCGGTGAGGTCCTTGTCCTCGCCGCAGCTGAGCACGGCTGTCTTCTCCTGAGGTACCCCGTGTGCCACAGGGCGTTGACGATGGCTTCTGCTTGGGAGAGGAACTATCACCACTCAGGCCTGGAGAAAGCAGCAGCTTTCCTCCCCTCGCTGCGTGCTGACAGCTCCCTCAGGAGCAAAGACGACGATCAGACTGTCCACGGAGTGCTGCTCTTTGCGGATGTCTCAGGTGGGGGGAGCAGGGAGGAGCAGCCACGGACACGCGCCGTCTTGGGACACACCAGGCCCTTTGGAGCCCCTCAGACAGAGTGGCCATCTTGTCACTGCTGAGGTCTTCTGCTGGCATGCCCAGAGAGAGCGGGAGGGGTTGTCTTGGGCGGTCAACCCCTGCTGCCACCAGCACTGAGCCGGGCATGGGAAGGTGTCCCCAACAGGCTCTCGGGCCGGGTAGGGTGGAAAGTGCTGCCAAGTCCCTTGGCCCCCATGGGCATTTCCTGATTTCTGCGTGTCCCTGTTACAGGTTTCACTGCGTTGACCGAGAAATTCATCCAGAAGAGCGGCAGGGACAGAGGTGCTGATGAGCTGGCACAAACCCTCAATGAGTACCTGTGTGATATTTTGGGAGGTAAGAGCCGTGCTGCAGGACCGTCTGGCATCGGGCCGTGATGGTGAAGGGTGGAGGCAGACATGCTGGGCAGCCTGGTCCTGCCTCCTTGGCAGGGCTGGGGCTTTCTGTGAGGAACAGCGAGGGCAGCAAGGGTCTGCCGGTGGGTCAGGACCATCGTGGGCTGGTGAGGGTGACCTGAGGGTGCTGGCTCTGACCTGTGCGTGTGTGAGACCCTCACGAGCCCCTTTCCACAGGGAAAACCTTGACCCTCCTGAGCTGACCGTGAGCACAGTGTGGCCACCCCTTTGGCAGCACTATTAGGGCAAAGCAAGAGTCCCCAAAGACAATGAAGGGTGTGGAGCATCTGTGCTCCGAGGAAAGGCTGAGAGAGCTGGGACTGGTTGGCATAGAGAAGGCTCAGGGGGGACCTTAGGAATGTGTCTACAACTTGAAGGGCGGGTGCAAAGAGGACAGAGCCGGATTCTTCCCAGTGGTTCCCAGTGTCAGGACCAGAGGCCACGCCACAGACCCGCACTGAAACACAGGAGGTTCCCTCTGTAGGTCAGGAAACACTTTTTGCCTGTGAGGGCGACTGAGCACTGGCAGAGGTTGCCCAGGGAGGTTGTGGAGTCTCCCTCCTCAGAGCTATTCAGGAACGATCAGCCACCCTCCTGGGCAGCTGGCTCTGTGCAGCCCGGCTGGGCTGGAGCAGTGGTGTCGGATCAGATGGAGACCAGAGGTCCCTTCCAGCCTCCACCTTTCTGAGGTTTGGTGGCATCTGGAGGCCCTGCCTCCCTGCCTGCTCTGCAGGTACCAGGGCAGTGACCACTGTGAGCCTGGGAGAGAGGTCGGAGCGGTGCTTTCCTCAGCTCTGCCCCACGGTGCACCCTTGCCCAGGTGCTGCTCTTTGAGGGGGGCTTGCTCCGTGGCTTCTGGAAGAAGGTGTCCGCATGACTCTTCCTTTTCTTCCCTCTGTCCGCAGAGTTCCTGGTTTTTGGAGGAGACATCTTGAAGTTTGCCGGTAAGTGTTTGGGACGACGATGCCCACATGCGCCGATGGGCGGCATTTACCTGTTGTGGCGGCCGTTTGCTCTGCTCTCCTTCTCCAGAGGCTCTGTGCAGCACCTGGATCCCACTCTTGGCCACCACGCACCCCCCGCAGTGGCCCCTCTGTCCCCCCCGGGCCTGCCTGTGGCTTGGCTTTAGCCAGGGCTGTGGCT
Organism: Numenius arquata; assembly: GCF_964106895.1. Classification (NCBI taxonomy): domain Eukaryota; kingdom Metazoa; phylum Chordata; class Aves; order Charadriiformes; family Scolopacidae; genus Numenius; species Numenius arquata. The sequence continues at coordinate 34,897,052 of NC_133581.1, forward strand.
CCTCCTTCTCTGCCCTGGCTTGTAGGGCCCTGGGTTGAGGGTGGGGGCAAGAAAGCCCCCAGAGGAGGAGACCCCCGAGAAAGCGCAGCCCAAGGTGTGTGTCGGGGCGGTGGTGAGGGGCAGGGAGGCCCTGGGGATGGCAGAGCTGGGGCTGCCAGGCCGGCAGGGGAGGGGGAGTCCCTGGTGTGCTGCAGCTGCAGAGGAGCGCTCGGGGCAGGGGCTGCCACCGCTGCCGGCTGCTGCTGGGGCTGCCCGGGAGAGGAGAGGGGTCCCGGTGCCCGGGATGGGGTGTCCTCCAGGACGATGGCCCATCTTCCTCCGCACGTCAGCTGGTTTCTGCTGTCCCTGCCACTGAGCGTAGGCTGGGGAGAGCCAGGTCTCAGCAGAGCCTCGACCTTCCCTCACTTTCCCCAGGAGACGCTGTGCTGGTGCTGTGGAGAACACCCCCCCGGGAGCTGGCCAGGACCATCAGCCTGGTGCTGCACTGTAGCCAGCAGATCCAGAAGAAGTATAGAAGGCGTGAGACGGACGTGGGCCAGGAGGTCCAACTGAAGATAGGTACGGGCGCTGTGCCAGACGCAGATCCGTGGCACTCTCCCGTGCCACAGGGAGCTTCTCACCAGCAGGGAATGTGGGGACTGGGGCTCGTGCCAAAGGAAAGCATCTCCGGCGAGCGTTCAAGGGTCCAGCTGTAGTCAGAGCGGGGATGGGAGACCGGGACTGCCGGGTTTGCGCGTGTCCGCAGATGCAGAGGAAGCTTAAAGGCAGAGCAGGTGTCGGATCGAGCCTTAGGATCTTTGAATGTCGTCTTTAGCACAGACGTCTGCGGGAGGTCGTTATCCTTTTGTTTCTTCAGGCGGGGGCAGCTTTGCATCCTTTCCCCTGCTGGATTCTCCCCTGCCTTTCACAAAGAGCAAAGGGGAGCTGCTTGGCTCATGCCTGCGAGAAGGGCTTTTGCAGGCTCTTGGGTTTTCTCCAATGACAGCTCCAACCTGCCTGCATGAAAAAGGAGCAGGCGGTGGTCGAGGCCCCGCTGGTTTGCTGGCCTTCTGGGGCAGGCAGCTGGGTAAGATGCCCGGCACCCTCAACACATTCTCCATGTCGACTTTGTCTGTCTGTTTCTAAACACCCATTTCAGGGAGATGTGTGGGTGTCCCCCTGCGTAGGACAGAGGGTGCTCTACCCCTCCGTGATGCCTGTCTCCCTGCTGGGCTTCAGATTGGCTTCTGAGCAGCTGAGATGCTGGGGGCTGCAGAGTTCCAAACGTTCCCTGTGTCAGTTCTGCTTCTCCCTCTCCCTCTCCCCAGGGATCTCTGCAGGGACCATGAGCCTCTCCATTTTTGGAGACAGGAGGCGGCAGTACTTCTGCATTTATGGCCGAGGCGTGGGTGAAGTTCATGAGGCCGAAGAGCTTGCAGATGCAGGTGACATTGTCCTCTCAGCTACCGCCTGGGAGCTCTGTGAGCAGCACCGGCTGAGGACCAAGCATCTTGCAGGCCAAAGAGCCGTGAAGGTGGGTGGATGACATGGCCTCTAGAGCCATTGTGAGGAGCTGGACTTGGACATGAAGGAGGGAGGTGTCAGAAGGCTGAGGAGCTGAATGTGGAGAGAGCGGTAGCTGGGAAAGTGGGCAGGTGGCTGAAGCCCTCGTCCTCCCATCTCAGGGGTAACTGTGGGCTGGGCTTGCTTGGTTGGAGGGGTCGGGAGGCACCGGAAGGGTTTTAGCCCCACCAGCAATGTCCTGTGGGCCACGGAGCTGTGGTTGACAGCTGGGGGATGCTTGGATAATGGCTGCCCAGCTCCGGTGCTTCTGAGGAGGCACTGCTGTCCCAGGCAGCCAGGGGGGCTTCCTCTCTCCTTTCCTGGGAAGTGGCAGTGGAGGGCAGGCTCTGTCCCCTGGGACTCCTGGGGAGGCCAGTGGCAGTGATTTCCTTCTGTGTGTCTTCAGGTTACGGGCATGGAGCCGATGTCTTGGTCAGAATGCCAAGACGCCTTACGCCAGCTTGTACAGGACCCACTGAGCCACCGCTCGGAAGGGGAAGGTGAGTGCCATCTTGCCCTTGTTCTGTGGTTGCCCCAAAAGGTGGGGCCTGGCTGCTTCAGGGGCCAGAGAGGAACCACCTCCTCCCTCTTCCCCCTGTCAGTTGGCACTCCTGCTTTTGGGCCTCCTGGGGCAGTCGCTGCTGCTGCCTCCTCCTCCCAGGGGACAGCTCTGCCCTCCGCATCTGGAGGTGGCCACCTGGGCAAACGCAGAAGACTCTTCCTGCCCCGTTTCCAGGGCCAGCCCCTGCTTTGCAACAGCTCGTAATCCCACGCGTCCAGCGACCACCTGCCTTTGCTCTCCTCAGGTGCCATGAGGCCGGCTCTTCTCCTGCCCAGTGATCCCAATGCGGAGAAGGTGTACAGGAAGTACATCCCAGACGCTGCTCTTGGGAAGGTACGGCAAGGCCACCACTGCTGGGGGCTGCCTTTTGGGATGGATTTCTCCCTTCCTCTGGGAGGAGGGCCAGGGCGCCTGCTCTCCCTCCGTACCTGGTGTGGGCAGTGAGACCCCGGGAGAGCAGGCTGGTGAAGCCGTCGTGCTCTTGTCTTCCAGCTTGATGAAAGAGTGCCACTGGAGCTCTTCTCTGAGCTACGGCCAGTCACCATCATCTTCATCCAGCTGCAGCTTCCTGCAGATGTCAGCACGGGGAGCACCAGCACGATCCTCAACGCTGCCAGCAGCGTGATGGTGGAAATCCTCTCTCCTCACAAGGGCAAAATCAACAAAGTCCTCCTGTGTGATAAAGTGAGTGTGGGGGAACAACCGCCTCCCCCAGCGCGAGAGGGTGGGCAGTGAGCACGAGGGAGAGACTCCCCTCTTGGGCATCGTAGCAAGATGTGCTGCCTCTGTCCTCGGCAGGGCTGCACGTTCCTCTGTGTGCTGGGACTCGCTGGAAACAAGCTGCCCTCCGAGAGCATTCGCGCCTTGCAGTGTGCTCTGCAGATCTTCAACGCCTGCTCCACCATGCTCGGGGAAAGAGAGTGAGTGTGTGGCGGGGGTCGGGGGGTGCATGCTGCCTGGGACGGTGCAAGGGGGCTCACCACAAAGAGATGCGCCTTCTCGCTCGCCCTCCCCTCTCCCTGGCAGGAAGGAGGCAGTGCCCGGAGAGGTGGCCGCAACCCCTGGGCTTAGCCCACGGCAGCCAGGCGCAGTCCCTCCACGCACACCCTGCTGGCCACTGCACTGGAACGAGCCCTGGCAAGGGCCAGAGGCCCTTGGTGCCAGAGGCAGGCCCTTCTGGGCCACTGGCCCATGAACAGAGATGGGCCTGGCCACCTGATCTCCAGTTGCTGTCATCGCAGGCAGTGACGTGGCGGGTGCCTTCTTCCCTCCCTCCCTCTTTGCTCACGAGAGGGCTGTGGCCCTGCACGTGCTCTGTCCCCGTTCCTTGTCCCTTGAAACCGGTGCATGTGTCGCCCCTGAGCTCTCCGCGTCCCCGAGACCCACGCTGGCAGGGTAGGACAGCCGGTGGCCCAGGCTGGCGCCCAGGGCAGGTGCGGGCAGGGATGAAGCCGGGTGGGCAGGACTGCGCCTGGGGCGCTGCTGAAGCCCCGCTCTTTCCCTGTGTACCAGGGCAGTGTCCGTGGCAGTCACCAGCGGGATGACGTTCTGCGGCATCATTGGCCACCCTCTGAGGCACGAATACACAGGTACGAGGGGGTGCCTGGGGCGTGGGAGGCTGCTGTGGGCCTGCTGAAGCAGAGCCGTCTGGCAGAGAGAGGAAGGCGGGCTGGGAGAGCGCTTGCCCAGAGCTGGCCAGGAACGGCCCCAGTGCCGCCGGTCCAGGCCTGGGACGGGAGAAGGGGCTCTGTGGGCGGCTGTTGGCCTGGGTTCTGCTGAGCCCGCCGTGGGGTTGGCCTGTGCCGGAGGTGAGGCAGCCATTGGCCTGGAAGGGTGCCGCGGGGCCGGTGGCACAGGCACACCAAGGCGTGTGGTCTCTCTCTCTAACGTGTGCTCTCTCTCTGGTAGTCATTGGCCAGAAGGTGAACTTGGCAGCCCGGATGATGGTGCACTACCCTGGGCTGGTGTCCTGTGATGCAGTCACCTACGCCGCCTCTCGGCTGCGCCCCTACTACTTCAGGGAGCTGCCGGAGAAGGAGATGAAGGGCATCAGCCAGCCTGGCCCTGTCTACCAATACGTGGGCATCACCGAGGAGAGGTGAGTGTCCTCTGAGAGGGCTGCAGGAGGGGACGGCGGCACCAAGGGTGCAGCCTGGGCCAGCAGAAAGGGAGAGTGCGCGAGTCTCTGGTGATGGACTCTTGCTATGTTCTCCTGTCCTGCCGTGGCCATTGGGCTTCTTTATGCTTGAAGCTGTCGTAGCGTGTCAGCTTGAGCTTTGCCTGGGGGAGCGTGCAGGGGATAACACGCTGCTCGAAAGAAAAGCAGGTCCCCGAGGAGCACATCTTTCCCCGCCACGCCAGGTTGCTTCTCTAGCTCCCCTGGCTTCTCACCAGCTAATTGACTCGTCTTTTCTTTTCCCCTGCTTCTAGCATATTTGGCTTGGGTCTTCCCAAGAAGAGGTCCGAGTACGTCCCCTTGCTGGGTAGGTGGAGAACGCCTTGCTCTTCTGAACCCCCGGTTCTTCCCCTTGGTAACTTTTAGTGCCACGCTGGGAAGGGAGAGGCTATTCCCAGGGATGGTGTTGCCTGCAGCAGCCCTAAGGAAGTGCCGCCTCTCTCTCGGTCGCTGCTTGCTTATACGTTTGGGGTGGAAAGCAAGGTGAGGCACTTGGTGCTCTCTGCCATGCTCCAGACCTGGTACGAAGGCTGGTGGATGTGATGGTGGTGGGGAGGGAAGCTGCGGTGGAGGGTGCCCGCCAAAGGGACGGCTCTTTTCTTTTCAGCGCGCCCCAGCAGCTGCTTTTCTTGTTTGTCTGCACAGGTCGGAAGCAGGAGATTGACCTCTTTTTCGGCTGCCTGAATGCCTATAGGGATTTAGGCCAACGGAACATCCTGGCATTTGAGGGCACGACGGGCTCCGGAAAGAGCCACTTACTTACCGAACTGGCCTCTTTAGGCCAGGGCGCTGGCCACAGGTACAGGTTTTTCACCTTTAGCTTTGGGACACCGCCTCTGCCCATACCCTGACAGCCGTGGAACACTCCAGCCCCTCTGCCAGTGCGCCTGGCCCTCCTGACAAAGCCTGCGGGAGACGCTGCCCGGGAGCACCTGCGTACCCTGCTCCCACCTCTGCCTCTTTGGGGAGTTGGAGGTGGCTTCTGGAGCCATGGCCTGTGCTCCTTCCCCTCTGGGACAGGCACAGGCAGCAGGAAAGAGCCCAAGCTCAATGCTGTTCATCTGACTCCAGACCCAACAGACAGCAGGGTGGCCTTTCTCAGAAGCCCTGCTTGCCCTCTGCCTGTTTCCCAGGAGGAGCACGGGGGCCTGGGGTCTGGCAGGCAGACTGCTAAGTTCTGGAGCCCCACGGCAGACTCGCCACTTGCCCCATCCTTGCCTCGTAGCCCCGTGAGTTCCTCTGCAGGGGGCATGTAGGGAGACCTGGGCCAGCGCTGTGGAGACACAGGGTCTGGACCTGGCTCTCCCGGTGGCTTGGCAGCAACTGCCCCTCTGTGCCCTTTCTTGTAGGAGGAGTGAAAAGCTTGGCCTTCTCTGGGAAGCCCTTGGGGATGGGGGGCTGAAGAGCTGGCCCCAAAGGGCACCTCCGCCCCTCTTCTCTTAGAAGGCTGGGGCTGTTGGGGATCTCAGTCCCTTTTGCTTTTGCACGGCAGGGTGGTGTCCGTGGAGCTGCTGGAGATCAACGTGAGGCAGTCCTTCTCTGCCCTCCGTACGCTGATGGCCAGGGCCCTGGGCCTCCACGACTGTGCGTCGTGCAGCGACAGGCAGCGCCTGCTGAGGAGCAAGCTGCAAGGGACGATCGACGAGAGCAGCTGTTGCTTCCTCAATGACATTTTCCTTGTCGAGGTGAGAGCCAGAGGCCTCTCCCGAGTTTGTCTGGGTCTGACGTTGTATGGGCACGCCGCTGGGAGTGCCTTAGCTCCAGGGTGGGAATGGCGGGGGTCACAGCACACATTTCCTATCCCTGGGCTCCCTGTCTGTGGGCAGTTTGTGTCCCGCGCTGCATCCGCAGTGCCCGGTGCCTTCTTCAGCACCCTGGAAGTGGCACTGGAGAGAGGCTGTTCCTGACCTCGTGCCGAGGTCAGCGCTGTGTGAGGGCTCTGCTCCAGCCAGCCCAAGGTTCCCACAGCCAGAGGAGCAGCTCTTCAGCCCAGCCCAAGGCCCAGCTCTGCAGAGACCCTCAGCAGAGGGCCTTGGCTTTAGGCTCTGGATGGAGTCCCGCCTGTGGCTCCCTGCCCCTGCATTGGGGAGAGGTCAGGTGCCGAGGCCAGCAGAGGCGGTGGGCTCTGCGCTCTTGCGTGCTGGGGATGGGGAGGTGTGCCGAGCCCCGCAGCCATGTTTCTCCCTGACTCTGCTTTTCTGGCCAGTTTCCCATTTCGGACAAGGTCCGTGAGATGCGTGAAACTGAAAGGAAAATGGAATTGCACTCGACTTGGACAAGAGTGCTGGAGAAGGTGAGCATTTCTCCTTCCTTCCTCCTGGGCCAGAGAAGGAGAACAAGCCTGCCGGCTGCCGGCTCTGTCCCACCGCAGCGTGAGGGGCGGGAGGACCACATGCCTGGGTCATCGCCCATCAGGGCCTGAGAAAGCCCTCGGCCCCCACCTCCCCCCGCAGCCCCACAAACACACCCAATCACTTTCCTCCTGTGAAGTGTGGCCAGGAGGAGGAACAATGTCTTCTGGGTTCCCTTGCCCAAGCTCCCTCCTTCTGCAGGGCAAGTGATATTAGGTGTGACCCTACAGTCTCAAAGAAATTCAGAGTCAGGCAGCTTGCGAGCAGGGAAGTGGTTGGGGAGAGACTTACGAGCATCCTCTCCAGAGACAGAGGCGAAATCTCCTCCCCTGAAGGCAACCAAGAATCCTCCGGATTCCCCTCAGAGCAACCTCCTTTTTTCAGACGCTTGGAGGAGAATTTGGCATCTTTGTCATCGACAATGCCCATTTCATCGACCCTGCCTCCTGGAGCATCATGTCAGCCGTGCTCCAAAACGTCTCCCTCTTCATGGTTGTGAGCTTAGCCCCGGGCTACGCGAGAACAGAGAGCTTTCGCAAAGGCGCAGCAGACGGCACAACGTCCCAGAAAATCACCTATGTTCATCTGGACAAGCTGAACGCTTCAGATGTTGTGCAAAAGGTCTGCAAGGACCTTGGAGTGTTCAGCGTCTCCAGGGATCTGGTGAGGTGAGTTGGAGACAGGGGAGCTCTCCCCGGGGGCTTGAACCTCTGCCAGCCCTGGTGGGGAATCATCCTCCGCCCCAAGGAAAGGGAGCGCAGGGGGCTGGAAGCATCACCGACTCCAGCGAGTGTCAGACATGGGTGGCCTGTTCTGCCTCAGCCTGGCAAGTGTGAGCTGAGAGTGGGCAACTCTGAGACCCAAAGCCTGGGAGGCGCCAGCCCTTCGCTGCTGCACAGGGAGGGGGGAGGTGGAGTCCCAAGCCCCGGCGTGTCGGGGTGTGAAAAGAAAGACCTTGGTGTGGGTGGCCGGGCTGTGGCGGAGATTCCCTGGGGCAGAGTCCGCCCTGCTGCCAGAGAGGGTCTGGGCTCCTGAGGAGAAGAAAGGCAGGGCTCGCCTGTGGGCATTGCCCGCAAGTCTTTTCCCACGGACTTCAGCGACGGCTGGAGGTTCAGGGGGCCCAAAAGCCCAAGGCAGCGGGAGGACGGTCCCTTTCCCAAGTGAGCTGCAGCTGTGATGAAGATGAGTGACTGAGTGACTGGCTGTCCACCTGAGCTGTGTTTCACCTGACTTTCCATGTGCTGCTCACTGCCGGCTCTGCTCCTGTGCAGGTTCCTGATGCAGAGAAGCTCGGGGATCCCATATTACTGCGAGGAGCTGCTGTGCTGCCTTCGTTCCAACAACATGCTCTCGTTCTGCCCCCGGAGCCCGGCTGGAAAAGCAAAGGAGGACTGGGAGAGCCGGATCAGTAAGCACCTTTGCTGCCAGTAGCGAGCTGCTGTGGCGCATTCTGCGCAGCACGGTCTTGCCCCATTGTTCCACCGTGGGTGTGGGCAGAGTCAGATCCTGCAGCCGTGCTGATGTTGGTCTGGCAGAGGTGTGGGCTCCTCTGTGCCTTGCTGTTGGGACAGGCAAAGTAAGGGGCTAGCGAGTTCTGGGGGCTTGGAGGGGCCTCCATTCTTGGGGCGGGGGTTGCAGGGCTAAAACACAAGGGAAATTGTTCTGGAGCACACGTGTTCCTGGTGTTTCTTAGGCATTCTGATGGGCATGGAATTTACCTTGGCCAAACGCTAGCTCACTTGAGAACAAACCCCAGCTTGAGGTGAGGGACAGGCCCGGGGAACTTGAGTGCGAAACCATAAATCCCCACAAGGGTGCTGGTAACAGAAGAGAATGGTGGTGATGCCATCCGAGAGAGCAATGCCGGCCAGAGTGCCGTGGCCTTGGGAAGAGCCAGGACTGAGGCTACATTTTGCGTTATCACCGGCAAGTTCCTGGGCTGTGGAGCTTGCGCTGCAATGTCGGAGGCAGCAATGCTGCTGCTTCCTGCCCCAGGGCATTCAGTCGCCCCCTGGGAAGTCTGGAAGCCTTGGCTGGAGGAGGGTGTGGGAAAGCTGCTCTGAAGGCAGAACATCTTTGGGAGGCCTGTGCAAAGAAAGGCTTGCAGTGCAAACGGTTTTGCTCGGCTTCACGAGCACGTTCAGCGCAGGCAGGTCCGTGCGCGCACACTGGACCATGTCAGGTGGGACTTGTCCCATCCCAGGTGCTGCTTTTGGAAACGTTTGCAAGTTGCAGGTCACTTTGCAAATTGCCTTATTGGTGCTCTCCCGCTCCACCCAGCATCTGCAGTGGAGGCTTCATCCCTCGCAGCACTCGGGAGCTCCAACGTGAGGAGTGATGGCAGGGTCTGCACCATCAGGCCAGGCGTCAACCTGGAGAACACCGTGCTGCCCGTCCCCCTGAAAGGTGAGGGGCCGAGCGCCGCTCTGCGGCTGGCGGCCATGCTGGGGCCCCTTCGCAGGGCATGGGCTGGAGGGAGGCTGGGCATCCGTGTGCCGCAGAGTCAGCCTCTTGGCGTGGAAGGGAGCTCCGGTCCCCCCAGAAAGAGACCTGGGGCTGCGAGCAGCTGATTTCCCCTCTGGCTGTGGACCAGCTGTGAGCCTGCTGGCTGCTTTCCATCAGCAGGCAGGAGAGAAAAGGTGATCGTGCAACACTAAAATGGCTCCCTTTTCTCACAGAAGCAAATCCTTTGCTGGGAAAAAGCTTTGACTTGCACCTGTCCCAACTTTGGAAGCGGATTCTACACTGCTGTTCTCTTTTTAAGTTCCCCAGCTAATGCTGGCCTCAAGGCACTTGATCCAAACCAAAACAAAGGAATAGTATTGCCTGGCCAAGCGAAGACAACCGTTGTGGGGAGCTCTGAGTCCACCTGTGAGGTGGGCAAAGTTCTCGGAGTGCACTGTTGGGCACAAACCTCCTCCAGATCTGGTAGGGCGCATCCTGGGATGCATGGACCTGCTGGGTCCTGCCCTCCCCACCCCGGGTGGGGGAGCATTTGTTTGAGCCTCTCGCTTATCCCCAGGCCTCGTGGCCTGCGATTCCATCAGGAGTGGAGCCGATTTGAAGACGCCCATCCCAGGAGTTCCGAGGAGTCCTAGGGAGACGAGGCCAATGTCTACCCCGTCTCGTGTTGAACCTTTCCAGCCTCTCCAGCCTCAGCGCAGGGAAGAGGCAAGAGAGACGTGTTGCTGCTTCTTGACAGAGATCGCGCTGACTCAGCTGGATCGGATGAAGCCGCTGAAGCAGATGATCTTGAAGTTTGCGGCGGTCATCGGGCCAGTGTTTACCACCCAGCTGCTGTCGCACATCCTTCCCACGGGCGTCCGGCAGCAGATGAATCCTCTGCTGGACATGCTGGTGAGCGACAAGATCCTGAAGTGGCTGAAAACCCGGGAGGCACCGGAAGATGTGCAAGATCGTCCTGAGGGGCCAGCGACCTCTTGGCAGGCAGAGAGCGGTAAGTGGTAGCAGGACGGTGGACAAGGGAGCTCCCAGCTGTGTCCGGCGGGGTTCCCTGGGGCATGGTGGGCTTCTCCCGCTGTGACGGGTGGCTGGAGCTCAGGCAGGCATGGCTGTGTGGGATGGGTTGGTCAAAGACCTTTCAGGCCAGATGCAAAGCCCACTAGCTTTGTGCTGGAGGGAACTTCCCGCTAAGCGCCCTCCCAAGTGCCTCTGCTCCCCTGCCTCCAAGCACTGCTCATTGCGCGGGCATGGGAGGGCCTGTGGAGTCCCTGACATCCTCTCCCAGCCGCCTGCAGCCTCCAGATCAAAGATGCCTTCCAGAGTGCCCCGGGGCCTTTGACAGGCTTTTGTACACCTTGGATTGCCCTGTGGCACTGGAGGAAGCTCAGGAGGCTGCCTTGCCAAGAGCAGGGAGAAAGCGCTGGCTGGGGCTTGCTTTGGCTGGTGGCAACATGCCCAGCTCCTGCCTGGAGCGCAGCTGAGCCCCGTGTCCCCAGGGCTGGGCTAGCGCCAGCGAGGCCAGCCAGGCCCTGTCTCCCCATGTCCCCAGGGCTGGGCTAGTGCCAGCAAGGCCAGCCAGGCCCTGTCTCCCCGTGTCCCCAGGGCTGGGCTAGTGCCAGCGAGGCCAGCCGGGCCCTGTCTCCCTGTGTCCCCAGGGCTGGGCTAGTGCCAGCGAGGCCAGCCGGGCCCTGTCTCCCCGTGTCCCCAGGGCTGGGCTAGTGACAGCAAGGCGCGGGCGCTTTTTCCCCGTGCTCAAGGCTGGGTGTGCAGCACCGCGCGGTCGCTGCCAAGGATGCCCACCACAGAGTGACTCTCGTTCCCTGGCGGGTACGGCCCTGAGCCCCAGCCCCAGCTCGGGCTGATGCCAAGGCCCTTTGCCTTGCAGGTGTGCAGACCACAGAGCAGCCGTCTGGCACCCTGGCCTTCTGTGTCCCGCTGCTGCAAGAGGCCACCTATGAGCTGTGGCCCCAGAGACAGCGGGTTGCCCTACACCGCAAGTGTGCCGCCTTCCTGGAGCGGCACGCACAGAGATGCAAGAGCTGCGGCCAAGGGGATTTCGTGGCCTTCCACCGCTTCGCCATCACCAGCAGCCAGGAGGGAGGGAGCTGTCGGGACCCTGCTGACCAGGGCGACTCTCACAGCTGGGAGGCCTTGGTGCTGGCCGGAGAGCAGCTGAGGAGGGAGAGGACCCACGCCGCTGGGGGTACGCTGTGCACCGTGCTCCACAGCCCGGGCCCTGCAGGAGCCCAGGGGGGGGTGCTGGGGATGGGCTGGGAGTGGGTCTGCCAGGGACGAGCCCAGGAGCTGAGGACAACCACCGCAGACTGTCCTCAGCGTGTTGGCACCCTTGAGAGGCCCACTGGGAGAGGGAGGGCGGCTCTTACCCTGGGGGAGGCGAGGAGGTGTCTAATCCCCTCTTTTCTTTGCAGATGCTGGAGAACACCAGGTTTTTGCTGAGGAGGATTTGGGGTGAGCAGAGAGGGTTTGATTCTTTGTAAAGGCAATGAGCTCAGGCTCTGCAGAGGAGACCAAGGAAGTGCCGGCATTTGGCTGCCGGTTGTGACTCTAGCTTAGGGAAGAAGCTTTCTGTGGGGTGGGAGCTGGGAGGAGACGGCCATGGAGAGGAGACAGTGCTCGAGGAAGCCCGTGGGCTCCGAGCGATGGTCACGCTACACTGGAGCAGGCCTTGCTTTCCAGTTCCTAAAGAGGAGCGACAAAATGTGCAGGGGAAAAGCCACCCCGGGGAGCCGGGTGGTTTGCCTGTGGGAGGTGACAGCAAGCCCAGCTTGTCTCTTTCTCCCTACCTACAAAGCACCTGTAGGAAGCTTGGCTGCCCGTGGGCTTGTGCCCTGCTTTGAGCAAAGGGGTTTTGATGCCGTCTCTGTGGGGAGAAAGACCAGTCTGGCTGATGCCGGTGTATTCTTTGCTCTCTTCTTCCCCTGGGAACTGTAGCGTGGCAGAGCGCGATCAGAGAACGGAGCTGCCCAGCGAGAGCAATGGGAAGCACAACGGCGACTGCTCCTGCCAAGCCATCGTGGAATCGGTGCTGGTGCCTTTGGCTCGGCACTGCCTGGCAGCGGGCGATGCTGGCCGAGCCTTTTACTACCTTCTGGAGTCTGCGGCTGGCTACCTGCACATCTCCGACTGCTACATGGTGAGTTGCCTCGCTTGCCAGCACCCACTGTGCACGGAGCCCCCTGGGTGGCCTGGCTCTGGGCAGGACAACGTCACCGCCGCAGTTGGGCCTGCCTCAAGGGGACTTTGGAAGGGAAATGCTGGGGTCAGAGCCCGACTTTTTCCTCCACTTTGCCTCTTGTGTGGACAGAGACACAGGCCAGCGTGGCCTGAGCACGAGGGGCATTAGCAGGGAGGAGGGCTGAAGGATCACTGGTGCCTGTGCTCTGAGCCAGCGTGACTGTGTTTGGGCGGGCATCGCCAGGGGCAGAATCAGGCCCTCGTAAGACAGAGGCCAGAGGCAATGGGGGAGGACAAGGCCGGCCATGGGCTCTGCACCCACGCTCACCTGCTCTCCGTCTGCTTGCGCAAAGGCCCTCATGAAGCTGAAAGAGGCGGAGGTCCTGAGGAAGACCAAAGCGATTGTGACAGCCCGCTTTGAGGAGGCCACCTTCTTCAGCCTCAAAGGGGAGGTAAAGAGACGGGGAGGTCTGGGGGGTCTCCTGGGGGATGGAGCTGGATGCCTTCCCCAGCTGCAGGGGATATCCCTGGCCCCTCCAGCCACTGGCAGACTCCTGCAGCCCCTTGGGCCACTTGACCACGTCGGGGTGTTTCCCTTCTCCTCTGCAGGTCTGCTGCCGTATGAACCACATAAAGCTGGCAAAGAAGATGATCAGGGAGGCTTTGAGCCTGCTCGAGAGGCACTTCCCCCGGAGCTCCTTTGGAGCCTTCATCAAGTCTCAGATGGAGAAGTTGCTGTGTGCCGCTTTTGTCAGAAGAGCAGCCTCCCTTCCGCAGGAGATCCGGTAAGAAGCAGAACTGAGACCCCAGGGGAGGAAGAGCCATTTCCTACCCAGTCCCAGGCATGTGGGCCCAGACCAGCCGAGCCTTGAGGCCACCCCTGACCTGACGCAGGGCCCTTACGGGACCGAGGCATTAAGGAGCCATGTGCGGGTAGAGCGGGGAAGGACAGAGCCCCGCACTCCCTCCCTGCCGTGCGCAGTCATGGCGAAGGAGCACACCTTGGGGTAAAAAGCAGCTGGAGCAGGGGCTGTGTCAGCTTCCCCCCAGCGGCACTTCTGTGTTTGCCCCCTTCCGCTCCGGCAGCCCTCCCTCCGGCAGCTCCCTTTCCTCCGAGGAGGTGCAACTGCCTTGTCCGCCGCCCTGCTTTCCCCCGGCCCTGCCCCATTGAGCCCTGTGCAGCAAGAGCCTCTGGGCCCAGCAGTGTCCCTTGCGTGGCAGGAGGAAGAGGCTGGCCTCGCTGCTGCGGCAGAGCTGCTGCCTTTCCTTACTGGAGCAGCTCTTCCGCCTGGAGGGCACGTCCCGCGGACAGAGGTTCTCCGACCTGGCAGCCCGCATGAAGGCCAACACGGACAGGGAGGCGGACTCGTATCAGGCAGCAGACTCCCGTCACAGATAGACTCGGGACACCGACAGATGCCGGCACAGACGCAGGTACAATTAGCCATGCAGGTACCATCGAGATACCATCACAGACACTGGCACCAATGTAGGCAGAGACACCGACACTGGCACCGTTAGAGACCCTGCTGTCCCTCCCGTTGCTGGGGCAGGTGCCCTCGTAGAGGCCACGGCAGACACAGATGCCACTGCAGATACCCTTGCATGTGCCGGGCAGAGGCAGGCCAGCGGGAAGGCAGGCACCGCGGAGCTCGGTCCTTGCCAGAGAGTGTTTCCCCAGCTGCTGCTCTCGCCTGTCTCTCAGGATTCCAGCAGGCCTCCTTTCCCATGCACTTTGATCTTTCCCACATCAGGGCAGGAATCTCCAGCAGGTTCCATGAGTCCCTGGCAGGCCTGTGTGATCTAAGCACAGGTGTTCTCCTTGTCAGGCACACAGAAATGAACAACAAGGTGTGATACAGGTGCTTTCCACACCTCAGCTGTAGGTCCCTGGCGCGTGTTTCCAGTCCTGCTGCCAATCTCCTGTTGTGTTCCCACAGTCTAGAAGGAAGGTGCAGCCCGTGGAGAGCCCACCCTGGAGCAGGCTCCTGGAAAGACCTGTGGCCTGTGGAGCGTCGCCCCTGCAGGAGCAGGTTTGCTGGCAGGAGCGGGGAGACCCACGCTGGAGCAGTGCCCCGACCCTGCCCCACAGCGGCCCCACACCTGGGGGGCAGACCCACACCTGGGGGACGGACCCACGGATGGACAACCCCCCCCGCCTTCCATCCCTGTGCTGATAAAGTGGTCCTGACACCGGACGCCTGGGTCCACTTGGGTTGGGGGTCTGAGGGGGGTACTTGTGGGGACTGGACGCCTGGGTCCACTTTTGTTGGGAGGCTGGGGGAGGTAGCTGGAGGGTCCGCATGCCTGAGTCCCCTTTTTCAGTGGGGCCCAGGGCCCTGGGTCCACTTGCCCCTGGGTCCCCTTTTGTTGGGCGGGTGGGGTACTTGGGGGGCCCAAATGCCTGGGTCCTGTTTTGGGGGGGCAATCTCCAGCTGTTTGTTATTTTTGAGACCAGCCCTGGGGAGAGTGAAAAAGGGGGCTTTGAGGATTTTTTTTTTGTAATTCCCCCCCCAAATGAGACTGTCTCCCCCTCTCATCCTGCAGAGAAAATCGCCACGAAGCTTTCGGAGACGCTGGAGGCAGCCATGCAGCTCTGAGAACGAGGCGTTTATTATATATATGTATATATTTTAAGTGAGAAATTGTTAAAATAATTAAAAAGCCTTTTCTGAAATAAAAGCATGGGCGGAACGGGGGGGTGTTGGGGAGGTGTGATTTTGGGGGTGGGGGGAGTGTGTCCTGTGAGGTCTCTAAACGAGGAGGTTGGAGCATGGAGGCTTTGGGAGTTCTGGGGGGAAGGGGAGGGCACCCCTAATCCCCATGGAGGTTTATTTTAAGGGGCTCCCCCATCAGCTTGGGGGGGGTCAGAATGTGGGAGACACCCCCGAATTTGGGGGGTACACCCTGATATTCCAGCAGACTCAGCTGAGGCAAGACTCAGCTCCCAGAGGAGGTCAGTAACCCCCAAGATTGGGATTGAGGGGGGCTCAGCTGGGGGGGGGACAGTCAGAGAGGAGGGTGCACCCCCATTATTGAGGGCACCCCTGATTATTCAGGGCACACCATTTCCACCTCCCAGCCTTCCCCATCCCCTATAAGGCAGCCCACATCCCCCCCAACACCAAATAAGCCCGTCCTAAACCTTCAGAGCACCTCAGACCCCCACCACTGCACCCTGGGGTCCCACTGGTCCCCAAAACCCCTTTTATGCCCCCAAAATAGAACGTTGTCTCCCTTAAGTTGTCTACCTTCCCCCTCACGGCATCTTTGGTTGTGCAGGCGGGTAGCGAAATCCTCCCTGGGGTTGTGGGGCGCAGGTTTACCCCTCGTCCCGTACCCCAGGGCCTGGCTGAGGGGAGTTCACCCTCAGCCGCAGCAGCCATTTGATCGCCTCTTCCTCCCCGCTGAGGGAAGGGCTCTGGTGGCGCCTTACGAGGGGCGGGGTCAGCACACGTGCTTTACATCCCTTCTTTTGGTAAAACCGGCTATTTTGGGGGGTTTGGGGAAGTTTTTATCTTGTTTTTAACGGTCCAAGCCAAGCGGCGCGGCCATCTTGTGGCCCTGAGGGAAAAGGGGGCAGGGGCGCTTTTCCCGCCTTTTTCACCACCTGAGGGGAGCCTTCTCAGGAGCGAGGGGGCGGGGCGAGTGCGGCCGCTGGCCCAATGGCGGTGCGAAGAGGGGGCAGTGGGCGGGAGGAGAGCTGTGGGCGGGCCAATGAGCAGTGGTGTTTGCCGGGGTGGGCGGTGCCGCCTCAAGCACATGGGCAGAAGGGGAGGGCGCACAGGCGGAAGGGCAGCTGCTATTGGCGGTGCTGCCTGGTGGTTTTAAGGGGTCCTGGGGGGTTTGTGGCCCTTTTGAAGGGGGGGAAAAGCGAGGAGGGGATGCGGGAGAGGGCGATGGGGACGGCCTCGTCGTGGTTTGAGCCCCCTGGGTGCTTCTTTTTCCTTCCAAACGGCTGTGAGAAATGTCCCTGAAGAAGCGCTGCAGAGCGTCGGGCTTCTCTCAGGTAAGGGGCTACCCTTCCCCACCCCCCCATTTCCTCTTTCTCCTTTCTCACCCTTCTCTCTCCACTTTTTCCCCCTTTTCTTCCCTTTTCCCCTGGTGAGTGTGGGGTCCAGCATCTCCCTGGGGGAGATGACTGGGGGGGGGGGGGGACGCTGGGGATGAGGGTTTCAACCTGACCCGGATCTGAGGCACAGCCAGGTGCAGAGGAAGGTGGAGAGGCGCTCCCAGGATGAAGTCAATGAGAATGTGGGGTGAGGGTCACCCCCTTCCCTCCTTCTCCAGGGGAGATGTATTTCAGCCCCTCTGTTATCAGTATTTCCCTTGTCTACACCCTGCAGGTGGGTGAGCTGGTCCAGTTCCTGCTTGTGAAACAGCAGAAGAAGATCCCCATCAAGAGGGTGGGTGAGATGAGGGGAGCCCCCATGTCCCCCCCCTCCCCAAGTTTATTGCCCCAATATCCAGGCAATTCCCTCCCCTTTTTCCCCATAGATATCTTGAAGGAAGTCATTTGGGAATACAGAGATGTCTCCTCAGAGATGGTTAGCCGGGTGGGCAGGCCCCTGCAGCAGGTGAGGGGGGAGGCAAAGAGTGGGGTGTAGGGGGGTGTTTTCTGGGGGGGAAGGTTCCCTGTTAGATTAACCCTTCTTGCCCTGCAGGTCCTTGGGCTGCAGCTGGTGGAGATGGACACCAAACACCACATTTACATCCTCACTAGTGACCTGCTCCCACCAAGGTGAGAAGCTGTGCTAGTGGGGGTCTTTCTCCCCCCCGGGGGGGGGGAGGCATTTTGGGAGGGGGCAGACCCCGTTAGAGATTCCCTGTCCCGGTTCAGGGTGATGATACTCCTCTGCGACCCCCCTTCCTCCAGGGACACCCAGACGGCCAAGCTGGGGCTCCTCGTGGTCATCCTCAGCTTCATCTTCATGAAGGGCAACTCGCCCAAAGATGGTGAGGCCTCCCCCCACTTCCCCTTCGTGCCCCTTCCCCCCATTGGCATCCCCTTTTCCAGGTGCTGTCTGGAGGTTTCTTGGCCAGCTCTGGCTGCAACCAGGGTAGAACATGAGAGATAATGGGGGATGGGGCTTGTTAGTGCTGCCCCTTGTTAACCCTGTTGGCCCCAGGGAGTGACAGGAGGTTTTTGGGTATATGAAGAAGCTGGTGATGGAAGAGGGAAGAGCTTGTGTGGCAGAAGTGGGTTGGGGTTTGGGGTGGGAGAGGGGATTTTGGCAGGGGAAGTGAGGGTGGGATGGAGAGGGTTTTTTGGGGGGGAGGCCGTTTTGGGTGGGAAGGGGGGTGTTTGGGGTGGGAGGGTTAAAAGAGGGGGTGTTCTTTGGAAAGGAGGGTTTGGGAGAGGGCCTTTTGGGATATGGGGAGTTGAGGGTGGGTTTGGGAGGGTTAGGGAGAGGGGGTTGGGAGAAGGAGGGTTGGGGTTGGGTTTTTTGAGCTGGTAAGGGGAGTTTAGGATGGGAGGGGATTTTGGGGTGGAGGGTTGGGAGGAGGGGTATTCTTTAGGGTGGGGGATGTGAGAGGGTGTTTTTGGGGTGGGGGTTTGGGAGAATGGGGGGTTTTCGGCTGTCTGGGTGGGGAGAGAGGGGAGTTTGGGGTGGAAGGAGGTTTTTTTGGGGATGGAGGAGGTGGGAGAAGGGGTTGTTTTGGGGGGGTAGGGTGGGAGAAGGGGTGATTTTGTAGTTCCCCATTTTCCAGCCCCCGGGGCGCACAGAGCAGCGCCAGCCCCATCTGTGTGGTTTATACTGTACTGCAGTGAAAACCACCTGAAAACGACTGTCCCCCCCTCCCCCCCAAACCCAGTGGCTCGAGGGGTCTGTCACGGGGCCAGGGAGTGCAGGCACCCCCCAAAATGTGCTGGAGGGGAGGGGATCACCACCTCACACACCCACCCCCCTCATCACCCTCGTAGGTACCTGGAGATCACCCCCATCCCCCTGGTGGACCCCCCCTTGGAATTCAAGTACCAGTGGGGGCCAAGGAGACCTCTAAGAGGGACGTGCTGCGCTTCGTGGCCAAGGTGAGGCGGTTGGTGGGGGGGGAAACTCCGGGTTTTGGGGGGGGGTCCTGGGGCTGTATTTGACCCCCTTCCCTGTTTTTGTGTGTGTGTCATTCCCTCCCCCACCCCAGGTCCAAGGGAAGGACCCCATGTTCTGGACGAGTCAATACAATGAGGCCAAGGCCACCCCCTAATTCCCACACCCCCACAATAGAGGCCCTTTTGGGGTGCAGCCCCACAGTCTCCAGGCTGAGTGCTTCGTTAAGGCAAGGTTTAATTGGGGAGGGAGAGCCTTAATTTGGGAAGGCCCCCCAACCTCCTCAGTAATGCTCAGGGATGGTGACCAGGGCTTTGGCTGGGAGGGCGGCTGATGTCGATGTTCTGCAGGGCAAAATGGGGTTCTGGGGGGGGTTCCCCTAAATCTACCACCCCCCCAATTTCAGGGGGGTTTAATGAGAACCCTCTTTTGGGTTTTTTTTGGGGGGGTCCCCCCTTACCTGGAGCTGCTCGTGGTGGGTGTTCACTGCCTCCCACTCATACTCTGGTTCCCCGGGAGGCAACAGCGTTTGGGGAGTGGGGAGCCTCCTTTTTGGGGGTGGTGTCCCTGTTTTGGGGGTCACACCCAGGAAGGGGACAGTCACCTTTTGGGGAGATTGTGCCCTTTTTTGGGGGGAGACAAGGTGGGCACTCCCATGGGGTGGGGCAACCCCTGGCCACGCCCCCCCTTGATGGGGGCTCCTGGGGCTGTGGCCTGGCCCCTTGGCCCCACCCCCCCGTGGGTGTGTCCCCCCTTGGCCCCACCCCCCATGGGTGTGGCCTTCCAGCTCTTGTGGGTGGGGCTCACTGCCTTAGCCCTGCCTCTTGCAGGAGGCCCTGTGGGTGTGGCTTGTTTCCCCTGGCTCCACCCCTTTGTGTCCACCCCTCATGTGGGGGTGTGGCTTCCTCCCTTAGCCACGGCCCTTTCCTTCAGCTCCACCCCTTCTCCCTTAACCATGCCCCTTTGTCCCAGCCTGTAGTAGCCCTTGGGGGTGTGGCTTCTTCCCTTAGCACCGCCTCCCTTGGCCCCACCCCCTTTCCCTAACCCCACCTGTCTAGGGGGAACTCACACTGATGGGTGTGGCCTTGTCCTTTAGCCCCACCTCCTCCCTGAGTCTGTGGGTGTGGCCTCACAGAATCCCACCCCCTTTCCTCAAGCCCTGCCCTTACCTGGGGTGACTCTGGTGGGTGTGGCCTCCTTTCTTAGCCCCACCCCCTTTCCCTTAGCCCCACCCCTACCTGATTTGCTGGGTGGGTGTGGCCTCAGCCCTGCCCCTGGCCCCGCCCCTCCCACCACCCTCCCTGATCCCCCCTGCCTCCCCAGCCTGTCTCTGCTTGGTCCCACCTCACAGACATGTCCTGCCCCCCCTGCTGTCCCCGAGGGAAGACCCCCGTGTCCCCCTCGATGTGCGTTGAGCTTCACTTGCTGGGGGAGGGTGTCTGCATGGGTTTTTTTTGGGGTTGAGTATGATTTTTGGGGGACACCCCCCCATACCCCTCCCCCCCCCGCCAAAGGATTCTACTCTTAGTGTCGCTTCTCTCCCCCCAGGGTCTCACCTTGATGTTCCCCTCGATGATGGCGGGGTCGACGCAGATGGATTCCACACAGAGAACCTGGATGGGGGGAAAAAGCTCTCCTGCAGTCCTGTGTGATGAGTCTGCCAGTTCTCCTGTGTCTCCACCCCCTGCCCAGACCCAGAGGGACGTGGACAGGATTGAGGTCGCTCCTGTGAACCTCATGAAGTTCCACCAGGACTTCATGTGTAAGAAGTGCAAGGTCCTGCCCCTGGGTCACAGCGATCTCGGGCACAAATCCAGGCTGGGTGGAGAATGGCTGGAGAGCTACCCTGAGGAGAAGGACTTGGGGGTGTTGGTGGGTGAGAAGCTCCACATCAGCCAACAATGTGCCCTGGCAGCCCAGAAAGTTCCCCCCATCCTGGCCTGCATCCCCAGCAGCATGGCCAGCAGGGCGAGGGCGGGGGATTCTGCCCCTCTGCTCTGCTCTGGGAAGACCCCCAGGAGCGCTGCCTCCAGCTCTGGGGCCACCAGTATCAAAGGGTCATGGAGCTGTTGGAGCGGGGCCAGAGGAGGCCACGGAGATGCTGGGAGGGCTGGAGCCCCTCTGCTGTGAGGACAGGCTGAGAGAGTTGGGGGGGGGTTCAGCCTGGAGAAGAGAAGGCTCCAGGGAGTCCGTAGAGCCCCTTCCAGTCCCTCAAGGGGCTCCAGGAAAGCTGGGGGAGACTCTTGATGAGGGAGGGGAGCCATAGGAGGAGGGGGAAGGGTTTGACACTGGAAGAGGGGAGATTGAGATGAGATGTGGGGAAGAAATTCTTTGCTGTGAGGGTGGTGAGACCCTGGCCCAGGTTGCCCAGAGAAGCTGTGGCTGCCCCGTCCCTGGAGGGGTTCCAGGCCAGGTTGGACGGGGCTTGGAGCAGCCTGGTGTGGTGGGAGGTGTCCCTGCCCAGGGCAGGGGGAGGGACTGGAGGGGCTTTAAGGTCCCTTCCAACTCTATCCATTCTGTGGTTCTGCGATCTCAAGAGCGTGCTGGTGTGTTAATGCAGGCCACCAGAGTCTCTTCAGAGGTACTTCTGTTCTGCAGGTCAGGTGCCCGGGTGGTTCCGAGTCCCAGGATGAGCCAGCTCCTGCCGACAGTTTTAGCTCCGAGGATGTGACAGAATGGAAACCATCCTTGTGGTGGACCCCAACCCTCAGAGGTGCGGACGTGTTGGTGACATCCCCCTGGCCCAGAGACGTGGGGAGTTTTGCCAACAGCCTGGTAAGGATTGTCTTTTCTGCTGGAATGGGTTTCCAGCTGGATTTCACAAAGGATTGCCTTTCTGCTGGCTGTGTCTCTCTGCAGAGGGGTGCTCCTGATTGTTTGGATTTACCCCTGTCAGGGCTTTGGAGGAGAACTGGCTAAAACAGCTTTCTCTCTCTGGAGATCGCCAGCGTTTGGGTAGAAAAGCAGCGGTTCAGTCAGTAAAGCTTCTGGTTAGTGCCGCGCTCAGGCCGTGGAGCTCCATCTCCTGGAGGTACCTTTCCTTTGGACCCAGCATTTTCTCAGCTGAGCCTGTCCGAGTCTCACAGACTGGAGCCCGTTGGGATGGTGACGCTGGAGCTGTGGTCTGTGAACCAAGTCTGATCAACCTTATTATAATAATATAAGTTGACAATCAATATGGGTAAGGAACATCTCCTTGGCCGGGCGGCCCCCGTGGACCAGCCAACGAGAGGTAGCTTTGGGGCGCCTTTTGATGGGATTGTGCCATCTCTGTCCGGTCTGACCCACCAGCTGACGTGGACACGTCCTTTCCGTACACAGCTGGATGTGTCTGCAAGGGTTGGTGATCCGCCAGCTGGGAGTCAGCTCCTGATGTTCGGAATTTTTGGAGGCTGCTGCTGGGAAAAAGTGGAAAAAAAGGTGCTTTTGAGGATAGAGTGGCCAGGAAAGGCCGCAGCCCCAAAGTCTGGGTGGCAATGCAAGTAGTTCCCAGAGACGTTCATAAAAAGCAAGAGTTGTTCTGGCTGACGCCTTCATTGTGGGAGCCGCCTCCAGACATTCGGAATTTTTAGAGGCCAGTGCTGTGAAAAAAATGAAAAAAAAGGTAGTATTGAGGATAGAGTGGCAAGGAAAGGCCGCAGCCCCAAAGTCTGGGTGGCAATGCAAGTAGTTCCCAGAGATGTTCAAAACAAGCAAGAGTTGGTCTGGCTGCCACCTTCGTTGTGGGAGTCAACTCCTGACTTTTGTAATTTCTAAAGGCTGGTGCTGGGAAAAAGGTAAAAAAAAAAAAGATGGTGGTAGGCTGGGAGCTGTGTCAGCGGGGGCTGTGTGGGCTGTCCCTGGAGGATGCCGGGAGCTGCCTAGGCTGGGAGGGTCTCACAGCCCCCGAGGCCCCACAGGGCAGGGCCCAGGGGAGCAGCGGCGCTGTAGCCAAGCGTGGGGGTGGCCGGCGGAGGCTGGTTGGTGAGGGTCCACTCCACGTGGAAGAAGCGGGGATGGAAGAGCAACCGCAGGGGGCCCTCTGCAGCCCTGGGGGCTGAAAGGGAGCTGTGCTGGGCCAGGAGCAGCCTCCAGGGGACCTGCCGAGCCGTCCCCCATGTCCCCCATCCGGGCTGTGGGCCAGGCCCCTGGGGAGCTGGTGGCCGGGTGTTCCCCGAGGGGAGCTGCTGTGACGGAGGGGCTGGGGCTGGAAACTGGGGAGGGGACGTGCTTTGGGGGAGGAAACAGGAGAGATGGCCCCCACAGGTTGGGAAATTCCCTGGAAATGGGATTTCCTGGGCAGGTGAGGGCAGGGATGCTCAGCCGGGCTTGTTGAACCCTCCACACCCAGTACCAAAACTGCTGGGGGGGAACAGGGGAGGTGGGATGGTGAAGGTGACCAGGGTCCTCGGGGGCTGAAGGTGGCAGAGGGCACAGGGGGTCGATACCTGGTGGTGTGGCCTGTGGGGCCCATGGGGCCGCCCCCACGGTGGGTGGCCAGGCTGCGGGGAAGGGCTGCTGCTGGCCGGGCAGTCGAACCAGGGTGGCTGAGCCTGGAAGAGAGACAGGAGCCATGGCCGCGGTCACCTCCTGCGCTCTGTTCCCCGAGAGTGTCCCCGGGCTGTGGGTTGGGGTCAGTCCCTACCTTGGGGGTAGAAGGTTTGTGGGAGCACAACAGTCTGAAGCGTCTGGGTCACCGCGGGGGCCCGGGGGCCGTTCGGTGGGAGCCAGAGTGGTGGCAGCACCATCGTCGGTCCTCTCGGTCTCTCCGCTGCTAAGGACTCTTTGGTCACCAGGGATGGAATGTGGGGGCTCCCTGTGCCCCACCCCCTCCTCCAGTAGCCTCCCCATCTCCTGCTGGAGGCCTGGTGGGAGATGGGATGGTCTTGGCCACAGTCATCACGAAATGTTCAACATCGTCAGTGGAATGAGAAAACTGGTGGGAAGAGTTGCTCCCCTGGATTTTGGGGGTTGAATGCCCCCTTAACGAGCTGATGATGCCAAAGCGGGAGGTGCTGTTGACCCTCTTGAGGGCCAAGAGGCCTTGCAGAAGGCTCTAGATAGATTGGAGCACTGGGCAATCAGCAGTGGCGTGAAGTTGAAGCAGTAAAAGTGCAGGATTCTGCCCTGGGAGGGAGGAAGTCTGGGCAGGAGTGTAACTGGGGAGAGGGGTGGCTGGAGAGCAGCCCTGCAGAAAGGGGTCCGGCCAGGGGTGCTGGGGGCAGCAGCTGAGGAGGAGCCATCGCTGTCCCCTGGCACCAAGAGGGCAACCCCCATGCTGGGGGGCATCAAACCCAGTCGAAGCAGGTGGCCAAGAGCGGCGATTGTCCTGCTGTGCTCGGCGCTGGTGCGGCCTCACCTGGAGCCCTGGGTGCAGGGCTGGGCCCCACCGTTGGAGAAGGATGGGAAGGTCCTCGAATGCCTCCAGAGGAGGGCAGCCAAGCTGGTGACAGGGCTGGAAGGCATGTCCCCGAACCCTAGACTGGTTTGGATTGGAAGGGACCTGTGAGCTCACCTTCTCCCACCCTGTGCCCTGGGCAGGGACCCGTCCCACCAGACCAGGTTTTTCAAGCCCCGTCCAACCTGGCCTTGAACGCCTCCAGGGCTGGGGCAGCCACAGCTTCTCTGGGCACCGTTGGCCGGAGTCTCACCACCTTCACAGCAAAGAATTTCTTCCCCTCATCTCATCTCAATCTCCTTTCTGTCAGTGTCACAGAATCACACAATCACAGAATCACATTGGGATGGAAGGGGCCTCTGCAGATCATCTAGTCCAACCCCCCCCCCACACACACAGCAGGTCCACCTAGAGGAGGTTGCACAGGAACTTGTCCAGGCGGGTTTTGAATGTCTCCAGAGAAGGAGACTCCACCACCCCCCCGGGCAGCCTGTTCCAAGGCTCTGCCACCCTCACAGGAAAGAAGTTCCTCCTCATGTTTAGGTGGAACTTCCCATGTTCAAGTTTCTGCTCGTTCCCTCTTGTCCTGTCACTGGGCACCACTGAAAAAAGACGAGCCCCGTCCTCTTGACACCCACCCTTTAAGTATTTATCAGCATTGATCAAATCCCCCCTCAGTCTTTTCTTCTCTAGACTAAACAGACCCAAGTCCCTCAGCCTTTCCTCATGAGGGAGAAGCTCCAGTCCCCTCATCATCTTTGTAGCCCTCTGCTGTACCCTCTCCAGCAGTTCCCTGTCCTTCTTGAACTGGGGAGCCCAGAACTGGTCGCAGTGCTCCAGGTGGGGCCTCCCCAGGGCAGAGTAGAGGGGGGAGGATGACCTCCCTCGACCTGCTGGTCACACTCTTCCTGATGCACCCCAGGATGCCATTGGCCTTCTTGGCCACACGGGCACATCGTCGGCTCATGGTCATCCTATTGTCCACCAGGCCTCCTAGGTCTTTCTCCTCCAAGGTGCTCTCCAAACCCTTCCCCCCTGTCCTACGGCTCCCCTCCCTGATGACCCAACATTACAGAATTGCAGAATCTTCGTGGTTGCATGGGACCTTTGAGATCATCGAGTCCAACCACACAAAGGAAAAAAAAAAAAAGGTAACCGCACCCACAACCAACCACACAGCACACCCACCCACAAACAGACGCAAACCAACAATCTCGGGCACTAGAGCATGCCCTGGAGAGCCATGTCTAAACGTTTCTTAAATATCTCCAGGGATGGCGACTCCACCACCTCCCTGGGCAGGCTGTTCCAGTGCCTGACCACTCTCTTGGTAAAGTAGTGCTTCCTAATATCTAATCTAAACCTCCCCTGCCGCAACTTCAGACCATTTCCTCTGGTCCTGTCTTTATTCCCTTGGGAGAAGAGGCCAACACCCACCTCTCTACAACCCCCTTTCAGGTAGTTGTAGAGGGCAATTAGGTCTCCCCTCAGCCTCCTCTTCTCCAAAGTAAACATGCCCAGTTCCCTCAGCCTCTCCTCATATGAGTTGTTCTCTAGACCCCCCACCAGCTTGGTGGCTCTCCTCTGGACACGCTCCAGCAGCTCAGTGTCCTTCCTGTAGTGAGGGGCCCAGAACTGGACACAGCGCTCAAGGTGAGGCCTCACCAGTGCCGAGTACAGAGGCACCATCACTTCCCTACTCCTGCTGGCCCAGCTATTCCTGATACAGGCCAGGATGCCGTTGGCCTTCTTGGCCACCTGGGCACACGGCTGGCTCACGTTAAGCCGGCTGTCCACCAACACCCCCAGGTCCTTTTCTGCTGGGCAGCTTTCCAGCCACTCTTCCCCAAGCCTGCAGCGTTGCCTGGGGTTGTTGTGACCAAAATGCAGGACGTGGCACTTGGCCTTATTAAACCTCATCCCATTGGCCTTGGCCCATTGAGCCAACCTGTCCAGATCCCTCCATAGAGTCTTCCGACCCTCAAGCAGATCAACACTCCCACCTAGTTTGGTGTCATCTGCAAACTTGCTGAGGGTGCACTCAATCCCCTTATCTAGATCGTCAATAAAGATATTAAACAAGGCTGGCCCCAAAACTGAGCCCTGAGGGACACCACTGGTGACCGGCCGCCAACTGGATTTCACCCCATTAATTACAACTCCCTGGGCGCGGCCATCCAGCCAGTTTTTCACCCAGTGAAGAGTACACTTGTCTATGCCATGATTCACCAGCTTCTCCAGGAGAACGCTGTGGGGGACAGTGTCAAAGGCCTTACCAAAGGTCTTACCAAAGTCCAGGCAGACAACGTCCACAGCCTTCCCCGCATCAAGAAGGCGGGTCACATGGTCATAGAAAGAGATCAAGTTGGTTAAGCAGGACCTCCCTCTCATAAACCCATGCTGGCTGGCGCGGATCCCTTGGCTGCCCTGCACTTGCCGTGAGAGCTCACTCAAGGTGATCCTCTCCATGATCTTTCCCGGTACCAAGGTCAGGCCGACAGGCCCATAGTTTCCCGGATCCTCCTTCCGGCCCTTCTTGTAGATGGGCGTCACACTGGCCACCCTCCAGTCATCTGGTACCTCTCCTGTTGACCAGGATTGTTGATAGATAATGGAGAGAGGCTTGGTGAGCTCTCCCGCCAGCTCCCTGAGTACCCTTGGGTGAATTCCATCGGGCCCCATAGACTTACGCGTGTCCAGGTGCATAAGCAAATCCTTAACTACTTCCTCCTGGACTATGGGGGGTTGTTCTGCTCTCCATCCTTATCTTCCAGCTCAGGAGGCTGAACACCCTGGGGATAGCTGGTCCGACTATTGAAGACAGAGGCAAAGAAGGCATTAAGTATCTCAGCCTTCTCCTCGTCCTTGGTCACAATGTTTCCCCCCTCATCCAGGAAGGGATGGAGATTGTCCCTGACTCTCTTTTTGTTGACGTATTTACAAAAGCTTTTTTTGTTGTCCCTTATATTAATGGCCAGGCTGAGTTCCAGCTGGGCTTTTGCCTTCCTAATTTTTTCTCTGTATAACCTAACAAGATCTCTGTACTCCTCCTGAGTTGCCTGTCCCTTCATCCAAAGGTGGTAAACCTTCCTTTTTTCCCTAAAGTCCCGTCCAAAGCTCTTTGTTCAATCAGGCCGGCCATTTTCCCCGCCCTTTAATTTTGCGCCTCATGGGGACAGCCTGCTCCTGGGCCTTTCGGATTTCCTTCGCGAAGAGCGTCCAGCCTTCCTGGACCCCTTTGCCCCGCAGGATTATCTCCCAAGGGACCCTCCCAACCAGGGTTCTGAACAGGCTAAAGTGCGCCCTCCGGAAGGCCAAGGTGGAGGTTTTGCTAACCCCCTTCCTTCCCTCACTAAGAATTGAAAACTTGACCGTTTGATGATCGCTAAGACCAAGACGGCCTCCGACCTCCACATCTCCCACTAGTCCTTCTTTGTTTGCGAAAAGTAGGTCTAGCGAGGCACCTCCCCTAGTAGGCTCTCCTACCAGTTGTGTCAGGAAGTTATCTTCCATACACTCAAGGAACCTCCTA
Source organism: Numenius arquata (assembly GCF_964106895.1). NCBI lineage: Eukaryota > Metazoa > Chordata > Aves > Charadriiformes > Scolopacidae > Numenius > Numenius arquata. The sequence continues at coordinate 34,924,300 of NC_133581.1, forward strand.
GCCTTGCCTGCTCTCTGCTGTGTTATATTTCCAGCAGATATCTGGTAGGTTGAAGCCCCCAACCAGAACAAGGGCTGGCGATTGCAAGACTTCAGCCAGCCGCTTACAGAATACTTCATCAACCTGCTCATCCTGGTTGGGTGAGCTTTGGGACTGAGGCATGGCTAGGAAAGGGAGGCAGGTTCATCGCTCTCCCTCATATTGGCTTTCTATTTCAGTTTGGGTTTCAATGAGGCCTGGTGTGTTCTAGTTTATTACTTTTGAGATGAGCTGGGATGTATCAAAGAGGAGTACAGGACCGGTGACGGTTCATAAGTGCTGTGGTAATTTTGTGTTTCTTGGTCTCTTAGGTGCCATAATTAATTGTTGCTGCAGCCTCCAGTTCTGGGATCGGCGTGGAGCAGGTGAGTGGAACTCCATGGAGCTTCTGCGGATGAGGGTGTCGTGGAAGAGGTTGGAATTTGCAGTTATGATGCTCGGTATTGGAGCTGTGGTTTCTTCTTTGCAGATGAAGAGGAACCAAGTGGCTGCAGGAAAATGAGTTAGCTGTTGTGGTTTTTGTCAAGGATGAACTCAGACCCCCGGCTCTCTGAAAGCTAAACTGAGGGAACAGCACTGGTAAGGGACTGAGGTTGACGGTTTCAGGACAGGCTTTTTAAGTTAAAGAAGGGCATAGAGCTGTTCAGGAACAGCCCCTTTTAGGCAGGTAAAGGAAGCAGGTTACTAAAGAAGACTCCCAGCACAAAATCCCCCTTAGAGGGATTAGGAAGCATTTCTTTGCCAAGGTGGTGGTCAAACGCTGGAAGAGGTGTCCTGGGGAGGTGGTTGATGCCCCAAGTGTCTCCTTGTTTGAGAGGCGTTTGGACAAAGCCCTTAAGAATGCCCTTCTTGGGTGATTTGTGGTGATTTTCCTGCAGTTGGGAGGCGAAGCCGGGCTCTGGAGCCGAGCGCGGTGTGAGCCAAGGACGGGTGTGATTGTCCCCAGGCTTTGGAGGACTGTGTCCCGAGCCCTGTCCCCGCAGGAGGGGACGCTGGCCGGGTTCCAGAGCAAGGCCTTGCAGCCCGTGTTGTGGTGTGTGTGTCCCCCCCATCTCGGTCCCCAAGGGCTGTCCTTGTCCCGGGGGCTGCGTGCTGCTTTCTGCGTGGGGCCGTGTCGGTGGGTCCTGCAGGGACCCCTCTGTCCTGGCTGCCCCTGGGGAAGGGGACAGGGGAGTCCCCCCCCCGGCCACTGCCACCCTGCTGGTGGTGGCTCGTCCCTGGGGGCAGCTCGTTGCCCTTTGGGGCTCGTGGGCTCCGACTGGGGGCTCATGGGGGCTGTGGCACCTGGGGGGGGGTGCGGATTCCCGGTGCCCCCTGCGCTCCCTCCCTCCCCGCCCCCGCCCCTAAACAGGCACGGAGCGGTTCTGGAGAAACAACTTTTAATTGAAACAACTTTTTAACACAAGAGAAAAGGTCCTATTGAAGCTACTCTCAACCCCCCTCCCTCCCTCAAACACACCCCCCTCCCTCAAATACAGCCCTCTCCCCAAATACAGCCCTCTCTCCAAGGACCCCCCCCAAATACAGCCCTCTCCACAACTCCACACCCCCCTCCCCTAAATACGAGGCCCCCCCTCCCCTGAAGACGGTGCCCCCCTCCCCGAGTACACACAGCCCCTCCCCAAATACACCCCCTCCCTCAAATACACACAACCGCCACCCCTCCCATCGTCTCCGTCTCGTCCCTGCGGTGGGACTCAGCCCCTGCTCTGTCCCCGGCTGTCCTGGCCGGCCCCCACCATGTCCGTGGAGGAACCAAAGAGCGTGAGGGCCTCTTGGAGGAGCATCTCCTCGGTGACTTTGGCGGTGCTGTCCGGGTCCCCAGGAGCTGGTTTGTGGGGGGCAGCAGAGGGTCTGTGGGGCAGGTGGCTGCGTGGGGGCACATGGCTGCGTGGGGGTGCCCCCGCAGTAGTGGCCGTGCTGGAGATGTTGCTCCGTGCAGGGGGTCCTTCAACGTGCTGGAGGCCGGGGATGGAGGTCAGCAGCAGCGGGGGGGCTGCGGGCACCGCTCTGCCCTGGTGGCGGTAGGCTGGGAGCTGTGTCAGCGGGGGCTGTGTGGGCTGTCCCTGGAGGATGCCGGGGGCTGCCCAGGCCGGGAGGGTCTCACAGCCCGTGAGGCCCCACAGGGCAGGGCCCGGGGGAGCAGCGGCGCCGTGGCCGAGCGTGGGGGTGGCCGGCGGAGGCTGGTTGGTGAGGGTCGGCTCCATGTGGAAGAAGCGCAGATCGAAGCAGCAGCCACAGGGGGCCCTCTGCAGCCCTGGGAGGGGGGAAAGGGAGCCGTGCTGGGCCGGGGGCAGCCTCCAGAGCACCCTCTGAGCCGTCCCCCGTGGCCCCCATCCCGGCTGTGAGCCAGGCCCCTGGGGAGCTGGTGGCCGGTCGCTCCCCGGAGTGAGTTGCTGTGCCGGAAGGGCTGGGGCTGGAAACTGGGGAGGGGACGTGCTTTGGGGGGGAAACGGGAGAGATGGCCCCAAGGGGTTGGGAAAGTCTCTGGAAATGGGGTTTCCTGGGCAGGCGAGGGCAGGGACGCTCGCCCGGGCTTGTCAAACCCTCCCGCTCCCCGTGCCAAAACTGCTGGGGGGGAACAGGGGAGGTGGGATGGTGAAGGTGATCAGGCAGAGGGTTGGGGGATGGTGAAGTTGACCAGGGTTCTCAGGTGCTGAAGGTGGCAGAAGGGACAGGGGGTCCATACCTGGTGGTGTGGCCTGTGGGGCCCATGGAGCAGCCCCCACAGGGGGTGGCCAGGCTGCGGGGAAGGGCTGCTCCTGCCCGGGCAGTCGAACCAGGGTGGCTGAGCCTGGAAGAGAGACAGGAGCCATGGCTGCGGTCACCTCCTGCACTCTTGCCCCTGAGAGCATTCCCGGGCTGTGGGTCAGGGTCGGTCCCTACCTTGGGGGTAGAAGGTTTGGAGAAGCACAAAGGTCTGAAGGATCTGGGGTGCCATGGGGGTCTGGGGGCCGTTTGGTGGGAGCCAGAGTGGTGGCAGTGCCATCGTCAGTCTTCTTGGTCTCTCCGCTGCTAAGGACTCTTTGGTCACCGGGGATGGAATGTTGGGGCTCCCTGTGGCAACCCACACCCCCCACACCCCCCCTCCTCTTAGTAGCCTCCCCAGCTCTTTTTGGGGAGGGCAGGGTCTAAGGGGGAGTCAAGGTGCCCCTGGCCCCTATCGTCCCCTACCCTGGGGCTGTTGGGTGCAAATGCTTTTTGCTTGAAACGGTATTTTTCGGGGATGGGGAAGAACAAGTGGATTCAGCCGAGGTGTGTGGGGACCAAGGTGCAGCCGCACCCTCCTTGTGTCACTCAACAAATGCCTTTGTGACCCTCACCTGTGCTTCTGCGTTGACTGGAATGAACCAGAGATAGGAAAAAGGACCTCAAGGGTGCGAGGTTAAGGTCAGCGTCACTCAGTGTCACGCTTCCCCCCAAGTTGTGCCGTCGGGTCCTTTAGTCTCCTGATCAGGAAACAACCAGCTCTGGGTCCCCCTTGGAGGGGGCTGCGCGTTCCCTGGGTGTGTGACACCCAGGAGGAGACGGTACCTGGAGACGGTACCTGCCACTGCACGCTCCCAAAAATGGTGTCCCTGGGGCATTCCTGGGGAAGGGGCTCAGCCCTTCACCCCGGGGGTGCCGTGACAGGGACCGGGGACCTCCCCCCGCACCTTCTGCCAGCCGGACCCAGAGAGGGGCAGCCGCTTCCCGAAGGCACGGTGGCTGCGTTGGCCCGGGGCTCTGGAGCTCAGATGGGAAATGGGCAATAAAGAGATGAAGTTTCCAGGCACTTCTTGGCCAGTGCAGTGATATTTTTATTTATTTATTTAATTTTTTTTTTTTTTTTTCCCCGCTTGCTGGTGGTGTGGCTGCCCAAGGTGCAGGCAGAGAAAGGGAGGAGGGTCCCTGCCTGGCCTGCAGCTCCCTCCCTGGCCATTCGTGGGGTGATTTGGGGTGATTTTGCTGCAGCTGTGAGGTGAAGCCGGGCTCTGGAGCCGAGCGCGGTGGGACCCGAGGACAGGCGTGATTGTCCCGTGGTATGCCACAATTGATATCGCTAATGCATTTTTCTCAATTCCTCTGGCAGCAGAGTGCAGATCACAGTTTGCTTTCACTTGGAGAGGTGTCCGGTACGCCTGGAACCAACTGCCCCAGGGGTGGAAACACAGCCCCACCATTTGCCATGGACTGATCCAGACTGCACTGGAACAGGGTGAAGCTCCGGAACATCTGCAGTACCTTGACGACATCATCGTATGGGGCAACACAGCAGAAGTTTTTGAGAAGGGGAATAAAATAATCCAAATTCAAAAATTCAAATTTGCCATAAGATGAAGTAAGGTCAAGGGACCTGCACAGCAGATCCAGTTTTTAGGAGTAAAATGGCAAGATGGACGCCATCAGATCCCAATGGACATGATCAATAAAACAGCAGCTATGTCTCCACCAACTTGTAAAAAGGAAGCACAAGCTTTCCTGGGCATTGTGTGGTTTTGGAGGATGCATATCCCAGATTACAGTCTGATTGTGAGCCCTCTGTATCAAGTAACCCGGAAGAAGAACGATTTTAAATGGGGTCCTGAGCAGCGACAAGCTTTTGAACAAATTAAACAGGAAATAGTCCATGCAGTAGCTCCGGGGCCAGTCCAGGCAGGACAAGATGTTAAAAATGTGCTCTACACCGCAGCTGGGGAGAACGGCCCTACTTGGAGCCTCTGGCAGAAAGCGCCAGGGGAGACACGTGGTCGACCCCTAGGGGTTTGGAGTCGGGGATAGAGGGGATCCAAAGCCCGCTATACTCCAACAGAAAAGGAGATACTGGCAGCGTATGAAGGGGGTCGAGCTGCTTCGGAAGTGGTTGGTACAGAAGCACAGCTCCTCTTGGCACCTCGGCTGCCGGTGCTGGGCTGGGTGTTCAAAGCAAGGGTCCCTGCCACACATCATGCAAGGGATGCTACATGGAGCAAGTGGATTGCACTGATCACGCAGCGAACTCGAGTGGGAAACCCCAGTCACCCAGGAATTCTAGAGGTGATCATGGACTGGCCAGAAGGCAAGGATTTTGGAATGTCACCGGAGGAGGAGGTGATGCGTGCAGAAGAGGCTCCACCGTATAATGTACCAGAAAATGAGAAGAGATATGCCCTGTTCACTGATGGGTCCTGCTGGGTTGTGGGAAAGCATAGAAAGTGGAAGGCTGCCGTGTGGAATCCTACAAGACGAGTTGCAGAAGCCACTGAAGGACAAGGTGAATCAAGCCAGTTTGCAGAGGTGAAAACAATTCAGCTGGCTTTGGACATTGCCGAGCAGGAAAAATGGCCGGTACTTTATCTCTACACCGATTCATGGATGGTGGCAAATGCCTTGTGGGGGTGGTTACGGCAGTGGAAGCAGAGCAGCTGGCAGCGCAGAGGCAAACCTATCTGGGCTGCTGAATTGTGGCAAGATATCGCTGCCTGGGTAGAGAATCTGGTTGTGAAAGTGCGTCATGTAGACACCCATGTACCCAAGAGCCGGGCCACTGAGGAACATCAGAACAACCAGCAGGTGGATCGGGCTGCTAAGATTGAAGTGGCTGAGGTGGATCTGGACTGGCAACATAAGGGTGAATTATTCATAGCTCGATGGGCCCATGACTCCTCAGGCCATCAAGGAAGAGATGCCACATATAGATGGGCTCAAGATCGAGGGATGGATTTGACAATGGACACTGTTGCACAGGTCTTCAAGCCAAGCGATTAAAGCCTCTGTGGTATGGAGGACGATGGCTGAAATACAAGTATGGGGAGGCCTGGCAGATCGATTCTATCACACTCCCACAAACCCGCCAAGGCAAGCACCATGTGCTCACAATGGTGGAAGCAACCACTGGATGGTTGGAAACATATCCTGTGCCCCATGCCACCGCCCGGAACACCATCCTGGGCCTTGAAAAACAAGTCCTGTGGTGACATGGCACCCCAGAGAGAACTGAGTCGGACAATGGGACTCATTTCCGAAACAGCCTCATTGACACCTGGACCAAAGAGCACGGTATTGAATGGGTCTATCACATTCCCCATCATGCACCAGCCTCTGGGAAGATAGAACGGTCCAATGGACTGTTAAAAACTGCACTGAGAGCAATAAGTGGTGGGACTTTAAAACATTGGGATACACATTTAGCAAAGGCTACCTGGCTAGTTAACGCCAGGGGATCTACCAACCAAGCTGGGCCTGCCGGTCCAGAGGAGGGCCACTAAAATGATCAGGGGGTTGGAGCACCTCTGCTATGAGGACAGGCTGAGGGAGCTGGGGTTGTTCAGCCTGGAGAAGAGGAGGCTCCCGGGAGACCTCATAGCGTCCTTCCAGTACCTGAGGGGGGCCTACAGGAAGGCTGGGGAGGGTCTGTTTACAAAGGCCTGCAGTGACAGGACGAGGGGCAATGGTTTTAAGTTGGAGAAGGGGAGATTTAGATTGGATATTAGGAAAAAGTTCTTTACTCTGAGGGTGGTGGAACACTGGAACAGGTTGCCCAGGGAGGTGGTTGAGGCCCATTCCCTTGAGATATTCAAGGTGAAGCTCGACGAGGCCCTGGGCAACCTCATCTAGTTGGGGGTGTCCCTGCTGACTGCGGGAAGGTTGGACTAGATGACCTTTGGAGGTCCCTTCCGGCCTGGACCAATCTATGAATCAAAACCTCCACGTAGTGTGGAGGGAAATAAAGTCCCCATAGTGCACATGAAGAATATGTTAGGGAAGACAGCCTGGGTTAGTCCTGCCTCAAAGGCAAACCCATCCGTGGGACTGCCTTTGCTCAAGGACCTGGGTGCACTTGGTGGGTGATGCGGAAGGATGGGGAAGTGCGATGTGTACCACACGGGGACCTGATTTTGGGCAAGAATAGCCAGTGAATGAAACTGTATGATGTTAATTGCTAAATGACCCTGCCACTGTACATCTCATTTCTGTAACTGCTACTGGTTGTACTATAGTAAGAGTCACCCAAACTAATGACAAATGGCCTCTGATGAAAAACCCAGTAAAGTGCAGCAGTGAAGGGACCAGAACTGACCTCAGCAGCTGGCACCCAGCAACTTCATTGAGATCGACATCTTCAACCCATGGACCATGGACGTGAGCTGCACCAGATACATCAGCCACAAGCCCCAAAAATACAGCATGCGACAGTCCAGCCCCACACACACCATCTTGCATGCTCTGAGGGACTGTTCTAACAGATGGAGCTCGAAGTCATGGATTAAATGAACTCAGCGGACATTTTAGAGTGATGGCCCACAGACTAAGGACATTATACCTGTATGGATATATATATATATATGTCAGGGGAAACTGATAGTATTTAATTGGAAACTGTAGGATCTGGGCATGGCATGAAATGGTATGGAGTAAGGAGTGGATGATGTCCTGGGTCTGGCAGGGATAGGGTTAATTCTCCCCAGGACCTAGCAGGGACACAGGTATCCCATCCTATGCTCTGGCCGGGGAAGGGGAGGGACAGGAAGTCGGGGGGGGGGAAGAGGAAGTCATCCCCCGGGGGAGCAGAGCGGTTGGGGGTGTCCCGGGTGCGGTCGGCAAGCAGTGGTATCGTACTCGTGGTTGTATATTCCTCTGTCAGTGTTATTGTTGTTGTTTCTTGCTCCCTTTGCTGTTCTGTTAAATTGCCTTTGTCTCAACCCAGGAGTTTTTGCCTTTTTTCTTCCCATTCTCCCCTCCGGGCCGCGCTGGCAGTGGGGGCCCGATCTGAGCGAGCGGCTGCCCCCTGGTTCTTTGTTGCCATCTGAGGCCAAACCACAGCACATGCTTTAACACGCAACATGCTTTACACACTGCAACACGCCTCAAGATGCAGTGTGTCTCAACAGACAGCACATAGCTGAACACGCAACATGCTTTAACATGCTTCAACACACAACATGCATCAACACGGAACACGCCTCAGAACACAACACGCGTCAACACAGAACATGCTTTTCAGGACTCAACATGCTATAACAAACCTTAACATGCAATGCACCTAAACACACAGCACGCCTCAACACACAGCATGCCTCAACACACAACACACCTCAACACACAACATGCTTTAACATGACTTAACACACAGCATGCATCAACACAGAAAACTCCTCAAAATGCAACACGTGTCAACACAGAACATGCTTTAACCCACCTCAACAACAACGCGCCTCAACACAGCATATGGCTAAAGACGGAAGACATGTTAAAGCATGTTGCGTGTTGAGATGTGTTGTTTGTATAGCAGCATTGCATGTTGAGGTGTGTTAAAGCATGTTGTGTGTTGAGGCATGTTGCATGTTGAAGCATGTTGTGTGTTAAAGCGCGTTGTGTGTCAAGCCATGTTAAAGCATGTTGCCTGTTGAGGCATGTTTTATGTTGAGGAGTGTTCCATGTTGAGGCACGTTCCATGTTGAGGCGTGTTATGTGTTGAGACATGTTAAAGTATGTTGTGTGTTGAGGTGTGTAAAAAGTATGTTGTGATTTGAGCCATGTTCCATGTTGTGAGTTGAGGCATGTTGCGTCTTGCATGTTGAGGCGTGTTAAAGCAAGTTGCGTGTTGAGGCATGTTAAAGCATGTTCTGTGTTAGAGCAAATTGGGTGTTGAGGTGCCTCAAAACACAAGCCTCAACATGCAACATGCGTCAACACAAAACATGCCTTAAGACACAACATGCTGTAACACACCTCAACACGCAATGTGCTTCAACAAATATGCCTCAACACACAACATGCTCTAAACGCCTCAATATGCCACATGCTTTAACATGCCTCAAAACACAACACGCTTCAAAACACGCTATAACACAGCACATGGCTAAACATGTTTTAAAACACCTCAACAAGTAACATGCCTAAACATGCAACATTCCTCAACATGCAACATGCCTCAACACGGAACATGGTTGAACATGCCTCAACATGCAACACACCCCAGCACGCAACAAGCCTCAACACAGAACATGCTCAACACAGAACACGCTCTACCATGCCTCAACACGCAACATGCTTTAACATGCCTCAATGCACAACGCCCGTCAACACACATTATGCCTAAACATGCAACACACCTCAACATGGAAAATGCCTCAACACAAAACATGTTTTAACACGCCTCAACACACAACACGCCTCAACACAAAATATGCCTCAACATGCAACATGCATCAACATGGAGCATGCCTCAACAAGGGACATGCCTCAACATGGCACATGGCTAAACACGGAAAGCATGTTAAAGCATTTTGTGTGTTGAGGCATGTTCCATGTTGAGGCATGTTCCGTGTTGAGGTGTGTTTGGTGTGTAAGCATGTTTCATGTTGAGGTGTGTTGCGTGTTGAGGGGGATGGATGGCGGTGCATGAGGGTGTTTGCACAAGTGCTCCCACAAAGATTCACTTGATGATTTGTGTGAGGCCTTGCACAATGGTTTGCACGAGGGTTTGTTGTGGGATGGAAGATTGGGTGGGGGGGAGCTGTGAGCGGTTAGGGGATGGCGGAGGGGGGTGGATTTTGGATTTTGTGCAGGGGGATTTTTCACGAGGGTTTGTAGGGCGGGGGGGGAGGAGGGGTGAAGGAGGGGGTTGAAGGGGGATTTGGGGGTGGGGAGGTGAGGGAGGGAGGATGTTGGCACTTCAGGGGATTTGGTACAAGGACTTGCACGAGATGCACAAGGCCATGCAAGAGGACTCGCACGAGAGTTTGTAGGGATCTGGGGACTGTTGCAGGGGGGAGAGACGGGGAGAGGGGGATGGGGGTGGGGCAGGAGGGGGTTCACAAGAGACCTTGCACGATGGGGGAAAAGGTTGGAGGGTGGGTTCGGGGGTGGGTGATGGCACAGGAGGGGGCTTGAACAAGGCTGATGGCAAGAATTCACACCAGATCTTGCAGGAGCATTTGCACGAGGTTCATAGCGGGGTGGGGGAGGCGTTGAGAGCGATTTAGGGGTGGAGGGTGGCACATGAGGAGACTGACAGGAGGATTCGCATCAGGGTTTGGTGGGGGCTGAGGGTTGGGGGAGGGGTGCAGGGGGGATTTGCAGTGTGAGGGGGGGTGCTACTGCACGAGGGGTTTTCACACAAGGGTTCACATTGGGATTCTCATCAGGCCTCACACGAGGGTTGTTGGGGGGGCAGGGGAGGGGGTTAGGGTTGATTTGGGGACTGGGAGAAGGGGGTTGGATGGTGGGGCACGAGGAGATTTTGCATGAGGTCTCGCACGAGAATTTGCCTGAGGCCTTGCACGAGGATTCGCGTGAGAGTTTGTAGGCGGCTGGGAGATAGGGGGGGCAGTGGGGAAAGAGAATATTTGGGGTGGAGAGGGGGCGAGTGGGGCGGGGGGTGGCACAGGAGGCGGCTCTCACAAGACTTTGCACGAGAGTTCGTAGAGGGATGACAGCGTGGGGTTGGGATTTTGCATGAGGCCTCGCATGAGGATTCGCTGGATGGGTTTGGGGGGGTGCTTGGGGGTGGGGGAGGGGGAAAGAGGTGGGTGCTGGCGTGGGAGGGGCCTCAGACGACGCTTTGCACAGGGATTTGCACAAGGGTCCGTAGGGGGGCTGTGGGGTAAGAGAGGGGTTTGAGGGTGATTTGGAGGGTGGGGGGAAGGGGGTGGATGATGGTGTGCGAGGGTTCGCACAAGTCCTTGCATGACGGTTTGCACAAGGGTTCACATGGGGGTGGGGGAGGGGCTGTTAGGGGGAGGGGGAAGGCGTGTGGGTGGGGGCTGGCACGGGTGTTAGCAGGAGGGTTTGGGGGGGTTGGAGGGTGGGGGAGGGGTTGGGAGGGATTTGGGAGGTGGGGAGGGGGTGGACAATGGGACATGAGCATTTGCAAGCAGATTCACACAAGGCCTCGTCTGAGGGCTCGCACAAGGGTGCATCCAGGGCTGGGGGTTGGAAGTGTGTGGGGGCGATTTAGAGGGGTGGCACAGGAGGGGGCTTGCACAAGGATTCACACGAGGGTGTTGTGGAATAATTCCTAAAATAAAATTATATTAAAAATACAGCATTGTTCACACATTAAGGAAAGGTATAAAATCAAAACGTTTCCAGGGTGGCACACAGCGGCAGCTGGTGTGCGAGGAATCCGCTACATCTCTGACTCCCTGAACAATATTGCTTGCAAAAGCACCACGGAGGATGGAGTGGAGTGAAGATTCCATGGCCAAGCTCTGTGATTACACAGCAGATATGGGAACAAGGCGATCCTATAGAACTGATAAGCAGCATGCTTTGCTACCCTGAGCCAACAGTCTGTCAAATTTTGATGAAATGCTGTCCTTTGTGCGAACTTTGCTCATTATAATGTCATTATAATACCAAAACACACCTCCAGCCTGAAGGCTACCCGCCTCCAAGGTGCGACCACTCCTCCTTGAGTCTGCGCCCTGAATTTTTCATAAACTATACCTTTAAATGCGAGGCAAGAGAATTTTACACCAATCATCATAAAGGTATTTATGACTAGAGTCAAACTCCACCTTGAAGGTAAAAAATAATATAAAAATAGTCCAAGAAAGGGGGGATGCTGGGGAAGACACCATTGTGAACAAGTCAGGCAGGACCCCATCAGGGACTGCCTCTGACTCCCGGGACCAGTCGAGGGGCTGAGCCTTTCTTCCCCCCCATAGGGACGCCTGTGGGTAAGACTTAGACTGTGCCGAGTGCTTCCTCGGGGAACTTAGAAACCTCTCTAGAGGGTTACCTGTTACATTCATAGCCAGGCTGTATTGTTGGAACTTTGTCATGCGCTTTGTACCATTAACAATATTTTTACTTGCATGTGCTTTGCAGACAGTGTATTTATCACCAGCAAACCATAAGAACCTTTATATCTGTTGCTTAAATAAACTGCACTGCTTAAGTAGCTAGCCGTTTCGGTTTCTCATTGAACGCGACCGAACACCAGAGTGTGGCCGTGCTCGCTCGTGAGCACGACTAGACTGAAGGCGCAGTCCCCTGTCAGTGTATCCAGAATCATGATAGTTTAAAATATATTAAACATGACTGGACTGATAGTGGTGAATTGGGCATCACTCAGAATTTAAACCCAGCCGCCCCCAGCCTCCCACCTCGGTGAGGAGCGTTAGAACGCAAGTGGGTTTATTTTCTGCCAAAACTATTTTGCCTCTTGACACAACAGGTGTGTATGGAATATTGGGGTGGTTGTGGAGGGGTTTGAGGGAGGATTTGAGCGGCAGGGGATGGGTGTCCTATGAGGTGGTTTTGCGCAAGGGTTTGAATGAGGATTTCCACGAGGGCCTGTGGCAGGGGGCTAGGGAGCTGGGGGGGATAGGGGAGGGGGTTGAGAGGAGATTTTGGGGGTGGGTAGGGGGGTGGGAGGTGGGAGGTTTTGCGCAGGGTCTGGAATCGGGATTCACACTAGGATTTCCACAAGGATTCACACAAGGGTTCCTGGGGGGGTTGTTTTGGGGAGGAGTACAAGAGGGGCTGGATGGGTGGGGGAGCTCAGACGGGGGTGAGTGCTGCTGCACAGGAGTTTGTGCACAAGGACTCACACAAAGATTAACACGAGGATTTGCACAAGGCCTTGCACGAGGGTTTGTGGGGTGGGGGAGGGGGCTGAGATAGGGCCTGGGGGGTGGGGGTTGGTGTGTGAGGGGCCACAATCCAACTCACCGATCTCTTGGGTCCTCCCAAACCTCCTGGGTCCTCCCTGAATGCCTGGGACCCCCAAACACCCCTCTCCCCAACCTTCTGGGTCCCCCCAAACTCTTAGATTCCCCCAGTCACCCATCTCCCCAATCTCCTGGGTCCCCCCAAAGCCCTGGCTCCCCGCATAGAGCCCAATCTCCAGCCTCTTGGAACCCCCCAACCTCCTGGGTCCCCCTAAAACCCTACCTCCCCAATCTCCCTGGTCCCCCAAAATCCCATCTCCTGGGTCCCCCCAAACTCCTGTGTCTCACAAGACACCCATCTCCTGTCTTTTCCCAACCTCCTTTGCCCCCCCAAACCTCCTGGGTCCTCCCCCAGATCCCACCTCCCTCACCTCCTGGGTCCCTCCAAACCCTTTGGCTTCCCCCAGAGACACCCATCTCTGACCTCCTGTGTCTCCCCAACCTCCTGTGTCCCCCCACAGTCCCACCTCCTCCATCTCCTCAGTTGGTCCCCAAGATGTCCTCACTCTATTGGCCAAGCGCGCGGTGCTGAAGATCAGGCTGAAGGCCAACCAGAGGATGCAGGTGGTGTACATGGTGAAGCCGATGGATTTGACCTTGTGGAAGGCCTTGAGGAACCCCTGGCCTTTGATAGTGTAGATGGTGCAGGTCAACATGAGGAGAAGAGTGTAGGCCAAGCAGGTGGGCAAAGGGGGGGGGGGACACCCACAGCCACAGGAGGCTGAGGGTGCTGAGGGGCAGCAGGAGAATGATGGCAGGGCTGGAAGGAGGAGGGGGGGGCACCTTGTGGGGGAACCCATGGGGTGGGGATACCCTGGGAGGGGGGCACCCATTGGGGTGGGCAGGGCACCCTACGGGGGGTGGGCTGGCACCCATGGCGGGGGGGACCCTATGGGGATGTGAGGAGAGGGGTGGTGGCACCCTATGGGATGAGGGTGGCACTCTATAGATGTGGGATGGGGGACCTGACACCCTAGAGTGCAGCGCTGGCACCTTATGGGAAGGGGGGGCTGGCACCCTAGAGGGCAGGGGTGGCACCCTATGGGGTGTGGGGGCACCCTACAGGGCAAGGGGGGGGAGGGGCTAGCTCCCATAGCGGTTTGAGGGGGTACCCTGATGGGTGGGGAGGGGGAGACTGGCACCTATGGGGGGGGCACCCTATGGGTCCTCCCTCAATTAAAAGCAGCTGTTAGTTACTGGGGGGGGGTGGGGGTGTGTGTGTCTCTGTAGGGGTGCCCCTCCATAACACCTCCTGGGGGTTCTGCTGTATGCGGGGGGTCCCTAATCCCCACTGAGGGCTGAGGGGACACTGGGGAGGGCTATGGGGACATTTGGGAGAGGGGGCTGAGGGGACCCAGATGGCTTTAGGGGGACATGAAGCGGTTGAGAGGACATGGGGGTACTGAGGGGATATTGGCAGGGTCTAAATGGACATATGGGATTCAAAGGACATTTGGGGGGTCTACAGTAGAGCTGAGGGGACCCAGTGGGGACTGAGGTGACATTTGGGGGGACTGAAGTTGGGGGGAGGAGGGCTGAGGGGACATTGAGGACCCAGAATGAGTTTAAGGGGACATTGGTGGGGGTCTATGAGGGGCTGAGGTGACCCAGGGGGGGTGTGGGGACATTGGTGGTGGGCTATGGAGGGGCTGAGGGGACATTGGGGGGCTGAGGGGGACCCAGGTGGGCTGAGGGAACATTGGTGGGGGGCTAAGTGGACATTGAGGGGCTGAGGGGGCCCCAGGTGGGCTGAAGGGGCCCGGGGCAACACTGGGGGGAAATGAGGGGACTCGGGTGGGCTGAGGGGACCCTGGAGGACACTGAGGGGGCTGTGGGGACACTGGGGGGATAAGGAGACCCGGGAGGACATTGAGGAGCTGTGGGTGCCCGGGGGGCTGAGAGAGCATTGGGGGGCTGAGGGGACCCGGGGGAACGGGGGGGGGACCTTGAGGGGAGGTATGGGCAGGTGAGAGGACGCTGGGGGACCCGGGAAGCCGCGGGGACAGACGAGCCTGAGGACGCGGAGCCGTCGCCGCCCAACGCCGCCCAACAACCTGTAACAGCCGTTCCCGCCGCCGCGACCACGCCCCTTGGCCGGGTAGCCACGCCCCTAACCACGCCCCCACCGCATCTGCCCCGCCCCCCGCCACGCTTTCTGGCCCTTTCGCGACAGCGGCCGCCGGGCCGGGGGGGATGCGTCTGGGGAGCGATACCCCCTCCACACACGCAAGGGAAACTGAGGCACACAGAGGCTTTGGGGGGGGAGGTTGGGGTGTGTGTGTGTGTTTTCTGGGGGGACCCGGGCGTCTCCCAAGCCCCCCTTAATCCACACTCCCCCCTTTCCCGGTGCTGGGCACCCAGACGCCCGGGTCCCCTGAAGAGGTGGGGGAGGGTCGGAGGCGGCGCAGAGCAGCAGAGCAAGCACATCAAGGGGAGGGCTGTGGTGACCCAGGGGGGCTGTGGGGACATTGGGGGGGGGGGCGGGCTATGGAGGGGCTGAGGGGACATTGGGGGGCTGAGTGGGACCCGAGGGGGCTGAGGCACAGCAAGGTGGGGGGGGCAATGAACGGGGCGGGGGCTGTTGGGGGTTCCCGTAAATTTGGGTGTTGCTGGGAGGGGGGGGTGAGGGACAAATTTGGGGGTCCCGAAATTAGGGGAGGGGGAGAAAATTTGGGGGGACCTGTAGATTGGAAGGGGGGGTCCCACAGATTGCGGGGAGGTCCCATAGATTGGGGTGGCCCTACCTTGGGGGAACCCCGGGGGTTGGAGGGGTTAGGGGTCCTGTGGGGGTTGGGGGAATATTTTGAGGATGTCCCATTAGCTTGTAGGGGGGCTGGCGGGCAGCAGCTGCTCCGGACTTCCTGCCCCACTCCCCCCCAGCAGCCACCATGTCTTTGGTAGGAGAGACTTCAGCAGGGATGGGGGTGTGATGACACCCCGATTTTGGGGGTGGGTGGGGGTGTGGATTGACAGGGAAAAGGGGAGAAAGAGGCAGGAGCAAACCCACCCCCCAAGGGGACCCAGGAGACCCCCCTCCCTCCCCAAAAAGGGACCAAAGTGTCTGGACGAGCATTCCACAAAGTCAAACAATACAGAAAGGTCCCTGTGGCCAACAGTGAAGTCCCCATGGCCACCTGGGGGACTCCATGGCTACCAGCGAGGTCCCCTTGGCCACTAGTGAGGTTGCAGGGGCAACAAGTGAGGTCCCTGTGGCAATTTGTGGGTCCTGTGGCCACCAGTGATGTCCCCATGACCACCAGCAAGGTCCCCGTTGCCACCAATGATATCTCCGTGGCTACAAGCAAGGTTCCTGTGGACACCGGTGAGGTCCCCGTGGCCACAAGTGACATCCCTGTGACCACCAGTGAGGTCCCTGTGGCCACCCATGGCTCACCATGGCAACCCAGGGGGTTCCCATGGCAACCTATGAGGTCCCTGTAGCTATCAGCAAGGTCCCTTGGGCCACCTGTGGGTCCCTGTGGTCTCCCGCAAGGTTACTGGAGTTACCACCAGTGAGATCCCCGTGACCACGAGTGATGTCCCCATGGCCATCTGTGAGTCCCTGTGGCCACCACCGAGGTCCCGGTAGCCATAAGATATGTCCCAGGAGAAACCAGTGAGGTTCCCGTGGCCACCAGTGAGGTCCCTGTGGAAGAAGGAAAAGATGGACATGGAAGTGTCTCAGAAACAGTGGGCCCCACAGGAGAGAGGGGAAGGAAATGGGAAGCCTCCCACAGCTCCCTGAAACCAACCAGGGACGAAAATCCCACACGGTCAAAGAATGCACGTCCAGAGGACACCAAGAAGGGCAAAAGCCCAAAGAAGGGCAAAAGTGAAGGAGAGAGGAAAACTAGGTAGGTCTGTTTGGAAAATGAATCTGATACACTTTGAAAACGTGTCCTGTGTTTGTCTTTGGAAAATAGATTCCTGCAACCCCTTTTCAGGATTACTGTGAAGGGTAAGACATTTTCCTGAGTTTGGTGGCAATGGCATAATGGTTTTTTCATGAACTTTTTTGGTTTTGTAGGACAACTACAGGGAAGCAAAAAAGCTGAGAAAAAATCCAGACTTCAGGTATGACATTTTTGCCATATTTACTAACTTCCCCATTGCTATTCCTACTTCAGTAACAGATGAGAGAAGCTGAAACTTGCTGACCAGGGAGTTGTTTAAAACAAATATTCCTATGCCCACGTTGCTGGTAGATCAGCACTTTTGTGGCCAGGTTATGAGACTGTATCCTGTGCCTGTTCCCTGCTGGGAACACGTCCCACCTTCCAGGGTGTCAGCTTACTTCCGGAAAGGTACTGATGTTTGACCTGTTTGGCTGATGGCAGCCATTGCAACTTCACTGCCAAATCAGATCAACAAACACAATTAGACTAGACATGCATTAATCCAAAGGGTAAATCGTCGAAGGAAAGGGTGGGAGCTCTCCTAGTGCAGAACTAAATTATACTAGTCGGAATTCAGCAGGAGACGATTTTTGGTCTCTGCTCTGAAGACACCGACCAGCTGCCTGGTAAGAAACAATTTTGGTTGTAGCCAGCCGGTGGGCCAGCTGGTGATCTTACAGTGATGAACGTGACCTGGAAGGAAAAGTGGTTTGTTATATGATGTGCTCTCATTTCACTGCTTTCCTCCATTTTTCTGTGTGCACACATCTCTCTCTCCACTAACACGCATCCGTCTGTCTGTCTGCTAAGCCTCATTGCACCTCGCTCTACGTGCACTTTGGTACATGAATCACTTTTGATACCCCCTTGTTATGTTCCTTTTCACTCCCTCTCTTAACAGCCATTCCTTTAGAAATGGGGGTTGACTGACAGAGAGCAGTGGGCTGTGAGGAGATGTAAATTAGTACATGCTCAAGAACTCTCAGGGGTTCTGCAAGGACTGAAGGTGATTTCTGCTGTGAGGTGAGTAGGTGAGACAGCTTGGAAGAGCAACTGGAGGAGAAGAGCGTGGGAGAGACTGGGCAAAGGCCAGTGGGGACTACAGAGCACAAAGTCTGGTGAACCCCCCACCAAGGCAAATCAGTTCCCTCTGGTCGGTGTTTCTTCCTTTGTTGTTCTTGGTGTCTGCCTTCTCTGCCCTTTTCTTTCTGATTCCTCGTGCTTCTTTTCGTTCCCTGCTTTCCTGCGCTCTTTGCCTCGTGCTCATGATGGTTCTTTTCAGGAAATGGCGAGAGTGGCAGTGGGCTGCTTCAGATACTACCCCCAGTGATTTGTCAGAAGAAAAGAAAAGTAAGCCAAGCCTCCTGGACCTCAGAGGCAGGGGAAGAAGGAAAAGGTAGACACGCAGCAGAAAAAATTACCCCGCTGGCTTCAGTTCCAGTCATGGCCTCCTACTGTCCTAAACTTAATTACTGCTGGGATACAAAGTGTACCTCTCTATTAGTTCACTACTAGCAATACCCAATAAATGTTGATCCTTGGCAGCCCACTCTCCATTTTTCTTGGGTGACTGAGACAACTTGTCAGGGAGAAGACTTGTAGTTTGCAGCAGAAGGCAAAGAAATACACTGGAATTAAGACCATAATGGCCAGGTGTGGCTTGCGCTTTTCTCGAGGGTCAGGAAAGCTGCTCATGCAAGCAGCTTGGGGAAGGTTGCAGGGGGACAAGGGGTAGAGAGCAACGTCATGGAGTGGGCCCAAAAGTGCACATAGTAGCACAGGTTTTATTTCTGCCAGTGAACTTCTAGATGAACGTGGGCAAGTCCTTTTTCCTTTTTGTTCCTCAGCCGCTTCATCTGTAGAATGAGGACCGCCAGAGCTCTTTTGAAAATGGGGACCCCTTTCCCCTGGGGACACGTTGCTGTCACGTCCCAGGGTTGGGGTGACTCAGGTCCATGGGATGCCAACGTCAGAATTGAGGGGAAACGCCACCAGAGGAGTCCAACCAGCAATTAACATTTATTAACCGAGCTAACCTTGCTGAAGTGTAAGTAAACTTCGGGCTGTGAGCCTCCTGGCATCGTGTCTTTAAGCCGCCATTTGTAAAACCGAGGGAGAGAGAAGGGAGGGAAGGCAAAGGGAAAATGGCGGGCGGGGCGAAGACAGAGGGAAAACACCGGAGTGTTGTACGCGGTTGTTCTCTCCGGAACGTTCTGGAAGCTGGCCGGGGTTGGCGGGGTGGCCGCCGGGGCGTTGCGGGTGATGGCTACCCAGCGAGGACTCGTGGCCCTGCGAGGTAAGGAAACCGCTCTGGGAAAGTTCTGCCCTGCCGAGGCGTCCGGTCCCCCCGGAGCGCCGCCGGCGCCGCCGCGCCCTCGGCCGCGGGGCCGGGCCGGGCCGGGCCGGGCCGGGCCGCTCCCCTCCCCTCCCCTCCCCTCCCACGCCGCCGCCAGCAACTTGTCGGTCTTTGTTCCAGCGAGGCTGCGGAGCGAGCGTGTGAGGCAGTTTGTTGCCGTGTGGGTCTGCCCGGTTGCACAGAGTGGGTCAGGTAGAGTGGAAACCAATCAATTAAAGATTGAAGTAGGAGTCCCTCCCTCAGAAGCTAAAGGCCACTTAGTGGCCTCTCAGAAGTCCGGAGAAGTGGAAGAGATCTCTGTCTGAGGAGAGTAAGTGCAGTCTCTTGGTTTTTTCACTGAAAGTTTTACTTGGGGGAGTTGTTGGTCATTTTGGAGGAGTTCCTGCCTTTTTTCTGAGGAGAACTAGAGGCTCGCTTGGGATCTTTGCATGCAAGGGGACTTTGTAGCAGGTCCTTGTAGCTTCGTTAAATCTTGTCTTCTCGAGGGAGATGTGTTTAGCAGAAGAGAGACCTCCCAAGAGGCCAGATGAGCAGCGAGTGGTGTGCCCGGTTTGCGTGGGCACAGCCAGCCTGTGCTAAACTCGGGGTACCTACAGAAGGCAGAGCCTTTCCGGGTTCCCATCCGCTGCTGCAGGTCAGAGGAGCAGCTGCTCTGCTTTGCTCTGGAGCGGGGCTGGGGTAGGATCGCTGCTGGCACTTGGGTTTTCCGTGTGTGTCCAGGAGTCCGTAGCTCCTCTGACTCTGTGAGGAGTCCCGTGTGAAAGGGTGATGATTTCAGCATATCAAATGCCAAACTACTCGAGATGCTTTGAATGGCAGTAAAACAGTAGGTTTTAAGAGAGGTTACCCAGCTCTGCTTTCGTGCTCACAACAAAGCGTTGTGTGTGCATTGGGCACCTTCTGGGGTGTGCCCATCTGTCTGTACCTGTGTCCCAGAGATGTGTAAAGCCTGCAGGTTTCAGGTGCTAACTGTCGTGGTTCGCGTGCACGACTGTGGCAAGTACAGGTTTAGAGAAGAGCTGGGTTTCTAAAACAATCTCAGCATGGGATCCAGACCTGCACCTTTTCTTGCCTGTGCCTGTCAGGGGACCCTGTTGCCACCGTCCTGCTCAGCCCATTCGCTTGGACTTCTGTGGGAGAGGAGGCCTATGCCTTCGCTGTTGAAGGTGATGCCTCTGCTGAGGTCATCCCTGGCTCCCAGCTCGTCACCCCTCATGGAACAGACAGGATGTTGCTGTTCCCTGGAGCCTGCACTGCGTGGACGATACCCGTGCAAAAATCTCAGAAGTTATCATGCTTGCCTTCATGTGCTTGCCTGACAGGTGAATCTGTGCTACCTGTTTCCACTGTGCCTGGATGCAGCCAAGCAATGGAATCGTTGCCGGGCCTGGTGAGAGCACACAGCAGGTGATCATTGTGGTGTCAGCAGTGATGAGGCTGAGTTCTTCCCGACCGTGCTGCCTGCCTCTTAGGACAGCACTTGCTGCCTCACGTGTGTGCATTTGCGAATGGCTCTGCTTCGTGTTACTGCTCCTTGGAGAGGACACGAGAGGGGAAACCATATCATCAAGAGTGTGCCGGCTGAATTCCAGCGGGCTCTGCACAAGGCACTAGTGCACTCGTGTCCTCCCTTTCCTTAGCTGTGCTCCTCTGTGTAAGAAATGGATTGACCGAAGGGAAACAAGCTAGGAATGGGAAGCAGAAGTTTGCTACATCAGTGTTGGGTTTTTTTAAAAACACCCAGCACTAGGGTATTTCTCTTCTTCTTGGCCTTAGCAATTGTGAACAAATCATTCCATATACTCGGTTAGCCATGTCATTGGCCTTAGTTATAGTTATCAACAGAGGATTACATTCCAAAAGGCCACACCCTGAAGGTGATGCTTTGTAGAAACTTATTCTGTTTTTGAGAGGGAAATACTAAGAAGACCTGATCCACCCATGATCAACAGTCCACCCTCCAAATTGGGGGTCCACCACATCATTCCAGGCTAGACAAGGTGCAACCTTGTCAGATCCTACTGTACCACAACAAGTTTAGGGGCACAGACACTTGCTCTCGCTACTCAACTGTCTTTGGGCCTCTCAATCCCAACAGTTCAGTACTTGACAGGCATCAAAACGTATGGTCTGTGGAGTATCTCCTTTAGTGATATTTATGGTAAGCATATTTGGGTAATTTGGGTGTGCACTTCAGCTTCCTGTCAGGAAGCACAAGACCGCCTCTATGACCAATATCATCACAAAATACTTCTTGAAATTCGTGGCATACACAGATTTATAGCTCCCAACTGGATCCTGCCCCAACCCATGGCTTGTTGTCCTTTAGGGTTACTCGTAGCGGGCTGTCAGTAGGATGTACTGTCCACTGTTCTACCGGATCCGTCAGCGTGGGTTCAACTGATGGTATAATGAGTCCACCCTTTTTCTGCTGTCCTTACTACCATTTCAGTAGTGAGGAGTACTTGGAATGGTCTTCCCCACTCCGGTTGGAGCTTACTCTCCTTCCAGGATTTGACTAGTACCCAGTCCCCTGGTTTATATGGATGGACAACAAATTCCAATGGCAGAGTTAGAGCAAGAAGGCCTTTAGTCCTGAGCGAAGAGAAAGAGGGCGACAACCCCAGTATATTATTTCTTAAAGAACATGTCCTTGGTTTCACATGTGGACGCACCTTCTCTACCTCCAGTGTAAGGTAGTCCAAAAAGCATTTCATAAGGTGAAAGACCAGTATCTTTTCTAGGGGAGGTCCAGGTCCTTAGTAGTGCTATTGATAAACACTTAATCCATGGTAATTGTGTTTCAAGAACTAATTTAGATAGTTGCCTCTTAATGGTTTGATTAATTCTTTTAAACTTTCCAGATGATGGGGGGGGTGGTGATCCCATGTTATTCCTAAAACTTTCCATCACCCCCTGTAATATCTTGGAGGTAAAATGGCTTCCTTGATCTAAATCCACTTTTTCCAGTATTCCATACGTGGGAATTATTTGCTCTAGCATTGCTCTTATCACTCCTACAGCTGTCACAAAAACTGAAAAAAAACCCAAACAACAAACCCATCCAATAAGATGATCTACAAAGACTAAAAGGTAAAACCATCTACAAACAAATGAAGACCCCCAAATAGGGGTTCTTCCCTTAAGTCAGGTCAGATCTTGGTTTGATACTCGATTACATCTAAGCATTCGTGTATAAGTTCTTTGTCCTTTGTCTCTACTTTTCCTTTCCACAAAAAAAGCTCATTGGGTTAAGGCAAAAGCTGATAGTTAAATCATCCTTTTCAATTAAAATTGCTTCATACTTCAATATTCTCGAATCGGTTAGGCATTTTCCTACAGTTTGGGCTAAAATAGTTTTTACTTGGTGAGGGGTGCTAACTCCTATCATTCCCTCGCTGGTTAGCTTTCTGCTTTTTCCCACTAACAAAGCAATTGCTGCTACTGCTTGTGCTCATTCCGGCCACCCTGGGGAGACTGGATCCAAAAGTTTAGATAAATAGGCCACTGGCTGCCACTTATCCTCCCCACTCTTGAGTTAATATCTCTAACAGAGCCACTTTATCTACAGTTACAAATAGTTTAAAAAAAGTTCCTCTAAAAAAAAAAATAAGGCTAAAACTAAAGCTCTAATTAGGCTCTGTTTTAAATTTTCCACTAAATCCTTCTCCTCTTCTGTCCAAACCAATACATTTGGTTCTTCAGCTAACAGTTCAAAATATAATCCTTTAGTATTTTAAGCATACCCTTCTATCCACAGTCTACAATACCCAGTCAGCCCCCAAAATTTTCTCAGTTCCCTCTTGGTCTCTGGCAGAAGGAAGTCTACTATTCCTTTGATCTTTTTGACTCCCTTCACTGACTAGATGTCTCAAGTACTTTACTTCTGTTTCCACATACTGCAATTTTGTTTTTGAGACCCTCAAACCTTGCTGGCCCAAAAAGTTTGATAATTCATTCATGGCTTCTTTTACCCTGCCTTCTTCCTCCCCAGATACCAGTAAGTCATCCACATACTGAAGCAGGACTACTCCTGATGGAGGTTTGACTTGTTCAAGCACTTGTTCTAACACTTGCCCAAACAAATTGGGGGATTCTGTAAATCCTTGTGGTAGTACAGTCCATCGATATTGCTGTTTCCTTCCCGTGTCTGGAGCCTCATTGACTCTTCAAATGAAAAGAGGTCCCTACTTCCCTCTCCAGGGGTCAAGCCCAAAATACTTCTTTCAAATCAACCATGCTAAACCATTTGTGTTGGTAAAAAGTGTTAAAAGGGGACATGCAGGGTTCTTTTAACTCATTTTACGATCCTCCTTGGTTCCTTTCACTCACCCATACCTCGCGACTTATCTTTTGCTCCTCCTGTTCTGTTAATAGCTTCATAGATACCTTTATCTGTCCTCTTAAAGTTTCTATCTTTAACTCCAAACCAGCAGTAAGATCCCTATCTAAGAGGTTACTCTCAGCTTACTGTCCTTTTCTTGGAGGGAAGGGGAGATTTTCTACATCCCAGATGAGCCCCCAAATTTATGAGAAGTGCTCCTTGCCCAATGACAATGGCTCAGGCAGTGATCAATACGAAGCACATTTTATTTAAACATTCTTGCAAGAATGGGTGACCCAGCGAAAGTGGGCACCCCGAGTTTTGGAGTGTTTTGTTTTTATTCCCTATTCCTGGCCAAAATTTCCCTCCTCTGTTTCCCCACTGGCTGGGTACTCCAGAGGTCAGTCTACCAGGGACACCTAAGACTACTTCCCTTTGTCCCGCCACTGTTTATTTCTCCCCATCACTCCACCTATAGCAATTACTTCACTTATTTATTTATTCCCTTCTTTGGTAATATTGCTCAAGTTTGCCAGTCTCAGTTAAACATTCATCCTCTCCTTAGACTGTGTTCTGGCATAGACTGATTTCTCCTTTTTCTAAGGGATGAGCATTCTTGCATGTCCCTGAGAAGCTTTTGTGTTGTTCATAATTCTCTAACAACATCATTGCAAGCCGATCAGACTGTTCTGCACAAACTAGCCAAACTGTTGCTCTGCAAAAACAGTATCTTAATTTTTCTTACAAGCAGCCTCTCCTTTGGAATGGGGAATTTTGACCCTCGATTTGAATTGAACCTTTAATACCATGTTAATGAATAGAACCAGGGTATTAAAAAATAATTTAAGAAAGGAACTGGTATTTGGATTGGGGAAATGGAAGATTCTGGGGAGTGATTCTAAAGATTGGTGTTGGCATATTAATGAGACCCAGCAACCTGGACTGATTAAGCAGACAGAACCATGGGATCAATTCCCTTGTGGAATGCAGTTCAGTTTGGAAGACAGCAGAACAAGAAGAATGGCATTATATGCAACCTACTCCTTGGTGTATTGATTGGACAGGGAATCAGTCAAAAGAGAAAATAAGAAAAACTAATTTACCTTCTAATTTCACAGACAATGGGGAAGAACTCCCTCATGTTAAGAATTGGAATTGTACACAAATTTACAATTGTTCAAGTAATGCATCCGAGCTGCAAAGATTCAGACCCATAACTGGAGCTTTGAGATTAGGGTGTTTATGCTGAAATTATTCAACTTCTATATGAGATACCTGGACAGGGACAATGATCAAGGACAAAATCATAAATTGTGATTGGGAAATAAATTCTCCTATAGGACATGCTGTATGGATAGCCAATGATGGAACTTGGTCAACACAGTTGTCTTTAAAAGGACCAGAGAAACAGATTACTTTAAGCATGTTGACCTTATGTCCTTTGTGGCGGAAAAGGCCTTTGACCCCTGAATTATGGGGAAAAGTAAAGAGGTCTAACACCGACTCTTGGCAACACCCACCCTCCACAGGGACAATGGTAGGATGGGTGTTAGAATCTGTAGTTAGTCCCCAGATAACATTTTACAGAAACTGTGTTTGGTTACATAATTTGACGGAGCAAATTGAGGCTCTGGCTAATGCTACAAGGACTGGATTACATGATCTTAATGTCTGATTACATACAACTTCTAGAATGACATTGCAAAATCAGCTGACTTTGGATTTATTGTTGCTGCATGAACATGGTGTATGTGGATACCTGAAATTGTGCAACGACCAATGCTGTGTCCACGTACCCAATGTTACAGAAGATTTGGAAAAACAGTTAGATACTAAAAACCAAGTTGCAAAATTAAGCAGAAATATACGAGGGGCAATGGAAACAGGATGGTTGAACAAGATCTTGCATGGATTTGGGTTTTCCCTAACTGGATGACTGCAAAGACAAGGTTTCCTGCAGCCTTCTCCTAGAGAAACTGATGCATTACGGTACAGACAAGTGGTCTGTGTGGGGAGTGGGGAACTGGCTGACTGGCTGCACCCAGAGGGTAGTGGTAAATAGCTCCTTTTCAAACTGGCAGCCTGTGACAAGTGGGGTCCCCCAGGGACTGATACTGGGCCCAGTGCTGTTTAATATCTTCATAAATGATCTGTGGGATTAAGTGTACCATGACAAAGTTTGCTCATGATACCAAACTGAGTGGGGAAGTGGATACTTTGGAAGGGAGAGCCATCGTGCTGGAAGACCTGGATAGGCTGGAAGAATGGGCTAAAAAGAACCTTATGAAGTTCAACAAGGACAAGTGTAAGGTCCTGCACCTGGGAAAACATAATCCAGGAGTGCAGCACAGACTGGCATCTACCTGGCTGGGGAGCAGGTCTCTGGAAAAGGGACTTGGGTGTCCTGGTGAACAAGCAGCTCAATAGGAGTGAACAGTGGGCTGCTGTGGCAAAGACAGCCAACAGGATGCTGGGGTGCATCAACAAGGGCATCACCAGCAGAGATAAGGAAGTCGTTATCCCACACTACTCAGTGCTTGTCAGGTAACACCTGGAATATGGCGTGCAGTTTTGGTCCCTGCTATACAAAAAAAATGTGTCCAGTGTAGAGAGGGTCCAGAGAAGGGCTACAAAGATGATCAAAGGACTGGGAAGCTTTTGTATGAAGAAAGGCTGAGAGAATTTGGTTTGTTCAGCCTTGAGAAAAGAAGGCTTATCACCATGTTCCAGTATTTAAAGGGTGGCTGCAAAGAATATGGAGACTCCCTTTTTACAGAGTCACATGGAAAAGATGAGGGGTAATGGGTACAAGTTACTCCTGGGGAGATTCTGATTGGACACATGGGGAAACTTTTTCACAATGAGAACCATCGGCCATTGGAATAATTTCTTCAGGGAAGTGGTGGATTCCCCAACACTGGGTACTTTTAAGATTGAGCTGGACATGGTGCTGGGTCATCTTATCTGGACTTTGCTTTTCCCAAGAAAGGTTGGACCAGATGATCCTTGAGGTCCCTTCCAATCTAGTATTCTATGGTTCTGTGTCTAAAAAGCTGCAATGATCTAATGATTAGTGATCCTGATTCAGCGTGCCTACCTTCTGCAGCACTGCAACCTAAATGTGGCCAGGCCAGACATAGACATGCCTCAACTATCACACTTCTGATAGCACCCTGGTGTTCAGCATTTACCAGCAGCATGAATAATTAGTTATCTAGGCTTTTCTTGGGTTTTATAGCATCTATTCCCACAAGTTTTTTCAGTCTCCTGAAAAGGTACAGATCGTCTGTGGCTTTTTTCCATGTAATCCCATGTACAGACAGTGCTACTGACTAGAGATGGAAGAGTCCATAAGTGATAAAACAATTAGTAACATGTTTAAAGAAGGCTGCAGCATAACCCAAATTCCTGGCATCTCTTTTGACGTATCATTCCCTTGTATCCTAGAGATCGTCTCCACCAGACAGGGTGGATTTGGAGAATGATGGAAGCATGGACAATCTCCTTGGCATTATGTAGGATGATCATTGTATGTTAAAGATTTGCATGCTACGCAGTTTCTGCTCTAAAAACATTTTGTGGGAAGCCATTGTTGAATGTTTTCAATATTAAAATTAAAACTGGTGGCAGAAAGAAATATTGAAAAAATCCAAAGCCTGACTAGAGCCTTGAGAGTGAAGAGTAGGCAGCACTCGAGCCTTTTGAGTTTATCTGGCAACGGCTGCTTGCATTTGTAGCTGGAGATGGATCGGAAAGGAAACTGGTTCTCCAGCCAGCCCAGCAACGTGGCTTTGACTTCTCTATAGAACAGGCTGCTTTGCCTCCTCAATGAATCCTCACATTGGTGCAGAAAAGGCTTTCTGCACTTTTTAACTCAAGTAATGGGATTTACCACATTACAAGAGAACTTCTTGCTTGCTCTGTCTTGCCTTTATGCTTGACAGAAAGGAAGTAGGGCCATAGACTTCCCACAGGCTTGGTCTCAGGCTGCAGTCCAGTTAACCATGATGGTAAAATGGTTCTACTTTTAGCTCCCACTCTTCTAACTGTGTTGGCCAGCTCCCAGTTTTAGAAACAAATAACAGTATGTGGATGTATCCCTGCTAAGGAATGTCAGTTGGAGTGAGAGCCGTTTTTCTCATGTTGACAGAAATGAGGGTCAAAATGCTTTACACACCCTTCTGTAATTTTTTTTTTAAAGGGAAGGAAAAAATCAAGGGTGTGCCTTTGACCTTTGAGGTATGACGGGCATTCCCCTACAGACTAAGCTCAGAGGGGTTAGGAAACAATAGTGTTGATTAATCTGAGGCAGTTTAAGGGTTAGAAAACTAGATCAATTTAGCGCTATAAAAATTGTCACCCTTTAAAAATACCTTTTGTTTGTTAATTAACAAGGCCCATAAAAAAGGCAAAATAGAAGTATCTAT
The DNA here is from genome assembly GCF_964106895.1 of Numenius arquata. Taxonomy (NCBI): domain Eukaryota; kingdom Metazoa; phylum Chordata; class Aves; order Charadriiformes; family Scolopacidae; genus Numenius; species Numenius arquata. The sequence continues at coordinate 34,951,983 of NC_133581.1, forward strand.
TTCTCTCAGAAGTCTAGATGGCCAATATTCACATAGAGATCTACACAGGAGATGTTTAGACTTACCTGAAAGTAAGGATCTCAAGTAAAATCAAGTAAAAACAAGGATCTGAAGGTAAAGGATCTCAAATTTATTCTGACAAGGTAACCATCATCTGTATGCGTTTGGTATTATTCATCATTTGATGCCTGCTGAAAATTTTTTTCACCTTTCTGTTTCAAAACTGTGGGACAATAAGGGAGGTTGATTTAAATACATGCATACACACCATAGGTTAACGAATCTGTCTTGAGACATTTTTAAGTTGAGGCAAATTTTCCTTTCCTACTTGCAGGACCCTAGAAGGGCTTCATTCATGAAAAAGGAGCTTTAGGCAAGTCTGAATAAAGCTATACCTTTCTTCACACCTTGGAGATTCTGGAGCTTTGTAAGCTTGAGTCCCCTGTATTTAAGGTCAGTGCCCTAACTGTAAGGCTATAAAAGCAATCCTCCTCATGCTTTGGCTAAGAGAATTATTGCAGCTTAATGAATTAGTCCATGCAGTGTGAAATCCCCTTAATTATACTAATTAGAATAACATCACCCTACAGCATGGCTGCCTCATAAGCAGTAAAGGACATGGGATCCTTGGGCAGAGAGAGAATTTGAATGCACCCAGCTTCCTGGACTGAAAGGCAGTTTTCCCTGTGGCAGACTTGGCTGAAGCCCTCTCTGCTGGGCAAGTTTTGGAGACATTGGTGAGTTTGGATGCCTCTAGCATGGTGGGTGAGGAAGCGTGACTCTGTGGGTCCTAATGAGGGTAGGCAGTGTGCTTGGAACCTGACATTTTGGTGGCTAGAAAATATAACCAGCAGAAATGAGGGTTTGGGCTATCTTTTGAGTAAAATCTGAGAGTCTGATTCTTCTATTTGTGGCAGCATGACAACTACATGTATTTATGGTAGTCAGTCAGTGAAATTTCTGAGTCGAAGGTGCTATGTGATCCAGTAATTATTAGTTTTTACAGACACATACAGGGAAACGTTGTACACTACCTACCTTGGCACAAAGCAGAGCCTTGTGCAGATCACATCTCTCATGCTGAATCTACCGAGCCAGAACTAAGCAGAGGGAAGGGCAGCAAATGTATCCTGGGAAGGAAAAGCCTCACAGAAAAGCACGTAGTCAGTTCTAAAAGTTAGGGGGGAAAAAAAATCCCCTGTTGACTGTCCAGTAATCAGTTGACGCCACGAGGTCCAAAAAAGTGTATTGCTGTCTTTCTTTGCATAACTGCAGTGGATAATCATGCTGCTGTGGTTGTTGAAGCCCAGCTGTCCCGTTTGCCTTGGGTGATAGCCAGCTGCAGCAGCAGAACCCACAGGCAGCCCTGCTGTGGAAAATGGGGATCACTTTCCCTAAAAGTAAATTTTAGGGATCACTCATCATCCTCATTCTTAAGCCACATCTTCAAGAATGCAATGTCCTATTAACACAACAGCAAGAAAATGGAATCTTTTTCCCTCCTGTATGTTTTCAGTCTAGTTTTGTATGACTCTTTGCTGAAGTCAGCTCTAAGAGAGCTTGTGTGGGTCAAGTTCCTAACCTGCCACTATCGCCTCCAAGCACAGAAATTCACAGACTCACACAGAATCACAGAATCTTCATGGTTGGAAGGGACCTTTGAGATTATTGAGTCCAACCATACAACCAGACAAAAAACCAAACTACAAAACAGAACACCCAACCCAACAATCTCGGGCACTAGAGCATGCCCTGAAGTGCACATCTACACGTTTCTTAAATACCTCCAGGGATGGTGACTCCACCACCTCTCTGGGCAGGCCAGAGCTGCACTCCTTCCTCTCCTTGCTGTTGAGGAAAACCCTCCTTACCCAGCAAAATAGCAAAGGAAAGGGAGGAAGCATGAAGGAGGAAAAAGCAGGACAAAAAGAAGTTAGAGCTTCTGGCTGCATCATCAGAAGCTGGGTGAAGAGAAAGAAATAGGACCTAGAACAAACATTGCTGGTGCTGTGTTTGGAAGTTGGACAAAGCAACCTAAGCCCTTGCTCGGCAGAGTTTTCACAGCATGTTGGAGCATACGGGGCATGGAAGGAGCTGGTTTCGCTTGTCTTACTGCTTCCTGATGACCGTTCCAGAGTCTGGAGTGAGCACAGACTGACACAGCCTTGCTGATGGCACAGCATGGCCCTGGGATCCCATCCCCACCAGAGCACTGCCACAGCATGTTGTGCTCCACATGCTCCTGGGTGCGGGGCTGCAGTCAGGGCATCAGAGCCACTGGCAGGATGGGATGGTCTTTCTGTCATCCCCAGCAAATACACCGTGGGACACATAAGCAGCCACCAACTTCATTGTCCTACTTGGGGGGGTGAGCAGGGCAGTAAGAGAGGGCAGCTTTGCTGCTCCCCTGGAAGAGGAGTGGAGCAAGGCCCCTGTAACCCACAGCTTATGCTGGTGTGAGAGCACCATCTGCTTATTGCTTGCTTATGTGTTTTGAGCTCTGTCTCTTCCCCAGACTTGCTGTTCATGCAAGACAGTTTTCCTCCTTGTGTTCCTGTAGTAAACCAAAAAGCCAAGCTGAAAACATGGGTGAAACATGAGATCTAGCCCTTTGTTAGAACTGCATAAATGTTTACCTATGTGAACAGTTCTAGTTAGTATCTGTTTAAAATATAAGGGTCACTTAACCCACAGGGACTGATGATGTTTGCTCAGGCATTGATCCTTCAGCATCAGATCCTTTGCTTTCTATGACTGCTTTGTCCTAACAACATGAACATTCAGTCCTCGTGTCCTCATGAGCATTCAGGCCCAGTGACAAAACCTGCAAAGTTAAATCAGCTGCTGTGGATGTGATCAACCTCATGCAGTGTTCATGTGCGTCCCCCCTGCCCCTTCCCCCCACCCCCACATTGTGAGAAGCAACGGGAAAAGCTTTAACAGAACTCCCAGCTGCACCATCACTCAGCCTCGGGTTTAAACAAAAGGTCAGCGTAGTTCTCAAGTGAGAAACTTCAGATTAAGATATAAACAAATGAGTGAGAAATGGTGCCAAGCTTGAAGGGATTAAGGGATTCAATGAAAGATGAAACTTCAAAAGCGTTTGAGCCTATTTCTTAATCCTTGAAACTCAAAGGCATAGAAAAATAACCTTTTAATTACTACACACCTGTGCATGCCTTTATCTGCAAAGGCAGCTCATATATGTTTTAGTGACCAGAGAGTTGGTCATCTCTCAACCATATGGCTGTACACAGTTCCACTTAAATTAACTCTCCCCTCTGTGTCCACGTATGAGAAACACAAGTTCTCTCTTACAAGCCAAAGGTCTCTCTTATGCTTTTCTCTCAATACTGATCTAACCTCATGATGTTTGTGACCTGAGGCATGAGAATCAGAGAGTGGAAATACTCATGACAGCCTTAGTTGGAAAAACTGATTATTGGAATCATTAAATCCTGTAAGACCTCATGCTTCTCTGATGACTTGTAGATGAATGGGACTAACCAAGTAACCAGTTGGATTTCTGCAAAATTTTTGTCACCTTCAGTGGTACAATATAGAATGGCAAAATGTTCACTACTTCTGATTGAAATTCAGCTAGACGATACAGACAGGAAAAGAGCAGTGATCTTCTGCCCAAATTGTGCTTTCAGGATAGTGGGTTAAATAGGTAGGCCTCTTTCCATTGGAAGACTTTCTTCTTTCTAAACTAGTATACCATTAATATTGCACACCAGTTCTTTGGCAGAAAGCGTTGCTTCAAAAGTCCTTTCAAACCATGGCCTGGAAGCTCCGTGGGCTGAGTAGGTCCTTTGGGACACAGTGTAGAGCACCTCCAAGTACAGCCCAGGACCACAGAAAGCAGCAAACAAGGACACTGGTGCTTGACTTCTCTCGCTGTGCATTTCTTTGGAGAAATGGACACATTTGGCCTTTTACTTCAGTTTAAGCCTGAAAATAAGACTAGCGGAAATTTGTGATGTACAGAAGCATAGTGGGTGTCTGTCATTATTTGGAAAGGTCACTTAATCCTGTTTTAGTGTTCCATTATGTTTAATTTCTCCTTCGAATGACTTTGTAAGGTATCGGCACAGCAGCAAGATGAAGCTAATCCTTAACTACATGGCTTCCAGAAAGAAATGAAAATTTCTGTGTCTGCTGTTTCTCAGGAACATTGGGCAGACCAGAAAGCTTAATGCTGCCGGTGCTGTTGGCTTAAACAATGCTTTTGACATTTCAGAAATTAAGCATAAAGGATTAGCAGATAAATGGCACATTGTTTTGCATGAAGAACAAGTCTTAACCCTTCACACATTCCAGAAGAATATGTGCATGATCTGTATGGACAGTGAAGAGGTACTGGGGAGAGTGCGTTTGGCTTTCCTTTTGTCAAAGGATTCACATTTGAAATAAGAATCCCAGGGAACTTATTGGAAAAACTGTAAATGGTAGAGCAGATGAGTGATGGAGGAAGGAATGCAGGAGTGGGCATGCTGCAAAGTCCTGTGTGCATGACAGGAAAGAGATCAGAGGAAGTGTTTACACGCTCCAATTTACAATGGGGAGGTGGGAAAGTGACTTTCAGGCAACTACTGCAAACAAGGAAACATCCTGGAAAGATTGTCACTGTGGTGCTGCTCAGGATTTTGCAAAAGCAGCAATAGAGCCAGTCCTTGCCTTACCTCAGGAGTTCCTCATTAATTCCTCATTAATAAGGCACATTAACATTGTAAGCAGAGCCTGGGAACTATGTTTCTGGTCAAAGAGGAGAGTAAGAGGACAAGCAAAGGAGCAGGGTCTGCAGAGCATAGAATCATGGATGGCTTGGGTTGGAAGGGACCTTAAAGATCAGCTAGTTCCAACCCCCCTGTCCTGGGGCAGGGACACCTTTCACCAGACCAGGTTGCTCAAAGCCCTGTCCAACCTGGCCTTGAACCCCTCCAGGGATGGGGCAGCCACAGCTTCTCTGGGCAACCTGGGCCAGGGTCTCACCACCCTCACAGTCAAAAATTTCTTCCTGAGATCTGTCGTGGTTTCAGCCGAATTTACCAAAACCAGACTGACAGATGGGCCTTCCCTCCCTCTCCATGCCCCCCCCCCTCCCTCCCCCCCCCCAAAAGAGGAGAGAGGAAGAGAAAGAGATAAGGAGATTTAGAAGTTTAGAATGAACTAAACTACTTTAATGAAGAATTAATATTAAAATAAAAATAAAGAAGAAAATAATGAAGTAGATACAATATATACAAAACCATATCAAGCTCCCAGGATGACAGTCACATCACCAGCAGGCACTGGGCAAGTCCCAGACTGGACTCCGCAACGGATGGGAACTGGATTCCAGCTCTGGAGTCAGGAACACATGGATCGGGATCAAAGGCAGATGAACAGACAGAGTCCTCTCTGGACATCGGCCATCGCAGGAAGGGGCTGACCCTTTGATCCCTCAGCTTTTATACTGAGCATGGGGCAGATGGGATGGAATACCCCAGTTGGTCAGGTTTGGGTCACCTGTCCTGTCCACTCCTCCCCACTGATGTGACCCCTCTACGTTTTTTCCGTTTCCGACCCCCTAAGGGGGCAAATAACGAAAATGGCCTGACCTTGGTTGTTATAGCAATAAGTATAAGCAAGGGCCTCTCTGCATACCATTCCTTGGCATGGAGCACAAACATTGGTCTTATACCAATGGCACGGGGCATGGCTTAGGTTTCCAACCATCCGGTGCTTCCTTACACCATAGTAAGCACGTAACGCTTACCCTGGCGGGTTTGAAGGATTGTGATATAGTCAGTTTGCCAAGCCTCCCCATACTTGTATTTCAGCCACTGACGTCGATGCCACAAAGGTTTTAACCTTTTAGCTTGCTTGATTTCGGCGCATGTTTCACAATCGTGGATAACCTGCGCAATAGCGTCCATGGTTAAATCCACCCCTTGGTCACGAGCCCATTTGTACGTTGCATCTCTTCCTTGATGACCTGAAGTGTCGTGGGCCCATCGAGCTAAGAACAATTCACCTTTATGTTCCCAGTCTAAATCTGTCTGGAAAATCTTAGCTGCTTGGTCCACTTGCTGATTGTTTTGATGTTCCTTAGTGGCTTGACTCATAGGTACGTGGGCATCTACATGGCGTACTTTCACGACTAGTTTCTCTAGCCAGTCAGCAATATCTTGCCATAATTCAGCAGCCCAAATGGGTTTACACTTACGCTGCCAGTTGCTCTGCTTCCATTCTTTTAACCATCCCCACAGAGCATTTGCCACCATCCATGAGTCAGTATAAAGATAGAGTATTGGCCAGTTTTCTCGTTCAGCAATGTCTAGCTTTTACCTCTGCAAATTGACTTGATTCACCTTCTCCTTCAGTAGCTTCTGCAACTCGTCATGTAGGACTCCATACAGCAGCTTTCCATCTTCGATGCTTTCCTACAATACGACAAGATCCATCAGTGAACAAAACATACTGTTTCTCATTATCTGAGAGTTCATTATATGGTGGAGCTTCCTCAGCACATGTTACCACCTCCTCTGGTGGCATTGTGAAATCTCCGCCTTCGGGCCAGTTTGTGATCACTTCTACAATTCCTGGACAATTTGGATTTCCTATTTGAGCTCGCTGTGTGATTAAGGCAACCCACTTACTCCAGGTAGCATCGGTGGCATGATGTATAGAAGGAACTTTACCTTTGAACATCCAGCCCAACACTGGCAATCAGGGCGCCAGGAGGAGTTGTACTTCAGTACCAATTACTTCTGAAGCAGCTCTAACTCCTTCATACGCTGCCAAGATTTCTTTCTCAGTTGGAGTATAGTTGGCCTCAGAGCCTTTATAGCCTCGACTCCAAAATCCCAGGGGTCGACCTCGAGTCTCCCCTGGTCCTTTCTGCCAGAGGCTCCAGGTAGGGCCATTATCTCCAGCTGCAGTGTATAGCACATTTTTAATGTCCTGTCCTCTTCGGACTGGTCCAAGTGCTACTGCACGCACAATCTCTTGTTTAATTTGCTCAAAGGCTTGTTGCTCAGGACCCCACACAAACTCATTTTTCTTTCGAGTCACTTCATAGAGAGGTTTCACAATCTGACTATAACCTGGAATATGCATTCTCCAGAAACCCGCAACGCCTAAGGCGGCTTGTGTTTCCTTTTTGTTAGTAGGTGGGGACATAGCTGTTATTTTGTTAATCACCTCCATTGGGATCTGGCGACGACCATCTTGCCATTTAATTCCCAAGAATTGGATGTTTCGTGCAGGTCCCTTGACCTTACCTCTTTTCACAGCAAAACCTGCTTTCAGAAGAATCTCAATTACTTTCTTACCTTTCTTGAAAACTTCTTTTGCTGTATTACCCCACACAATGATGTCATCAATGTACTGCAGGTGTTCTGGAGCTCCACCCTTCTCCAGTGCAGTCTGGATCAGTCCATGGCAAATAGTAGGGCTGTGTTTCCACCCCTGGGGCAGTTGATTCCAGGTGTACTGGACACCCCTCCAGGTGACCTCATCTTAATCTCCTCTCTTTTAGTTTATAACCATTGCCCCTCGTCCTATCAATGCACTCCCTGACAGAGTCCCTCCTCATCTCTCCTGTAGCCCCCTTTAGGTACTGGCAGGCTGCTATAAGGTCTCCCCAGAGCCTTCTCTTCTCCAGGCTGAATAACCCCAACTCTCTCAGCCTGTCCTCATAGGAGAGGTGCTCCAGCCTTCTGATCAATCCCGCTGATCATCTTCGTTGCTCTCCTCTGGACATGGTCCAACAGGTCCATGTCTTTTGTATGTTGGGAACCCCAGAGCTGGACACTGCTCCAGGTGCAGTCTCATTACAGCACATTGCTGGCTCACATTGATCTTCTCATCCACGAGCACTCCCAAGTCCTTCTCCTCAGAGCTGCTCTCCAGCCGTTCTCTGCCCAACCTGTATTTGTGCCTGGGATTGCCCTGACCCAGGTGCAGGACCTTGCACTTGGCCTGGTTGAACTTCATGAGGTTTGCACAGGCCCACCTCTCAAGCCTGTCCGGGTCCCTCTGGATGGCATCCCTTCCCTCCAGCATGTTGACCGTGCCACTGAGCTTGGTGTCGTCAACAAACTTGCTGAGGGTGCACTCTATCCCACTGTCCATGTCTCTGACAAAGATGTTAAACAGCACTGGTAAGATAGTGCTTTTGCAGTGACCAGTAATGTAAGCCCTACAGCCACAAGGACCACTCACCCTTCTTGCTTCATTTTTCAGTCAGTAGTTGTCATGATTTAACACCAGCCATCAGCTAGGATCCCACGGCCGTTCTTTCCCTGCCCCTTGCAGTAAGGTAGGCAGAAGAGGGAGAAAAGCAGGTCAAATTAAAAAAACTCATGGGTTGAGATAAAGACAGTTCAATAGAAAAGTAACAGAAGACGAAAATATCAATAATAACAATAACAATAATAGAATGTACAAAATAAAATGATACAAGTCACTCTCACCACCCGATGATCAATTGCCTAGCCTGTCCTGAGCAGTGATTCCGGATCCCAGGCCCCTGGCCAACCCCCATTTATATACTGAGCATGATGTCTGTGGTATGGAATATCCCCCTTGCCAGCTTGGCCTGTCTATGTTCCATCTCAGCATAATAAACCTATAATTTTTAGAGGAGAATATGTTTAAAAACCTCAGCAGAAAGCAGGTTTGGATATTACAATTTGCTCACAAGTCCTGTTTAGAATCATCTATAGAACAAGGATAAAATACGGAGAATTATCAGTGGAAAAGGCTGCTTTCTGCTCATTCAGAATGTTTTTTAGTGTTCTAGAACTCCAGGAGTTTGAATGTGCTTCCATTAAAGTTCTGCACACAATTTATTTATATGCCGTGCTTTAAGTACTTCACAAAATGGAACTCTGATCTGAAACTTGTTATGCACCTTAATTAATCAGCTATAAATGCCATCGATTGTCTATGTTAGCCTTACATGAGATACAGACCCATTTTGCAACCATCCCTCTTGTTAGCTCATTGGGGCGGGGGGAACAACAAACAGAATAACAGCATGTTCAAGGAAGCAGTTATTTGTCTTATGGCACTGAGAAGGCTCAAACTCTTTTTAGGCAGAGAATTTTCAATAAAGCATACCATTAGAAAGTAGTCTGTATTCATGTAGACTAACTTATGAAGGCTTTTTGTTTGACTGCAGGGTGGAAAAAGTTGGTTGCTTGTTTAAAGTCTACTTTAAAAAAAAATGCAGGAAAAACCCAGAAAGACTGTGCAAGGACACATGCATGTCTGGACTCCACGACGATATGTAAAGGAGCAAGACTGCTACATTAAATGTACTCAGGCAGGCATGGATCCCAGGTTGAAACAAGGAGCAGACTGGACTGATAACGTAGATTCAGCCAGTGAGTCAAATTCTTACTTCTCTTAGCATTGGCTCCAGATCTGAGTTCACTGCTCCTCCTGGAAATTTATCCTAGGAATATGCAGTTACTCTTTGGCAGATGCAGTAGAGGCTACATCGGCAAGTGTAGGGGCCACGTATACTGCCTTCCCAAGCAGGTAGGAGCTGACAGCGAGGAATGTAGCTCATGGGCTAAACCTCCTTTATGGCTCCTTTCTGAGAAGCAAGATCCAAGTGCCTAGGTAGAGGTTAAGAGATTTTTTTTTAGATACTAGTTATTGCATTTTCTGATAAGTACTTGCGTGCAGTGCTGGTAAGGAATCTGCCAAGGAAGCACTTTTTCCACAAGAAAATTCCCTTTCATCAAAAATTGAAATATTTTCTGAACATATATTAAATTCAAGAGAATATTACTTGAAATGGCATTCTTGGTCAAATCAGACAGTGAGGAACTCTACTTGGTTCAAGTAGGTGAAGCTAAGTGGCAAGAGCAGGATGGCTACACAGTTTCTCACGGCAAAAGATTAGACTCGAGAATGCTCCATCCATTGAAATAGGATTTGCCAGTCAAAAAAAAAAAAAAAAAAAAAAAAAAAAAGCAGAGGTCTTGATTTGTTAGTGAAGGAATACAGAAGTGCAAAAGAAACATCCCTGCAATGAATTAGAGGGTAGATTTAAAAAAAAATGCGGATGTCTGTTGTTAGAAATGTGAAAATACACAGATGCTTGTTGTCTTGTGCAACTGATAGTACTGTGTAAAGTGGTGCCCAGCATGGGAAACAGTGAAGGTGAGACAGGGAGATAGCTTGGACAAATGTATTTATTTGTCAATGCCATTTTGGTAACCACAAATAGAATTGATACTGTATATCCAGTGTTGGATATCATTAACATTTTTCAGCAAATTCAGTAATGAGTGGCTGTAGCCTTTTTATCAAAGACAAGGATCATAAACTCTGTATTTGACTATATATTTTCTATGTGACATTCGATTATTCCTGAGAGAGCATTGTGTTGCTTTTGGCTGGGATAGAGTTAATTTTCTTCATAGTAGCTAGTATGGGGCTATGATTTGGATTTGTGCTGGAAACTGTGTTGATAACACAGGGGTTTTAGTTAAGTGTCATGGTTTGGCCTCAGAGGGCACCAAAGAACCAGGGGGCAGCCGCTGGCTCAGACCAGAGCCCCCACCGCCACCTCGGCCGTGAGGGGAGAATGGGAAGAAAAAGGCAAAAACCTCGTGGGTTGGAACAAAGGCAATTTAACAGAACAGCAAAGGGAGCAAGAAACAACAACACTGACAGAGGAATATACAACCACGAGTAGGATACCACCACTTGCAGACCGTGCCCCCGGGACACCCCCTACTGCTCTGCTCCACCGGGGGTGACTTCCTTTCACCACCACCACCAACCCTCCGTCCCCCCTCCCCCTGACTTCCCCGGCCATCTCCGGCTGCCCCCTGGGCATGGCTCACATGGAATGGAATACCTGTGTCTCTGCTAGGTCCTGGGGAGAATTAACCCTATCCCCACCAGACCCAGGACATTATGCTGAGCAGCGCTTACACAGAGCCAAGGACTTGTGCTTCTCAAACCACCCTTCCAGTGATAAGGGGAAATAACACTCAAGGGTTAATAGCAGGGCCATTGCTTGGCTTAAACTGTGTATCTATAGCCTAAAGCCATTGCCAAGGTGTTTAGGCAAAGAAAGGATGTGTTGAAACCATAAAGTGGTCACATCGATGGGAGATAAGGGAACAATTGGTATTCAGTTGTCCTGACAGAGCGATCATCTGGTTTCCCAACCCCGTGGCCTGGAGCAACACATTAACATTAAAAGCGAGAGGTACACAGCGAGGAAGACATGGCCTTCATCCCCGAGACCCCGGCCCACAACCACCGGGAAACACTGCGCACGTGCAGCTGGGGGGAGTTAAAGGCGGAGACTATGGAAATGATTTCTCGTAACTCATTGTAATAAAGACCGCCTTTTCGGGGAAAGGTTATGGATATGTATAGGCGCCCCTTGAATATGTAAGATCTGATTGTATAAATCCTAAGCTAACTGCCGCGGTGGGTGCGCACGATTGTGGTGGGGCGACCCCCCGTGCTGCCCGGCGCTGAATAAACATACCTACTTTACAACCCCACAGGTTGTGGAGTCTGCTTTCCGCACGTCACCAGTGCGTAGGCTGGGGGTTCACAAGAAGTTGGGAGGGGACACAGACAGGACAACTGACCCCAGCTGACCAAAGGGATATTCCATACCACGTGATGTCATGCTCAGTACATAAAGCTCGGGAAAGAAGAGGGAAGGGGGGATGTTCAGAGCGATGGCGTTTCTTTTCCCAAGTAACTATTACATGTGATGCTTTCCTGGAGATGTCTGGACACCTGCCTGCTGATGGGAAGTAGTAAATGAATTCCTTATTTTGCTTTGCTTGCATGCACAGCTTTTGCTTTTCCTATTAAACTGTCTTTACCTCAACCCACATGTTTTCTCACTTTTACCCTTCTAATTCTCTCCCCTGTCCCACTGGGGGAGTGAGTGAGTGACCGTGTGGTGCTTGGTTGCTGACTGGGGTTAAACCATCACAAGTGTTAAACCTTTCCCTGCAAGTGCTGTGCAGGGGCTAGAGGATACATTGCCGTCACGTGTTGTCTCCCTAATACCTTTTATCTTATTTCTTTAGCAAGGTGAACAAAAATAAAATAACTTTGGAGAAACCACTTTACAGAAACCTGACAGTTATCTCCCACTAAATTGCACAATACTATATTTGACTTCTTAGATGCTCCATTAGTGCAAGACAGCTAAACGCTGTTAAAAGTGAAGGGAAGAAAGGAAACTGTGACCCCATTTGAGGAAACAAAGACTCAGCACAGGTTGCCGCTGTTGTAATTCTCGAAGCTGCTGATTTTGGAGTTTCTTTTCAGGTGTCCCTTGGATCTTCCCTACTGCAGAAATATTAAATGATGTTTGCTGACTCAGTATTAAACTCTGAAACTACTGATAGATGTTTTCTCTTTTCCAAATTACAGAATCATTGGAATTGCCCTGAACTGTAACTCATCAGCTTAATTTTGCTGAATGTTGCACTTAACTCTTCTGAGTTCTAATTACTTGTGTACCAAAAAGGCTCATATGCTTGGCACGTTTCTGTTGCTATGTTGTTGTTGCGGAAATATTCTGCAATCACTAGACTGAGATCCATTCATTGCAAAACAATCAGATGAGCTAATGGCTCACATTTGGCTTCTTGTCTTTGCAGTCTTGTTTCCTAAGAAAGTTTGTGTGTGTGTAAGTTCATGTGCATCTTTTCTGTCTGCTTCCTTGTATCTTTTGAAGCTATGTCCAGATTTAACTATATTTGACACATGAGTAGGAGTCCCAAGGGCACCACAGGTTCAATGGAAATGATCAGGTGAGGAAAAAGGTCTAGCAACACCTACTAGACTGGAGAGAATCCAGACAAGACACATCTATAGTTAACAGTCCTGCTGTGGAAATCTCTCAGGCACAAACCACATAGGTTTTGAGAACTGTGCCAGAAGACTCAAATCCACAGGTAAGGCGGATTTTCTTGGTCTCACTGCTTATAGTGCTGCTCTTCCTGACTTCCACCTTCTTAAGAAATTCAGTGCTTTAACAGATGAAGATGAGGTACTCCTGGCTGGAGAGAGGAGGAATCCTTAAAAGTGTATGAAGACAAGAGTCCCAAGGATGCATTTTTCACAGGAAATATTGAATGTGTATGGGCTGGTATAGAACAGGTTAAATCTAGATAATTTGGATTTTTAGAATTAAAGTAAACCTCTGATAGTTTTCTTAAGGCATGTCATACCTGAATCTGACTTTGCTCAGGAATTTAAATCAAAACCATCCTTAAACTCCCAAGTTTCTGTGGACTCACAGACCCATTTTTATCTTATGCAATGAGTTGCGCAGATTACATACATTGAGACAGATCTGATCTTCTGTGAAGAATAAGTTAGGGGTTCCTGGAGTTGTGCAAAGTAAGAGGCAAAAGTAACTCCTTCATTTTTGCAAGGCGATGATAAAAAAAAAAAAATCAGGATAATCACTGCTTTTAATTTTGGCTTGTTCTCCACCAGATGGTGCTCTTTCCTTTGTCCTGAGATGGGTGTTCAATTCAAATTATTTAACACCTAGCCGTATCAGGCCCTCTGCATCTCTTTATCTGTTTCTGCCCACACTCTGCACCTGGATGCATTGCACTGGGTGACCGCCCTTAGCCAGCCTCGCTTTCACAGGTCTGTCCTGCAGTTGTGCACGACTGCATTACAGGATGTTTGGAGTCTGTTTGGTTCTTCAAAACCTTATGCTTCATTGCAAAACTGATATTGCAGCTAAGTCCAATCATATTGCGTCAGTATATCCCAATGCTTTATTACCACCATACATACTCACCTTTATAGCACTTTCTGAGACAAGCAAACCAAGAAATGAGGTATCCTCTGTGCAATTCCACACACCAGCATGACTGTTAGAGGTCACGATCTAATAATCAAGCATGGGATTATGACCCATGATGGAATGCGTTAACTCTTTGGAAATCATGTATTGGTTTCTCCAGACTAGGTCTGTATCACTGTAAACAAGTGGATGACATGCCAAATTAAAAACAAAGGCTGAGTCAAGCAGGAAACAAATCTGATTTTACAGCTTCTACATCCTGTGATTTCCAGAGTGCTTGCTGCCCTTGCCTTGACACTTACCTGTCCGCTCCCTGCTGAGGGAAAGATCTGATCTTGCATCGTCCAGAGCCAAGGCACTTTGGCTCACCCAGAGGAGCTCACCAAAGAGCTCTGTAGCTTCCACTTTTACCAGGGAGACAGCCATCAAAGGATGTTGTAAAGGCTTCATTATCTTTACTAAAAGCTCTGAAAAGTATAAAAAGTTAACACAGTGTCCCATGATATGTTCCCTGTCATTTTAGATGTATGGAGTGACACCACTCAGAACAGTAAAGGCACTGATCTACAAATAACATTCGTGGGACCTGACAAGCCTCCAGCCACTGGCTGCTTTGTGGGGCTACAGAACCAGCTGTAGCCCTGTCCTTCAGATGTCAGCATCCTCAACCTGCTCACAGCTCTCCACAGCCCTCACCTCTACCTTTTCCATGGATCTCCTTTTAAGAAAACTCCTGAAATAATGAAGCTTATATTTTGCTGTAATGTTTTTTCCTTTGTTTCTTGCTCCCTCTCCATATATTTAGCCTGCTGCCAGTTCCCCGCTACCTCCCATGTGCCCCGTGATAGCAGTGATTGAGGAGATATACCTGCCAGATATCTCAACGATTAACTCAGCGTCAGGAAGGGATGGGTGGGGGTTTTAACATCTGATATAAATAGATGGTGGGTAGTAGTAGTTGATTTTCTGTAGGACGTTTGTGCTTCGCTCTGATGATGTTACTGGGTTAGGAAAGAGGCGGATAAGGGGTTGTAGTTACAGAGCTAGGCCTTTTCATGGGAAGTTCTTAATATATTTTGAGACTGAGAATTAACACTCCCCCTTTCACCTCTTCATGAAATTAGACAGGCAATTGCCCAAGGCGCATAGTGAATCAGCGTTGAATAAATCTGCCTGGGCTTTAGCTTGCAACATTATAATACATTTTGAGGGCTCTGTAACACCAGCAGATCTGAAAAGGGAAAAAACGATTAAAGAAAAAACTTAGTGAGACCAGATGACTGTAACGAACCTAAGATTTGTAACTGTTGAGTCCTATTCTCTCCTGTCAGAGGCTGCTAATTCACATAGGTACTTTCACCCATAGATCAAACACCGTCTTAAAAACAGCTAGGACTTTTGCTGGAAAACTGAACTAAAATTCCATTCTACTTTAGTGGAAAAAAAGTTTTTAACCGTAAATAATTGTAATTTCAATTATCTTTTTTTTTTTTCAGATTACTTTTTTTTTCATGATCTGTTTGTCTTATTTATGTGCTGTTGTGGAGATTTGATTTAGTTAAACAGCAAAAAGCATTGTATTTTCCTCACTGACAAGCAGTTGAGTCCTACAAATAGCTTCTTCACAGACTGTCCATATGCATGAATAGTGACCAGTTCCATGGACCTTGAGGGCTGTCCTGACCTTAATTTTCCTCATGTTTTAGTGATACATCAGTTCATGTTATCTGTCCTGAGGTCTGTGTATCCTGCTTATTGAAATGCCTAGTTGCCATAAACGTGATGGGCAGATCCACTCTTGAACAAAAAGGGGCAAAAATATACTCCCACTATTGTGATTATAGTGGTAGAGCCATTGTACGTGTTGGTGCCAAATACTTCAAGGGTTAATGACAGTAAATGCTGTGGCTTAAGATCTGCTTGTTAGTATGGATTGGAATGTCTATTCCAGCTTGGTCTTTTCCTACCTTTTTCAAACCGTAAGAGCAGGCTTCTCATCTTCATTCTCCAGCTACCTTAATAGTTGGATGCATTTATTGAAGAATTAAAAATTATTGGAAGAATTTAATCTCTCATCTGATACACTACCCAAGACAAAAGACTTCAGAGTATTTGTGGCTAAATGGAGTCCTTCTTTCCCATTCAGAGCTGCTTGATTCACCTGTCTCTGGGAATGATTTTTGCCAGATGACCCCATGCTACACTGAAGTGTGAAAAATGATTTGGAAACAGTCACAGTTGTGATGAGAATGGGACAATAGCACTGCAGGAAATACTTTCTCATGATGCAAATTGTACAGTACGCATGCAAAAGAGTTAATCCAACAAAAAGCATTTTTGTCTCGACACAGACACACAGTTTGAAACTGTGCTGCCCTTCCATAGGCATTTTGATTGGACAGAATCTCAATGGATAGAATCTCTATCCATTTAAGTGGATAGAGAAAAGCTAGCACTCACAATGATAGCAAGCTGATGTAATACTTTGTATTAAGAGCAAATGAATGAATAGCTCAGACATGGGAAAGCAAAAGAAAAGCTAATGTTAAGATTTGATAAGGGTCTTGAGATTGTACTTCCTCCCTACATCAGCCAGCCAGGGGCATTGGAAAGGTAGCTCCGTTGCAGGTCTGGTCCCTTTGGACTCTTGATGTTTAGCAGTAGCACTAGTGATAGTTAATGAGCCAGAAGTTAACAGGAGAAACTGCTTTTGCCGAGTCATAGGCTCACATTATATAATGAAGAAGATAAATTTGCACTGACAAAGAGTGATCAAACTACTACTAGTTTGATCTAGTGTCTTAGTTCTAGCTCAACTCTGACAATAGGCTACAAAAGCTAGTGCTTGGGTGAGGTGAAGCAGGACTTTCTGAAGAAGGAGCAGACTCTGCTTCCCAAAGGTTAGGATTTAGAGCTGAAGTGACAAAACAAGAATACGCCTCCAGAAAGACTCCAGCCATGCAGCTCATGGGGCACTGCTCTTGGCACAGAGCTGTGGTATCGATTGCCAGGTTAGCACTGTCTGGTGCACTTGATGGCACATGTTTTCTGACTTGGCCCTCTGCATTTCGATTTGGGTGCTGGGTGCTAGAGAGCTGCTTTTTGTTTAGTGGTTTGGTTTTTTTGTTGTTTTGGTTTTGGGTTTTTTTTTCCATAGACACTATGGTAAACACTCTGTTAAATTACCAAAAGGACCAAGTTCTCATCCACCTGTAAAGTCCCCAGGAAAGATTTTAAAGGGCAGAGTGAGGAGCATGAGGCACTCTGCAGCACTGGCGATGAGTGTTCCTTGGCACCCACTGGGACATCGTGGCCAACCTGTGGCTGATGCTCCCTTTTCTGAGGCTGTGTTTCCTGGGGAAGTGCATCTAGTTGAAGGTCTCTCAGCCACATGCCTTTTTTTTCTCTAGGGCATAAGAAGAGCCAACAAAACTGTACTGCATAAGTCCTGCGTATTAGTGAAGAAATGATGAGTCTCTCTCTCTGTCTTTCTCAAGGGAACCTGAAGGAGTGATTCAAAGGGCTTTGTTTTAATAACAACCCTGGACTGTACTTGCTGGTCCTTGCATTTGGCTTGACATTTGTTTACTATAGTGTTTGTGAAATAGGGACAAGCCATAAACATCCATCTAGCTGCACCTCTGCAGTGGCATGCTCTGGCATGCATAAGTATTTTCAGTGGAAGTGTTCCTGCAGCCATCTTAGATCTTTGTGGGTTCTCAACTCATCCAGTTACAGAGAAAAACAACCATAATATGTTACTGAGGTCATAGGATGAATAAAGCATTATGAATAGTCATGCTGGAAACAAAAGCTTTGGTGAATACTTAGTGAGAACTGTGGGGGTTGACAAAAGTTTTCAGAGCAGTTCAAAATAATGAAGCACGTGGAAAAAATTAGCTTGTGGATAATTTCCAGGCAAAAAGAGTTTCTGAATAAACTGTTCGATGTGGGGATTTCACTCACCTTTACTTTCATTTGAGCTCTGAATCAACCAGTCATCATCTTGAAGGCAAATCATTAAGTAAAAAATTTAGAGAGGGGGGACGTCAATGTGTCTGGTTTACTCTGTGTCCCAGAGGAGAGAATAATTGCTTTGTGTTGCTGGCTTCATCCCCTAAATTTAAACTTCTCACTAGCAGTGTTAGATTTGAGTGGGTCATCAATAAATGTGAAGATACCTTCTTTGCATCAGAAATTTTGCCAACAGATAAAGTACCTTTCCTTCTTACGCCCTTTAAAAGAGGGCATACAACTAACATGCTCACATAATAACTTGTCCATTTGTGACAAAGCTTTTCTCCATATCACATCTTACTGTTGATTCACAACTTCCTTCATGAACTGCTGGGATTTTATCTGGAAGTTTCAATCATATGTGTAGGCTTTCCTGAAATACAGATTGTGAACATCTATACATTTATTCTGCCAGCATCTGTATAAAATGATATATTTTATAGGTCTGGGCCTGAAAGATGGGTATCGTGTAAACTGCATATAGTCTTGCAGAAATTCTATGGTAGAAGGAGAAATACACTCCAGATTTCCTAAGATCAGAGCCTTAAATACGCAGTCATCCAAGCTAAACATCAATTCTGCGAACATAGGTCCAAGCATATCTGTCCCTATTGTGATAAATGGCAGAAATATACTGGCACAAAGCAACGGCGTGAGATTGAGGGTTAGAATATTTATTTTTCTGAGTCTTATGAAATTCTGGCATGCTGATTTGTTTTTTTCTCCCTCTGAAGTAGATTTTCAGAGTTTTCTTGCATGATGCATCTTACTTCAAGTTCACTTTGGTCTTTCCGTCACTTATTTCCGCTCTCTTCCACAGAGTATGAAGACATTTGCCATCTGTCAGGAAATTTCCAAGGGAAGAAGAGAGTTGGTAGCAGCAACCAGCTGAAAAGATGAATGTGCTTATTACACAGAAGTGCATGCTTAGCAATTATAATATTCTAAAATAACATTGTAGTTGTTTTTGTGCTTTATGTACAGTATTAAAAATAAAATAGTCTACCACAGGTAATTTATGAAAGCAGCTAATAATGAGTTCATTATTGCATAGCAAGCCTATGTTACAGTCGTGGTCATAGGCCTGGCCAAGGTCTTTGATCTTCTCGTTCATTAATGTATAAATGAAAAGACTTCAGCTTTCATCTCACGTTCATTGGCTATTTATCTCAGTAACTGCTCTCAGTCAGTTCTTATTCAAGGGTTTACCCTTTCATTTTCCGTCCTCTATACAGGGAGTGAGTCACCAGGGTCATGATTTATTGTCCTTTCATACAACAAATTTGTTATTTTCACAGCTCTGTCCAAGGGACTCATCTCTCTATAAAATTTGCAGTTGAAATAATTTGAAGAATACCAGGTGATGTAGCTATTTGCAGTGACACCACTGGATATTAGTTAGAAGGAGCTGATTTTAAATAGGAAAATGCAGCACTTCAGCCAAGTGCAGGGCAGAACTGACTATCATCATCACGTTACCGTGCTCCTTGGACTTCTTCCTCTACTCCCAGTCAATTGTGAATGAGATTTGATGTTAAGAGGGCATTTAAAAACACAATGAAGCTGAATTCTTGGATCTGCTAGCCTGGGTAATTGAGTGCACTCTATCAGAAGTGAAGAGCAAGTAACTTACTCTTGGAAGACTTTGTATCAGTTTAAAGATTCCTGTCAGCTCTAGGATCTCTACACAAGAACAAGGTGTACTTTAAAGCTTTCATTCACTTCCAAATATTGCGAATGGCCACTTCTATTCAGATCAATTTCAGTCAAAATTATATATATATAATATCCATATATATTAATATTCATTCTCAATTCTAAATGAAGGAAACCTAATCTGGATGGTGATTTTAAAATGTGGTCTTTCTTTTATACACAGATTGTGGTTTTACACCTTGCATCTCAAAGAGTATTAATGGTTACCTAATGGTGCTTAACAGATGATTGCCAGTCTCTCTCTTCCCCCCTTTTTCATTATTTTTAAATAATAATAATAACTCAGTGTCAGCAAATAGGAAGATTAAGTTCCTGACTTAGAAATTGCATACCAAATATTTTATGCTAGGATGCTAAGATATACATCCTGTGTTTCTTATTACTGTAAATAAAACACATTTCTTAAAGACCTATGTAATTAGAAACTCACATTAAATTCATATGTTATGGTATTAAGATGATGAATGCTTGGATAGGTAAGATGGCTGACAAGCCTGCAAGTTCCAGTATCATTTCCTTTTCTGTTTTGTCTTTCAATGAGTGATGAATGCATGTAGGAACACATCATGGCTTTCCTGCCTTGACTGCCATTGATCTTCCAGGGATCAGAGCTGATGCTGGGAAGGGAGGTTATTCTATGCAGCTATGCTATACAGAGAAAAAAGCTGAAGGTGGTACTTAACAGTGGCTGGACTCATGTATCATTAATCTTCATTTTCAGGGGAATTTGCTTCTATTATTTTTTTACCATACACAATTGCACGTGAACAGGTGGCTGCTTTCTTTTAATTTTTACCCTTATAGACACTGGATTTCATGATGCCTCAGTGCTTCTACATATAGCATTATTGGAGATTTGAAAAAGGATATGATGTGCAGTTTACTGTACACTAGATGAAGTGACGTGGCAAGAGGAATATGACAGCGGGTTATAACTGGAGCTCATGGCTCAACATGAGCAGGGCAAAACTAAGCCAGATGACTAGGATAAGCTTTCTTACCAGAATGTGATAAATCATAGGGTAGTCTTGTAAAGGAAGAGGTACAAGTACCATCCTTAAGAACACTTAAAACTAGTTTAGATGATAGACTAGTTACAATGGTAGTTACAATAGTACTTTTAATTCGTGAAATATATGATCAAGGAACTGATTTAGAGGGACAAATAAAGCCCTAAAGCCTATAGTAACCTGGTCTGATCACTTCCATGACTGTGATTTGAGCAGGAGACCTCCTGAGGTCCTTCCAACCTGAATTATTCTATGAAATAAATACATCCAAGCATATGTGAAGAAAAGAAATATAGAAAATACCTGTTCCATTTCTTATACAGTCTGTAGGTTGAAACTCCCTCTTCCCCCCTATTTCCCCTTTTCTTTTATTTCTTTTTCCTCTTTCCTTTTCTTCTCCTCTTCTTTTCTTCTTTTGTAAGTCCTGGGCATATTAACATGCTTTCCTATGTAGCTGTATTGTAATCCAAGAACGTGGGTTTTGTGCACTTTCTGTCCATACCCAAGAATGCTCAGATATAAGCATGTTGTGCAAGTCACCATTTAGATTAGATCATCAAGACCAATAACTAAATATGTAATTGGCAGTAATGACAGGATAGCAGGTTCATTTTAGTAGCAATGGTGCAATCTCTTAGTACAGAAATTGACTTAAACTGGGTCCGTTCTTTCCTTCAGATGTGACTGCTCCACAGGTGCTTCTTTCAGGCGTGCACTTGAGAGGCGGTTTTGCACTGCGTCTATGTGTGTGGAGGTGCACACACACAAAAGGGAGCAGCTCAAGGAGAGACTCACTCCTTTGAAATTCAGGGCTGTGTTGCTGTGGGTCACTGAGTCTAGTTTGCAAGCCACAGAATAAGTCCTAGCAAAGTCACTACAGTTTTTCTCATGGTAAAGCCACCTATCTGCTTAATCAGCAGCTCATTCCACTCTTTGGGGGGATTGACTCCCACTACTAGGATGATTGCAGCAGGCATTGCTGCTTGCTAGTATGTTCTGACGCTTAAATAGAATTACTTTCACACAAAATAAGCTTGTAGAGTTCTCCTGTGGAAACTGCATGTAAGTAGAAGGATTGCCTGCAGTCCATGAGACCAGTGATGGAGTTTCCTGAAGATCACAACTCCAGCTCCAAGGCTTTCACTGGTTTACTAGAAGAATAGGGAGCAGCTCAAGGACAGACTCACTCCTTTGAAATTCAAGGCTGTGTTGCTGTGGGTCACTGAGTCTAGTTTGCAAGCCACAGAATAAGTCCTAGCAAAGTCACTACAATTTTTCTCATTCTTTCCTCCCACAGATGCATGCACCATGCCAGCTGCTATTAGCTATTTCAGAAAGGACATGGGAGAAACCTGGAGAAGGTTTTTCTTTCTAAATAAATCAAGTAATTAATTCTGAGTAAGGCAATGTTGCATAGTAACCCTGCACAGGAATGATGAAGTGCTAGCTTCATGTCACTGTGCCTCACTGC
Source organism: Numenius arquata (assembly GCF_964106895.1). Taxonomy (NCBI): domain Eukaryota; kingdom Metazoa; phylum Chordata; class Aves; order Charadriiformes; family Scolopacidae; genus Numenius; species Numenius arquata. The sequence continues at coordinate 34,974,013 of NC_133581.1, forward strand.
AGTATCTGCGACACCGTTCAGATGGTCACTCTTCACGATTTAACAGCCTGGTTGGTAGAAGGCAAATGCAGTTCTTCCATGCTCACTGATCAAACAACCACATAGCTGAATAAAATTAGCCCCTTCTCCTGGCAAAATGGATGTACACGTACTTTCAGCTGGGAACAACATGCCAAATACAAGGAGTAGAAAAATGAAACCTTTGCAGGTGTCAGGATGATACTATAGCTATTGGACGCTGATAGCCCATCTCAAAGACTAATGCAGCAGAACTCTTAAGGACAAAGGCTGAACTCCTGTGCCCCTCAAGTTTAATTAGCATAAGTGCTGGTACAATAGACCTTTGTTTATGAAGTTCTTACTTAACTCTCTAGAGTCTTCATATCTATACATATCCACAGAAACTTGGAATGTCTAACAAACAGGAATGCATTCATCTTTATAGTGTTACATCATTTCAAGAGTTACTTCATTAACAGCATAGACTAGATGGACCCAGACAAATCGTTGAGAGGCAGTGGTGGAACCCAGAGGAATAACCAGGTCTCTAAAGTCCTGTCTATGTCCTGCTCAGCAAAAGTATCTGTTCCATGGTGGAAATTCTGTAGTGAGAACCAGCTGACTTTCTCTGAGGTCAGTGCAAGATACTTAGTCTGTCCTCCACCTCCAGTAGAACAATATTTGCCCAGGTCACATATACACTGAATGTGCATATTCCCTGGCAGGTAGTGTAACTATGTCCAACTAAGGGATGTGAAGGAAACTCTTGGGACATACAAGGATATGGCACATGTATCTACTGAAAAATTTCCTTTTAACTGCTAGCAAAGTGAAAGTATAGTAAGGAAAGGGTGCATTGTTTCAATTTCATTATACAAACAAATAAAAGTACTTGCAGTTCCATGGAATTTTAACACAGTTAATCATAAACCTGATATTTGCATCTCACAGGCACTGAGCATTGTGTAGATATTGGAGTCGGGATAAACTGGTTTGGAAAGGCTCACCTGCTATAGCTAGGTTCAAGGGTTAACCCTCACTGCCCCACTCAGATACCAGGCAAAGAAATCCTTTCATAATCCCAAAGATTGGAAGTTAGCCTATGAGTTGTTCACACCTTATGGTATCTTGCTTTGAGATGTCCCCAAAAGACCTGTTCTGGTATGATTCCTAAGGCTAACTTGAACTATGAAGGGTTGGGTTTTTAATGTCCTTTGTACCTATGCAGTTCTTAGACCCCTTCATTCATTTCTGTGAAGCTATTCCAACTTTGTCTTATGGCAGAAGCCTCCACTCCTTGATTCTAAATGCTGAAATCTTGGAGGCTTCTTTAATGGCCTTTCCCAAATACATGAATGTACCCACTTGAATGCACTCAGCTCACATTTATGCACCAAGATGACATATGCATAATGAGTGTCTTACTTTATCCCCTCCTTAGTCACTCAGGCATGCAGTGCTCACCCACATGCACTCAGACATGCATGAAAATGCACTCTTACAGAATCTTATTACCCTTCAGTGTCGTGAAAAGTGAGAAGCTCACATTGAAGAACTTGGTCACCCACATATTCATGCTGCCATGAGTCTCTGTTGGGCGCATTCCTACTTGAGAAATACAGGGGAGCAGCACTGGTGCCATAGATTCCTCATAACTAATCAAATCCGTAATCTCCCAGTCAGATGCTCTGCACCCCAACCTGTCTGTCTCTGCATTCCCGGTTAGGATTGTGTTGTTCCATATGTCCTTGATCTAAATCTGGATGTAGGTATTTGTGTCCAAGAATGCCCTTGACTCCTCATCTCTATTTCATTTTGCCACACTGTATGGATTATAAGGGTGACTGCCTGGAAAAGTTACAGAGTGAACAGCTTCAATTTTCACATAACTGGCCCTGCCATCCCTTTTCATTTCCATTTTATTGACTCTTTGATCTGTCCTTATGACATATAACTTGATCTTTTGGCAGCCTGTTGTCCTTACTTTTTAATTTCCTGCTTTTTCAGAACATAACAGAAACCACACAGGGTCCTCGTAGGTCTCTGCTGGAGATTTTCTCAAATCAAATCCTCTCCTCTGAACAGCTTTTAATTTTGAGAATGTTCAAACCATTTAGATTTATAAGGACCCCAGCGGGCTCTTAGGGAATCCAACATTCTTAAAATGGGAAAAGTTTAATTTGGTAAGAAACACTGTTAGAATCAGCATTCTGCAGCTGGGAGCCACTTAGCCATTTGTAGGTTTCCTAAAAGGTTTGACATTATCTGCTGTATATAAAATGTCATAGCAAAATACAGACACTGATGAGGACCTAACTGCAGGAATGAACTTGAACTGTTGTCCGGCCAACCTACAGTGCTTGTCCTCACTTTTTCTTATATTTGTAGCTCAATAACAAGATATCCACATGACACGAGACAACTTCTAAGCTCTGTAACTGTGCTCCAGTTCTTATCTCTGTGAATCAGTGGCACCTAGGGTTTGTAGTTATATATGGTCCTAGCACAAACATACTTCTATATTTACCAAACTTTGGCAGTGAGAGGTGCAACACTCATAGGAATGGTTGTGCTTCTCCTGGACCCTGTGGTTTTATCATGTCCTGGTTTATGAATGTAACAGGAAAAGTATTTGAGATGTGCTAAATTTTTCTCTCACCATATTTGTGCTCTTTTGTTAATCTTTATGTGCGTTACTTTATGTTTGCATTCAGTGAAAGATAGTTTTATGTTCTCAAAAATAAAAGGCTTTGTTTTGCTTTGGTCTGGGAAGCATCACAGTGTTTGCTAAGAGATTCAAACCACAAGAGATAAAAAAATACCCATTAGGTCATTTTGCCCTGCCTGTTGTTTAACACCTACTGTTGCATAGTTACGAAGCTTTTTCTCTGAGAGATCATTGCACACTCTCTGTAGCCTCATAATAATACTTTTACTCCTGAAAAGGCAGTATACACAACTATATTAAAAAACGCTTAGATACACATTGCCAAAACCTCACAGAAATCCATGGAACTGCATCAGTTCATATGGACAGAAAATATTGTTGTAAATAGTTTCTTACCCAGTTGGTCCTCTTGACTCCTTAAAATTTTTTTCACATTTTTCTTTCAAATTAGAAGCAAAACATAACTGGTGCTGCACTGGATTTAGTGGTGCCCTCAGTGTTCCATACCTTTTTATTTGCCAGAAACTTTATTTATTAATATTAATCTCTCTCTCCCCATTTCTCATACAAGTTTACTCCCAACAGTTTGAGCAACAGTGGAAGCTTTTGCACAAAGGAGTGGCTGGATGCCACTGCACTGTTACATTGAACAGGTTTGACCTGCACACAGAGGAGACCAAAACAAATTAATAATACGGTTATATTTTCTCTAGAATTTGCTTTTTTTTTCTTTCAGTGTTTGTGTAAGCAATTCATGGTTGCCCTGCTGGTTCATTCTAGCCCTTTTACCCTCATCACCCATGGAAAACTTAATTTGTTATTTAAAATTTTATTTGGTTTCTACCCTGTCCTCATTCTGTTTCTCAGTGCAGGCGTCTATGGGGTTTTTTCTGTGACTGTCTCACTCAGAGCATGGACAGTTTTGCAATAATCCTTCTAAAGATTCTTGCATTTTTTTCCCCTACAAGTCCTTAAATTAAGAGGTGCACACTGGATTTTTCCTTTTCTTTACCTTTAGACTGCCATGATAAGAAAAAACCCTGTGACTTTTCCAAGAAAATGTCCACCCCTTGAGCTGCAGTGTATGGAAAGGAGACCAAAGGGTCAAGATGAGGGTCTTCTCCCCAGGAGCAGAAGTGGTGCTTAGATGGTACTTTCTGGCTGCCAGCTGGCTTTGATGGGCTAGGAATTTGAGGGGGCCTGTTTTCATCCCTTTGTTCATCAGGTTGTCCAGTACCCCTTTTGAGGCATATCTGGATTTCTCCTCTTCATCAGGAGAGTGTACAGAAGCAAAGGGCCTTGTTAATTACTTCCAGTTCATTGGTTCCAGTTTACAGCAGGTTAAGCTCTGTCTGATGACTCGGATGTGTGTGGAGAAGCTGAAGAAATATTAACAAAGACAGCCTCTTTGGTTTAGAAATTGAATCTTTATAGAACTGTATGCAAAGCTGGTAGTCTCTTGTTACCCTCATCGTTACTACCTTTATTTATAATTTATGCAAATGGTTATCAGCAGAGCTATAATGGGCTTTTGCTTGAGGCTGAATATGTTTGGAAAAATCCAGACAAAACACTTAGGCTATTTTCTAGACTAATGCGACCATTTGTTCATATTTTTTAAAAAATAATATTTCTCTTTTCTGGGAGAAAAGTAGTCTGATTTACAGAACTGCTAAGTGCTAAGTTCTGAAATGGAAGTGAATAGGAGCTGTGCTTTCAGTACTTTACATAACCATGGAATACTAAGTGCTCTAAATACATGGTGTTTAGGCATCAAAAGGGGTACCTTGAATTATTAAATATCTTTATCCTGATCTTTTTAGGACTCCCCATTAAAATAAGGATAATAAATTGCTACCTTCTCACCTCACTAGGGAAGCATAAAGATAAAAGTTTTGGTGCCAATACTGTAGTATTAGTTCTAATGCATTAATATAACATAATACACTAATGTGCATATATTAAGTGTTTATTTATATTATAAATAAATGTGTTACTATAATACCTCAAATACCATGAGGATGAACACTATAAGAAAACTCATGAGGAAATTAATAGAAGTTTTCAAAGCAAGTTTGATTCATGTGCAGCTCAGGGCCACTCCCTGAATGCATAGCATTGGCTACCTTCTCTTCGAATGAGTGCCATCTTCTCTGTTTCTGAAGTACATTACCTTCTAACTTCACACAACGTTAATAATGTTTGTCTAGTTCTGTTTCTTGTGTACGGTTTCTAGGTTTTGAATAAGTGATGTGCAGCGGTAGGTGTTTGAGCATTGAGTATCCTGAGTATCCTGGGCTGAGCACAGAAATGAAACCTTTAGATCTCCTTACAGACTGCTGCCAGTTATACTGGAAGTAGCTGCTGAGTGAAATGGGGAACTCGCTGGAAAATGTGCCTTTTCAGGAGGGCAGGCTCACAGGAATAGCCTTTGTTAGTTGCTGGGAAAGCTCTGTGAAGCCAGTGGAGAATGCTCAGTGTAGAAGGAAGCTGCAGGGAACGCAGCTTTGTTAATAAGCTTTTAACTGGCTAATTTTGGTTGGATTTTATTGGAAATGGTAAATAGCACACCCTTAACTTGACAGCCTGTTGTAATCAGTCCTTGCTTCAAACATCTGTTCTTGAGCTTTCCAAGCAAAAGGCAAGAATATTTTTTACTATGAATACAAAGAACAGCATTTTTTCCCTGGTCTTTTTTAATTTGTCAGAAAAACATTCACTATTATGAATGACAATTATTCAAAATTTTGTTGCAATGCAAATGTCCATGATGGAAAATTTCAATTTAGCCAAACAGCTAAGGTATAGAATTTGACAAATTGTAAAGAAAAAATTACTTGTAATCCTAAGTAATGGGCAACCTTAGTAACAGGTGGTGATTGCTTGTAACATCAGACACAATCTGGAAATAGCATCCATCCTGCTCCTTTTGGCTTCTCTAGTGATGTTTTACAGAAAGTCTGTTACTTTATAGCAAACTTTATGACGTGTCTGATCAGAAGTGTCTGATTTTGCTGCAACAGAATGAAGGCAGGAACATTGTGCCCCAAATTCTCTGATTGCTTGGCATGTCTAACCTACATATCAGCTTCTTATACTCTTCTTTTGATATTCCACTGGAATTTAACAAATGAAGCAGGGATTAATGGAAAAGTAAAAATTAACATACATTTGTTCTCTGTTTTCACCAGGTGTCAGACACTACAGTAACAGACGCCAATTTAAGAATCTAGACAGATTTAGATAATTTCCTTGATGCTTGATGGCTATAATTAAATTAATTCTAGGAATCTGCACTGACACTCCTGCCATACTGTGAATGTGGCCTTCTAGCTCCTAATTATAGAGGTTTTCATGTTTGCTCTGCCACCCAGAGTTGTGTGGGGACCAAAATTATTTTCATTTTGTGGGTGCAGTGCTGGAGAAGGATATGCAGAGGGAAAGGTCTGCCTGTCTCCAAAAGCCACCCGTAATCCTCTCTGCACTGAACCACATGTAAGTGTCAATAAGCATACTTGGGAGCACGGAGGCAGCATAGCTGGCCAGGCAGGGCAGTAAATTTAAGGAGCCACCACCCTGTGTGGCACTCTGCCTTTGAAAATAGCACACTACTAAATAATGCATGCTAGTGTGCTGGCCAAGTTAGCCTCACCTTGCCCAGACCTGTTGGTACAATGTGCTTTTTTGTCTGTCTGGAAGTATTCTAGGTCTTAGCAACAAGACCTGTCTCTGCCCTTGGGAGCTGAGACACCAAAGGCTTACAGCCACACAAATAGAAAGGGACACAGCAGTCTAAGTACCGTATTTGAACCAAATTTCTGCTGCTTTTGCTGGTGTCCTTTCTATCAGTAGAAAAAGTCTGATTTCCCGAGCTATGTTGAGATCCAGTGGTCACATTCTCCTGTGGTGCTTCTGCAGCATACAAATGAGATGTGTTTCAGTGTGACTCATAAAGGCTCATAAAGTCTCCCATGTTTAGCTCAGTGGGATGATGTAAGAGGTGGGTTTCTTGTTGACAGTGTCCTTCCTGGGAAGGGAAGTGCTCTTTATTGCTTTCGTATTGTTGTGGTCTTTGCTTACTTCTTAACTTTTTCCTGCTCTCCTGCTCTGGATTGATTATTCTTGCTGATGTGATGGTAAGACATGATTTTGATGAAAGCTTTACTATAAATACTGACCAAAACATGAACTTGTATGCAGATATTTAGATTTGATGACATGAATGTTTAGAGAAATCTTATAGTTACCAGACCTACTTATGAAAACTCCAAACAGTTGCCTAGTTGTTTTTAGTGGCATCCTTAACCCTTGGTGTTGTAACTACAAGACAATACTGCTCTGCAAGACAGACATTATAGCCTTTCTTCTTCCTCAAGGACAACTTTCTTTGATAGGTGAGAATCAAGGTGTGCAGCCATGGAACTTGACTATAACCTGGGTGAAAAATGATGGGATCTTCCCAGGTAACACTTGTACACAGGTGTACCCTACCTGTGTGAAAAAAAAGCAACTAAAGTTTTCATATAATTGGTGTTAGTGTGGAACAAAGATAGGAACAAAGGTGACATTTCTAATCATCTTGAAATCAGGTTCAGCATAAATAGCATATATGAAATGTTTCCCCTGCACTGACAATGAGCCTTGATTAATAATTACTAGTATCTCTGGATGCTGAAGGACAATTCATTCCCTGTGTTTGGAAAATCTAGCATTGAGAATGCTTGTCAACATCTGTTCAGAGATTTATGATGAGCCCTGGAAGCAAAAGTGAACAAAGACTGGAAAATTCACCCCACACAGATGACTGAACAGTCACTGTATATTCAGCACTTCTTGTGGTTTATGCATATAAATTAATGAAACCTCAGAACCTTCCTTCGTCACTACATTTTTAGCTGTTTTTATGTTAGATGCC